>NC_081290.1:205455292-205758322 GCF_030435805.1 Mustela lutreola | reverse complement strand
TAATCAATTCCATTTTGTCATCAAAGGCTTTCTGCAGCCCAGTTATTTCCTGGATAATTGTTAGCCTGAATTCCCTTTCTGATATACTGTCTATGTTCATATCCAAAAGCACTGATGGAGAGGGCACAGTCTGTGAATTTTTCTTCTGTTGGGCACTCCTCCTCCTAGCCATTTTAGTGAGAGAATGCTGAAGAGATGTGTAGCTGAGTGTATCAACCATGGTGCAGGCAAGGTGAACCCTGGAAAGCTTCTGACCAATCGCAAGTCCCCATCCAAAAGAAAGAAAAAAAAAAGAGAGAGAGAGAGAGAGGAAAAAAAAGATAAAATTAAAGAGAAGGCCTGGCACAAATGGGCCCTATAGTTATGATTTATAAAGTATACAAACAAAAAACAAACAAAAAGACTGATAAAAGTAGATGAGAAGAGATAAATAAATAATAAATAAATAAATAAATAAAAGAACCCCGTCAAAATGAATCCCAAGTATAAGATTTATATACTACCAGAACAAAAGCAAATACACAGAAATATTGACAGAAGAAAAAGATGGGAGAGTGGTTATTAATTTTCAGTGTGGGCAAGGAAAGTTATTTTGATTCAGAGGTTCAACTCTGAGGAAACTGGTTTTTCAGGCTTTTGTTCTCTGGAGGGATTTTTTGTTTGTTTGCTTTTGGTGGTTCCTTGGAAGTTTAGAGGAAAGCAAACTGCACTCAGACTTCCCTCTCAGAGAGAAGCCTCATCTGTTTCCCTCTGGGTGCTCCAGACCACATAAATTACCCCTCTGCCACTGGCAGATCATGTTCCCAGTCATGGTCTCAGGTCGCAGGAACTCTTGATTGTATGCAAAACCACGAGAAACACTAGCCAAGGCTTTCTGGGCAGCTCCAGACCACCAGAGAGGTCCCAAGCATAGAGAGTGCACTGAGATTTTCACGCTGGCCCTGGCTGAGAATTTTCAGACTCTCCAGGTTGTATAAAGTGCCACCTGGGTCCTGCACAGACCTCTCTCAGGGGAGGGTGTGGGGCGCAACTCAGACCCCCGTCACGCAGCATGTGTGCGGAGTGCAAAAGGATGTGATTCTGTGGGCTGGCATCCACAGCAGGCTCCCTCACGCTTATAGGAGCCACCACACAGATGCTTTCAGGTGCACTGGTGGCTCAGGGACCAAGACCTGGCTTCTTCGCTGCTCTCTCTGGTTCTCTGCTGGCAGTGGCCAATCTGGATTCGTGGGCTTAAGTTCCTCTTCCTAACCACCCAATTCCACAAGTATCCCCCTTAAGATTTTTTGCTCTTTTTGAGTGCCTTCAACCAGACTCCAAGTTAATGCTGGTCCCCAATTACAGGCCACTTTCGTATTAGGGTATTACTTTCCAATGTGTCACTTCTGGTGGCTTCCTCCCCCTTTTCTTTATCTTCCTATATCAGTACGATATTCCCATTCCACTTTACCTGTCCACTGGTATCTTCTACACCCATAGAGATCCAGAAGTGTATAATTCTAACTTCAGGCTGATTTCATTGGTGATCAGAGTTCTTTAGTAGGTAATCAGATCACTTTAGGGGACAAGTTGAAACAGCACCTCCTCCTACTTCACCATCTTGTCTCTTCCTTTTGCATTTTTCTCATTTAGCATATATACATATGAATATATGATGGCAGTCCTTTCGGACTTCTCAGATGTCTGTGGATAGGTCCATTTCCAGCCTAATATTCAACGTTTGTAGGTTATGGTCTTATTGTTCCAAGGTGCTTTCAGGATTTTCTTTTTGTCTTTGATATTTGCAAGTTTCACTGTTACATGTCAGGGTGTTGACCTATTTTTATTTATTTTAAGGGGTTTCTCTGTGCCTCCTAGACTTGAATGCCTGTTCCCTTCCCGATATTAGGAAAGTTTTTCACTATAATTGGCTCCAATATGCCTTCTGCCTTTCTCTTTCTTTCTCTTCCTTTGGGATCCCAATGATTTTAATATTGTTTCCATTTATGTTATTGCTTATCTTTTGAATCCTCCCATCATGATCCAGTAGTTGCTTATCTCTTTCTCTTACCTTCACTTTTTTTGAAGATTTTTAAAATTTTTATTTGAAAAAGAGTATGTGAGCAAGAGAGAGAGGAGCAATGGGGGTAGAGGGAGAGGGAGAAGAAAGCTCCCAGCTGAACAGGCAGCCCAATGTGGGATTCAAAACCAGGAGCCTCTGATCATGGCCTGACTTAAAAGCAGATACTTAACAGACTGAGCTACCCAGGAAACCCCTTTTTCATCTTCTTTATTCTCTGTCATTTTGTATTCTATATCACTAATTCTCTTCTGCCTCATTTATCCTAGCCATTAGAGCCTCCATTTTTTTTTGCATCTCATTAATAGTCTTTTTAACTTTGAATTGATTAGATTTGAGTTTTATTTTTATATCTCCAGAAAGGGATTCTCTACTGTCTTCTATGTTTTTTCAGGCCCAGCAAGTATCTTTATATATTAGTTATTCTGAACTCCAGTTCTGACATCTTACTTATGTCCATACTGATTAGGTCCCTGGTAGTCAGTCCTTGCTCTTGTTCTCTTTTTTGAGGTGAGATTTTCCATACTGTCATTCTTTTTAGAGAAGAATAGATGACTGACAGAACAAATAATAAAAACAAATAATAAAATGATAGCAACAATCACAAAGAAATATACACTTAACAAATCAGAGGAGACCAAGAACCAAATTTAAAAGAACTTGGTGGTGGGTATTATGGAGGGTACTTATCTCGTTTTTTTTTTTTTTTTTTTTTTTTTTTGCAACAATAAAAATTTATTCTCATGCCCATTGGTTCTCAGGTCACCCAGGATTCAGGTCATCTAAGCTGGGCTTGGCACGTGACTTTGCATCCAGTTGTGGGTCTGACTGGAATGAGTCCTTACTGCAGGTTAGACTAAATTCTGTTCCATTGCAATCACTCTAGGATCCAGGCTGAAAAGAAAGCAGCTACTGGGGCAAGGTCTTTTGGTGATGCACAAAGGGCAAGCCATCTACATAAGCACATTTTTTAAAATTATTTTTATTTTCATCATAACAGTATTCATTATTTTTACACCACACCCAGTGCTCCATGCAATCCGTGCCCTCTATAATACCCACCACCTTGTACCCCGACCTCCCACCCCCCGCTACATCAAAACCATCAGATTGTTTTTCAGAATCCTTAGTCTCTCATGATTCACCTCCCCTTCCAATTTCCCCCAACTCCCTTCTCCTCTCAAACTCCCCATGTCCTCCATGCTATTTGTTATGCTACACATAAGTGAAACCACATGATAATTGACTCTCTCTGATTAACTTATTTCACTCAGCATAATCTCTTCCAGTCCCGTCCATGTTGCTACAAAAGTTGGGTATTCGTCCTTTCTGATGGAGGCATAATACTCCATAGTGTATGTGGACCACATATTCCTTATCCATTCGTCCGCTGAAGGGCATCTTGATTCTTTCCACAGTTTGGTGACCATGGCCATTACTGCTATAAACATTGAGGTACAGATGGCCCTTCTTTTCACGACATCTGTATCTTTGGGGTCAATACCCAGTAGTGCAATGGCAGGTTCATAGGGAAGTTCTGTTTTTAATTTCTTGAGGAATCTCCACACTTTTCTCCAAAAAGGCTGCACCAACTTGCATTCCCACCAACAGTGCAAGAGGGTTCCCCTTTCTCCACATCCCCTCCAACACATGTTGTTTCCTGTCTTGCTAATTTTGGCCATTCTAACTGGTGTAAGTTGATATCTCAATGTAGTTTTAATTTCAATCTCCCCGATGGCTAGTGATGAACATTTTTTCATGTGTCTGATAGCCATTTGTATGTCTTTATTGGAGAAGTGTCTGTCTATATCTTCTGCACATTTTTTGATATGATTGTCTGTTTTGTGTGTGTTCAGTTTGAGGAATTCACTATAGATCCTGGATATCAACCTTTTGTCTGTACTGTCATTTGCAAATATCTTCTCCCATTCCGTGGATTGCCTCTTTGTTTTCTTGACTGTTTCCTTTGCTGTGCAGATGCTTTTGATTTTGATGAAGTCCCAAAAGTTCATTTTCGCTTTTGTTTCCTTTGCCTTTGGAAACATATCTTGAAAGAAGTTGCTGTGGCTGATATCGAAGAAATTACTGCCTATGTTTTCCTCTAGGATTCTGATCGATTCCTGTCTCACATTGAGATCTTTATCCATTTTGAGTTTATTCTTGTGTACGGTGTAAGAGAATGGTCGAGTTTCATTTTTCTACATACAGCTGTCCAGTTTTCCCAGCACCATTTATTGAAGAGACTGTCTTTTTTCCACTGTATACCTTTTCCAGTTTTGTCGAAGATTATTTGACCATAGAGTTGAGGGTCCATATCTGGGCTCTCTACTCTGTTCCACTGGTCTATGTGTCTGTTTTTATGCCAGTACCAAGCTGTCATGGTGATCACAGCTTTGTAGTAAAGTTTGAAATAAGGTAACGTGATGCCCCCCATTTTATTTTTGTTTTTCAACATTTCTTTAGCGATTTTGGGTCTCTTCTGATTCCATACAAATTTTAGGATTATTTGCTCCAGCTCTTTGAAGAATACCGGTGGAATTTTGATCAGAATAGCATTAAAAGTATAGATTGATCTAGGCAGTGTAGACATTTTTACAATGTTTATTCTTTCGATCCAAGACCATGGAATGGTCTTCCATCTTTTTGTGTCTTCTTCAATTTCTTTCATGAGTGTTCTGTAGTTCCTCGAGTACAGATCCTTTACCTCTTTGGTTAGGTTTATTCCCAGGTATCTTATGGTTCTTGGTGCTATAGTAAATGGAATCAATTCTCTAATTTCCCTTTCTGTATTTTCATTATTAGTGTATAACAAAGCCACTGATTTCTGTACATTGACTTCGTATCCTGCCACATTGCTGAATTGTTGTATGAGTTCTAGTAGTTTGGGGGTGGAGTCTTTTGGATTTTCCAAAACCCAAATCATGTCATCTGCAAAAAGAGAGTTTGACTTCTTCATTACCAATTTGGATACATTTTATTTCTCTTTGTTGTCTGATTGCTGTTGCTAGGACTTCTAATACTATGTTGAACAAGAGTGGTGAGAGTGGACATCCTTGTGGTGCTCTTGATCTCAACGGGAAGGCTGCAAGCTTTTTCCCATTGATGATGATATTTGCTGTGGGTCTTTCATAGATATATTTGATGAAGTTCAGGACTGTTCCCTCTATCCCTATACTCTGAGGCGTTTTAATCAGGTACAGATGCTGGATTTTTTTAAATGCTTTTTCTGCATCAATTGAGAGGACCATGGGATTCTTCTCTATTCTCTTATTAATTTGTTCTACCACATTGATTGATTTGCGAATGTTGATCCGTCCTTGTAGCCTAGGGATGAATCCCACCTGGTCATGGTGGGTAATCTTTTTAATGTGCTATTGGATCCTGTTGGCTAGGATCTTGTTGAGAATCTTAGCATCCATATTCAGTAGTGATATTGGTCTGAAATTCTCCTTTTTGGTAGGATCTTTGCCTGGTTTGGTGTCCAGGGTAATGCTGGCTTCAAAGAAAGAGTCAGGAAGTTTTACTTCTGCCTCAATTTTTTGAAACAGCTTCAGGATAATAGGTGTTATTTTTTCTTGGAAAGTATGGTAGAGTTCCCCAGGGAATCCATCAGGTCCTGGGCTCATGTTTTTTGGGAGGTTTTTGATCACAGCTTCAATCTTGTTACTAGATATTGGTCTATTCAAGTTCTCAGTTTCTTCCTGGTTCAATTTTTGGAGTTTATAGTTTTCCCAGGAATGCATCCATTTCATCTAGGTTTCTTAGCTTATTGGCATATAACTGTTGATAATAACTTCTGATGATTGTTTCTACTTCCTTGGTGTTAGTTGTGATCTCTCCCTTTTCATTCATAATTTTATGATTTTGGGCTTTCTCTCTTTTCTTTTGGATTAGTGTCACCAATGGTTTATCGATCTTATTGATTCTTTCAAAAAACCAGCTTCTAGTTTCATTAATACGTTCTACCGTATCTCTGGTTTCTACCTCATTGATCTCAGCTCTAATCTTGATGATTTCCCTTCTTATGTGTGGAGTTGGTTTGATTTGTTGTTGATTCTCCAGTTCTTTAAGGTGTAGAGACAGCTGGTGTATTCTGGATTTTTCCATTTTTTCGAGGGAGGCTTGGATAGCTATGTATTTCCCCCTTAGGACTGCCTTTGCTGTATCCCATAGGTTTTGGACCGAAGTGTCTTCATTCTCATTGGTTTCCATGAATTGTTTTAGTTCTTCCTTGATCTCCTAGTTGATCCAAGCATTCTTAAGCAAGGTGGTCTTTAGCTTCCAGGTGTTTGAGTTCCTTCTGAACTTTTCCTTGTGATTGAGCCCTAGTTTCAAAGCATTGTGATCTGAGAATATGCAGGGAATAATCTCAGTCTTATGGTATCGGTTTTGTCCTGATTTGTGACCCAGTATGTGGTCTATTCTTGAGAAGGTTCCATGTGCACTTGAGGAGAATGAGTATTCTGTTGTTTTAGGGTGGAATGTTCTGTATATATCTATGAGGTCCATCTGGTCCAATGTGTCATTCAATGTTCTTGTTTCTTTATTGATTTTCTGCTTTGATGATCTGTCTATTTCTGAGAGAGGCATGTTAAGTTCTCCTACGATTTGTGTATTCATATCAGCATGACTCTTTATCTTGATTAACAGTTTTCTTATGTAATTGGCTGCTCCCATATTAGGGGCATAGATATTTACAATTGTTAGATCATCTTGGTGGATAGTCCCTTTAAGAATGATGTTGTGTCCTTCTGTATCTCTGACTAAAGTCTTTAGTTTAAAATCTAATTTGTCTGATATGAGAATCGCTACCCCAGCCTTCTTTTGAGGCCCATTGGCATGAAAGATGCTTCTCCATCCCTTCACTTTCAGTCTGAGTGTATTTTTAGGTTCAAAATGGGGCTCTTGGAGACAACATATGGATGGGTCCTCTTGTTTTATCCAGTCTGCAACCCTGTGCCTTTTTATGGGTGCATTTAGGCCATTAACATTGAGGGTGAGTGTTGATAGATACATTTTTATTGACATTGTGCTACCTTTGTAGTCTTTTTTTCTGTACATTGTCTCTATATTTCTTGGGCTTTTTCCTCCTTTAAAGAAGCCCCCTTAATATTTCCTGCAGTGTCGGCTTGGTGGTTGCATAGTCTTTTAAGCCTTACCGGTCTTGGAAACTCTTTATCTCTCCATCCATTTTGAATGTCAATCTTGCTGGATAAAGTATTTTTGGCTGCATGTTCTTCTCATTCAGGACCCTGAATATATCTTGCCAGCCTTTTCTGGCTTTCCAGGTCTCTGTGGACAGGTCTGATGTTATTCTGATGGGCTTTCCTCTGTAAATAAGGATCTTCTTTGTCCTAGCTGCATTCAAGAACTTCTGCCTGCAATTATAATTCTTCATTCTTACTATTAGATGTCTCGAGGACTTTCAAGAATCTGTAATCTTGGGGGGAAACCTTTTAGCCTCTAGTCCATGAAGGCTGGTTCCATTCATGAGATTTGGAAAATTTTCATGAAGAACTTCTTCCACTATATCTTCTAGACTTCTTTCTTTCTCCTCCCCTTCAGGGATTTCAATAATTCTGAGTTTGAAACGTTTCATGGCATCATTTATTTCCATGATTCTGTTTTTGTGGCTTCTAAGCTGTTTGTTCCAGGCTTCCTCCTGATCCTTTCTCTCTATCTGTTTGTCCTCCAGATCACTCATTCTATCTTCTGTCTCAGTTATCTAGCTTTGAGAGAATTTAGATTATATTGGAACTCATTGAAAGCATTGTGAAGCTCATCCCTTGTAGCTTTCAGCTCTTCCCTAATATTGAAAACATAATCTCTGGTCGTTTTCAGTTCAGCCCTAATCAATTCTGTTTGGTCACCTATAGCTTTCTCCAACCTAGCTATTGCTTGGATAATTGTTAGCCTGAATTCTCTTTCTGACATATTGTCTATGTTGATAGCCATTAGCTCTGTTGCAGAAGGTCCATCCTCTGTATTTTTCTTCTGTTGTACATCCCTCCTCCTAGTCATTTTGGTGAGAGATGGCTGAACAGATGTAGCTGGTTGTATTGACTGTGGTGCAGTCAAGGTGCACCCTGGAATGCTTCTGAGCAATCAGGGCTCCCCACTCAAATAAGAGGAAAAAGAAAAGAAAAAAAAGAGAGAGAGGGAGAGAGACAGGAACGAAAGGTGAGATAAAAAAGAAGGTTCAGCACAAATGGTCCCCAAGGTAAGATTTATGATGTATACAAACAGACACAGACAAACAAAAAGACTGATAACAGTATATGACAAGAGAAAAAAATATATATATAATTTGCATATATATATGCAAATAAAGGAAGAACCTCATCAAAAAGAACCCTGAGTGTAAGATTTATATACTATCAGGACAAACACAAAAACACAGAAATACTGGTGGAAGAAAAAGATGGGAGAGTGGTTGTAAATTCTCAGTGTGGGTGAGGAAGCTTGTTTTGATTCTTCCTGGATGTATCTTTATATCTTTGTTAAAGTACTCAATGTTTCCTAAGATAAGGGGGGATTAGGAATTGGTTTACCTATAGGGGTGGCATTATTGGGGAAAGGGGATTACCTTGAAGTGTAACTCTATATGAATATTAGAAAATAAAAATTTAAAAAGGGAATAAACTAGAATAAACTAACTAAAATTAAAAAAAAAATTTAAAAAATAGAAATGCAAAAGGATAACATAGGTATGTATCAAAAAGTTCAGGTTAGAAGGTTATTATGGAATTTGATGTACTAGACATCTCACTGTGATGGTAAATAGGTTAAAAAATTATCTATATAATAATAAAAAATTAACTATATAAAAAAATGAGCCAGAACAGTTGGATCAAATTAATAATAAAAATTGTCCTATGAAGTAGTGGTGGTTGTTCTCTTGTTGTCTTTTTTTTTTTTTCCTTTCCTGGTTGGTTTTCTGGGGGAGGGGCCTGCCACGTGGGTTTTCAGTCAATGTTGTTCTCTCAGTTAAGTCCTCTGCCCCCCTCAAGGGGGTGGGCTCTGAGGAAACTGGTTTTTTCAGGCTTTTGTTCTCTGGAAGTTTTTATATTTGTTCACTTTTGTTTCTCTCTCGCCTTGACCGCTTTTGAAGGTTTTTGTACGTTTAGAGGAAAGCAAACTGCACCCTGACCTCCCTCTCAGAGAGAAGCCTCAGTCTGGCTTCAGAGCCCAAATAAATCCCCCCTTGGCCACTGGCAGAGCAGGTTTCCAGTCGCAGTCCCAGGGAGTCAGGATTTTTTGCTTGTACTCAAAACCACAGCAGTGGCGGCTGTCTTGGCATCTCCAGACTGCCAGAGAAGTTCCAAGCAGGGATTGTACACTGAGATTTTCCTACTGGCCCGGGCTGGGAGTGCCTGGTCTTTCAGGTTGGAGAGCACCCGGCTGGCGTTTGGCTGACATTTGTGTGCACCTCTCTCAGGGGAGGGCGCAGGGCACAACTCGGACTCTGATGTCTTGGCAGGGCACTCGCGTGGGGACTGCAAAAAGGCTGTGCTTCTGTTGGCTGGTGAGGCTCCCAGCCCCTCATGGGAGCCGGGCGCCACGCACTCTCAGGTACACTGGTGGTTCAGGGACCGAGACCTGGTTTCTGGGCTGCACTCTCTCTGGCTCTGCACCAGGGGTGGCTGTCCTGGGTCTGGGGACTTAAGCCCTGACCTGTAACACCCCTAACACCCCATTCCCACAATTTCCTCCTGGTGATCCTTTGCTCTTTTTGAGTGCTTTCTACCAGACTCCGAGGTAATGCTGGTCCCCAGGCACAGGGCACTCTCCTACTGGGATATTACTTTCCAATGGGTCACCTCTGGTGGTTCGCTCCCCCTTTTGTTTATCTTCAGATATCAGTACAACTTTCCCACTCCGCTTTACCTGCCCACTGGCATCTTCTGCTCCAGTAGAGATCCAGACGTGTATAATTCTGATCTCAGGCTGATTTCATGGGTGATGGAGTTCTTTGGAAGGTATTCAGCTCACTTTAGGGTACAGGTTGAAAGGGCGCCTCCTCCTACTTCCCTGCCATCTTGTCTCCCCCCTCTAGAGGGCACATATTGCATGGAGCACTGGGTGTGGTGTGTAAACAATGAATTCTGGGACACTGACTAAAATTTTAAAAAATAAATAAGAATTAAAAAATTTAAAAGACTGGGTGCCTGGGTGGCTCAGTTGGTTAAGCAACTGCCTTTGGCTCAGGTCGTGATCCCAGCGCCCTGGGATTGAGTCCCACATCAGGCTCCCTGCTCCTTGGAGAGTCTGCTTCTCCCTCTGACTAAACCCTCTCAGGCTCTCTTTCAATGTCTCTCTCTCTCAAATAAATAAATAAAATTTAAAAGATAATATAAGCAGAGATGTGGATAGAATAGAGACAGAACATAATAGAGCGATACATTGGATCTTGTGTGTATTTTGGTATGTTTGTTAGAAGATGAGATCCCAAAATTGTAAAGAAAGAATATATATATATATATATATATATATATATATATATATATATATATACAAAAATAAAATTAAATACAATGAAAGAATATAATGTAATTGTAAAAATGAAAATTAAAACAGCTTTTAAAGAATAATTCATAAAACATGAAATTCATTGAAAAAGGAAAGTGAAAAAAATTAAAATTAAAATTGAAAGACTAAACAATCAAGAGGAATAAAAAACCATGAATTGTATATACTATTTTCCCCTAGCACTGCAGTTTTGCAGTTCCCTGTGATCAGTAAACTTAGTTTTAGTCGAAGTTCATGCTAATCTTCTGGGAATGGGGCCTTTCGTTAATGCTCGGGTGCCTTTGCCAGAGGAGAATTGCACTGCCCTTGCCTAAGTGTCAGGCTAAGTAATCTGCTTTAGATTGCTCTGTGTGGCTTTTGTTCCTTTAAGGGCTTTAGTGTGAAAATGGCAGCTTCCCAATCTCCAGCCCTGGAGCTGAAAGCTCGGTGGCCCCCCTCCTCAGTATGCCTCCAAGGAAAAGCAAACCTTCAATCCTGTTTCCCTGCTCTCTGGCCAGATACTATGCTCATGCAGCCATTGAGCATTGCTATCTCAGGCATGCAACCCCATTTCAAGCCTCCAAATCATGCACACTCTTATGGCTCACACCAACACCACTGTTTTCAGGGGAGAAAGAGTGTTCTTGCAGATTCTACTGCTTGCTGGACCTCTTCTTGGGGGGCAGTCTCCCAACAATGTTTTGCAGTGGTTTGCAGTTTATGGCAACCCCAAACTGAAAGAGAGGAGGAATTGGGGTAGAGGGAGAGGGAGACGACGGATCTCAGTCTCACAGCCAGATTCCCTGCTCCAATGAGTAGAAATTCTGTTGCACTTAGGCACCCCTGGTCTTCTTTTGACCCCAAGTATCCTGAGACCACACTGTCCTACCTAGGATTCTGCCCCACTTAGTCACCTGAATGACATTCAGACAGGGACATCCCTCACAGAACCAGATTTCTAAAAGTTCTGATTTTTCCTTCCATTCCTATATCAATTTCTGGTAGCTGACTTATGGAAGATTCCTCCCCCTTCAGTTTATCTCCCCACAGATTGCCTCAGATTCACTTCTAATCTTCTAAAACTTCTAAAAGTTCTAAAACTTCTAAAACTAAAACTTCTAAAACTAAGGTCTCCTACTCTGCTATCTTGGACATAATCCCTGGCATAATCTAATCCCCATATTTCATAATATTTTCTTATACTTGTTTGTATTTCTATTGTGTTGGTTGTTATTTCTCTTCTGGGATAGTGAGTTTCATATCAGATAAATTCGGTTTTAAGCTAAAGACAGTAGTCAGAGCTACACAAGGACACCACATCATTCTTAAAGGGTCTATCCACCAAGATCTAACAATTGTAAATATTTATGCTCCCAATATGGGAACAACAAACTACATAAGCTAATTTTTAATCAAAATAAATTGTAATATTCATAAGGAAACATCAATTGTCTGGAATACTAACATGCCACTCTCAGCAATAGATATATTGTCTAAGGAGAAAATCAACAAACAAGAGTTTTGAATGACACACTGGACCAGATGGGCCTCATAGATACATACAGAACATTCCACCCTAACACAAAAGAATATTCATTCTTCTCAAGCACACATGGAACTTTCTCCAGAATAGACCACACACAGGACCACAAATCAGGTTTCAACCAATACCAAAAGATTGAGATTATTCCCTTCATATCCTCAGACAACAATGTTTTGAAACCAGAACTCAGCCAAAAGAAAAAAAAAAATTGGTAAGAATTCAAACACTTGGAAGCTAAAGGCCATCCTGGTCTAGAATGTTTGAATCAACCAGGAAGTCAAAGAAAAACTTATTTTTTAAATTAATATAAGAATATAATATGTATATCCTACTTCTTAGAGGAGGTGAGTTCTGAAAAAAATAAATGAAGGATGGGCATGGGTTTGGAATAGGGTGGAGAGAGTGACTTGGATCCAGTGGTTGGAGAAGACATTTAGAGGAGATTACACTCACACAAAAACCTGAATGAACTCGGGATGAGGTCCATGGAGGTTGGCAGATACCATCCACAGAAAGGAGAAATAAAAGAATAGTCCTTGAGACAAACACGTTGAGCATATTTTTAATTTTTTATTGATTTATTTTCTTTAGTGGTTTTTTTTTTTTTTTTTTTTTATAAACATATATTTTTATCCCCAGGGGTACAGGTCTGTGAATCACCAGGTTTACACACTTCATAGCACTCACCAAATCACATACCCTCCCCAATGTCCATAATCCCACCCCCTTCTCCCAAACCCCCTCTTTAGTGGTTTTTTTAAATGTAAGAGTTGGTTTGGTGAGCTTGAACATAATTGTAGGATTTGCAATATTTCAGAGGTGACCAAGACTAGCTGTAGACTATGACAGGTCATCTGCTGGGAAGCAGGTGAGGGAAGTGGCATGGCCTACATTACTTTTTTTTTTTTTCAGTGTTCCAAGATTCATTGTTTATGCACCGTAACCAGTGCTCCATGCAATGTGCCTTTCCTAATACCTACCACCAGGCTGACCTAGCTCCTGATCCACTTCCCCTCCAGAATCCTCAGCTTGTTACTCAGAGTCCACAGTCTCTCTTGGTTCATCTCCCACTCCAATTTCCCCCAATTCACTTTTCCTTTCTGTCTCCTAATGTCCCCCCATTATCCTTATGCTCCACAAGTAAGTGAAACCATATTATACTTGACTCTAGCCAACTTTTGTATCAACATGTACAGGACTGGAGGAAATTATGCTAAGTTAAGCAGAGAAAGTCAAAGAACTTAAACAATTCATGGAAACCAATGAGAATAAAGACATATGGGTTCAAAACCTATGGGATACAGCAAAGGCAGTCCTAAGGGGCAAATGCACAGCCATCCAAACCTAACTCAAAAAAACAACTGAAAAATCCTGAATACACCAACTCCTTTTACACCTTAAGGAACTGGAGAATCAAGAGCAAATTAAGCCAACCCACACACAAGAAGGAAAATAAGATTAGAGCAGAAATCAGTGAGCTAGAAAATAGAGATACAATAGAATACATCAACGAAACTAGAAGCTGTTTTTTTTTTAAATAACTAACAAGATTGATAAACCACTAATCAAACTAATCCAAAAGAAGAAAGAGAGGAACCAAACTAATAAAATTATGAATGAAAGGGGAGAGATCATGGCTAACACCCAGGAAATATAAACAATCATCAAAAGTTATTTTCAACAAATAGAACTGCCCTATGACCCAGCAATTGCACTACTGGGTATTTACCCTAAAGATACAAACATAGTGATCCAAAGGGGCACGTGCACCCGAATGTTTATAGCAGCAATGTCCACAATAGCCAAACTATGGAAAGAACCTAGATGTCCATCAACAGATGAATGGATCAAGAAAATGTGGTATCTATACACAATGGAATACTATGCAGCCATCAAAAGAAATGAAATCTTGCCATTTGCGACAACATGGATGGAACTAGAGTGTATCATGCTTAGCGAAATAAGTCAAGCAGAGAAAGACAACTATCATATGATCTTCCTGATATGAGGAAGTGGTGATGCAACATGGGGGGCTTAAGTGGGTAGAAGAAGAATCAATGAAACAAGATGGAATTGGGAGGGAGACAAACCATAAGTGACTCTTAACCTCACAAAACAAACTGAGGGTTGCTGGGGGGAGGGGGATTGGGAGAAGGGGGTGGGATTATGGACAATGGGGAGGGTATGTGCTTTGGTGAGTGCTGTGAAGTGTGTAAACCTGGTGATTCACAGACCTGTACCCCTGGGGATAAAAATATATGTTTATAAAAAATAAAAAAATTTAAAAAAAACACAAAAAAAGTTATTTTCAACAGTTTTATGCCGATAATTTAGGAACCTAAAAGAAATGGATGCATTCCTGGAAACCTATAAACTTCTAAGACTGAAATGGGAAGAAATTAACAACCTGATTAGACCAATATCTAGCAATAGGATTGTGATCAAAACAGTCATCAAAACCAAATCAAGCAGTGATTAAAAAAAAAAAAATACCTCCCCAAAAATAAGAGCCAAGGGCCTGAAAGATTCCCTGGGGAATTCTACCAAACATTCACAGAAGAAATAATACCTATTCTCCTGAAGCTGCCTCAAAACGTAGAAACAGAAGGAAAATTTCCAGACTATTTCTATCAAACCAGCATTACCTTGACATGCAAACCAGGCAAAGACCTCATTTAAGAGGAGAATTTCAGACCAATATCCATGATGAATATGGATGCCAAGATTCTCAACAAGATCCTAGCTAATAGGATCCAACAACACCTTTAAAAGATTATCCACCATGAGCACTTGCGATTTATCCCTGGGATGCAAGTATGGTTCACTCAGCATAATCTCTTCCAGTCCCGTCCACGTTGATACAAAAGTTGGAATACCCAACTTTTGTATCAACGCGGACGGGACTGGAAGAAATTTTTCTAGTTGGCTTGAGTCAAGTATAATATGGTTTTGCTTACTTGTGAAATATAAGGAATAATATGGAGGACATGGGGAGATGGAGAGGAGAAGTGAGTTGGAGGAAATTGGAGGGGGAGACAAACCATGAAAGACTGTGGACTCTGAGAAACAAACTAAGGGTTTTGGAGGGGAGGGGGTGGAGTTGGGGTGACCCTTGTGGTGGGTATTATGGAGGGCATGCATTGCATGGAATACTGGGTAAGGTGTATAAACAATGAATTCTGGAACACTGAAAAGAAATTAAAAAGCAAAAAGAGAAAAAAAAGTTGGGTATCCATCCTTTCTTGTTGTAGTGTTTGTTTTAAAATCTAGTTTGTCCACTCTAAGTATTGCTTCTCCAGCTTTCTTTTGATGTCAATTTGCATGATATGTGCTTCTCCATCATTTCACCTTCAATATGCAGGTGTCTTTAAGTTTAAAATGAGTCTCCTGTAGGTAGCATATAGCTAGGTCTTATTTTTCTATACTTTCTGAGTGTAACATTTAGTTTATTTACACTCAGAGAGTAGTTATTGACAGATAAGCATTTATTGTTATTTTGTTATTTGTTTTGTCATTAGTTCTGGAAATTTTCTCTGATTCTTTCTTGTATTTGTCACTTTTAGTCTTTCATTTCCTCTCAAAGAGTTCTCATTACTATTCCTTGCAAGGATGATTTAATGGTAATGAACTTCTTTAGTTTTTGTTTGTCTGGAAACGTTTTATCTCTCCTTTTCTGAATCATACCTTAGCTGGATAGAATATTTTTGGCCTCAGATATCTCCGTTTCAGCTCACTGAATATATCATGCCACTGCCTTCTAGCTTTTCAAGCTTCTGTTGTGAAATCTACAGCTAGACTTATGGGTCTTCACTTAAAAGTTAAGGACTAGTTTCGTCTTGTTGTTTTTAATTTTTTTTTCCTTTGTCACTATATTTTCCAAATTTAACTACAATATGTCTGGGTATTGGCCTGATTTTTAAGTTTTTTAAATTTTTAGAAATTTTTTAGAATATTTTATTTATTTGACAAAAAGAGATCACAAGTAGGTAGAGAGGCAGGCAGGGGATGCATAGGGAAGCAGGCTCCCTGCTGAGCAGAGAGCCTGATATGGGACTGGATCCCAGGACTCTGAGATCATGACCTGAGCTGAAGGCAGAGACTTAACCCACTGAGCCACCCAGGCGCCCCTGCTTTTTTTATTTTGATGAGACCTTTCTGTGCTCCCAGGGCCTGGATGTCTATTTTGTTCCCCAGATTAGGGAATTTTTCAACAGTGGGTGTGCATTGCAAGAGTTAGTGGAGTTTGGCACACACAAGAGTGAAAACAAAGTGTTTATTGAAAGGGGGAACTGTGATCTCCCACCTCTAGACCAAAGATCCCAGTTAGGTTATTTTTGCTTTGGTCCTCTGAAGATGTACAGAAATCCTCCAGGAAAAAAAAAAAAAGCCACACAGAGGACCAGCTTCCACTGAGCAGGTCAACTCCACCCGGGCAGACACCAGAGAAGCAGAACATCAAACCCCTCCCCCAGAAGATGGACTAGAAGAACATGTGAACAAAAACATGAATTTTTTTTTATGAATTCCTCAGACTGTAAAACTCCAGTGGTAGGGAAAAATAGTATATTGAACTTGTGTGTTCTCACAACTCCTTTATCTTTCACTCTAAAATTTTCCTTTTTTTTAAACCTATTTCCCATTTCAAGTAGATTCTTATTTTTCCAACTTATGCTTTTAAGTCACTTTTTAAATTTTATTTTTTACATCTCGATTTTAAAGATATAGGCTTCATTTTAGTCCTTTTTTTCACATATGTATATGTATATATGTAAGCAAAATTCAATCAGGAAGAAGTGGATCACCCTGCTTTATCCACACTGTGAAATTATATTCTCTCTCCTCTGTTTTTTTTTTTTTTATTGTTTTGTTGTATTATGGTTTTGTTTGCTTTTCTGTGGTGTCTCCCAAACAATTTGGATTTTTCTCAGGTGTATTTTGCTTTGATCATGGCTGATATTTTAGATTCTGCTCATTTGTTTACCCATCCTTGTCTGGGCAGGATGACTAGAAGGAGGAATTCACAACAAAAGAAAGAACAAGAAACAATACTCTCTGCCACAGAGCTAACCAATATGGATATAAGCAAGATGTCAGAGATGGAATTCAGGATAGCAGTCATTAAGTTAATAGTTAGATTTGAAAAAGCATAAATCTTTTCTTGTTAGAAAAGCATATGAATTTGTTAAGGGCATAAATGAGATCTAATCAGGCCAAACTTAAAAATGCAATGAAAAAGATGCAGTCTAAATTAGATGCTCTAACAGCTGGTGTCAATGAGACAGAAGAGAGAATAGGATATCTGGAGGGCAGGCTTATGGAAAGGAAGGAATTTGAGTAATTCCTGCTTCCACACATAGAGCTGACAACTAATGGGCCATGAAAAAAGGTTTGGAAAGATTAAAGATGCCATGAAATGTTCCAATGTCAGAATTATTGGGATCCCAATAATTTTGTTTCTTCATGAAAAAAAATCTCTTTATGAAACAAAAAAATGTAGGTTGAAAGTTGTCACTCCTTACAGACTTGTTTCTCAGAGTTAATATGTCATTTTCTATGTGTTTTCACACACACACTTTCTGAAAGTCTTCTATCTTCAGGAATAATTTTTTATTTGAAAGATGTTTATTGACAATGTTGTTACTAGAGCTGTTCCCTAGAGTTACTAGAGAAGATGGCATTTCCCTTATGCTTCCACACATACATTTAAAAACACTTCTATCTTCATAAAACAAAGTGTAGGTTGAATGCTGCATCTTGCACAGGTTTGTTTCTCAGAGATAAGCATAGGACACTTTCCTTTTGCTTTTACACACAATTTTGAAAATGTTTCTTCTGGAATGAAGATGTAAGATGAAATACATTTCTCCACAGTGCTGTTTTTTAGAGTTAAGTCAATGGCCCCTTCCTTATGCTTCCACACATAGAGCTGACAATGTTTCTCTTTTCTTGTAACAAGATGTTAGCTGACAGTTTCATTCTCTAAGACTTCTTTCTCAGAGTTAAGGACATGGCCCTTTCCTTACACTTCCATGTGTACATTTGAAATTGCTTCCTTCATCAACAAACAAGATGTTAGTAAAAAGTTGCATTTGCCACAGACTTGTACCTCAGGGATATGACACTTTCTTTTTTTTTTTTTTTTTTTTTTTTTTTTTTTTTTTTTTTTTATTTTTTATTTTTTATAAACATATATTTTTTATATACATATATTTTTATCCCCAGGTCTGTGAATCACCAGGTTTACACACTTCACAGCACTCACCAAATCACATACCCTCCCCAATGTCCATAATCCCACCCCCTTCTCCCCAACCCCCTCCCCCCGGCAACCCTCAGTTTGTTTTGTGAGATTAAGAGTCAATTATGGTTTGTCTCCCTCCCAATCCCATCTTGTTTCATTTATTCTTCTACCCACTTAAGCCTCCATGTTGCATCACCACTTCCTCATATCAGGGAGATCATATGATAGTTGTCTTTCTCTGCTTGACACTTTCTTTAAGCATTCACACATCTATTTGAGAATTCAATTTTCAAGAAAGAAGATATTACTAGAGCGACAGTTTCTCAACAGTGCTTTTTCTAAGAGATAGGTCTATGGCACCTTCCTTATTCTTTCACACATACTTTTGAAATTGTTTCTATCTACAGGAAAGTTGTTAGTTGATAGATGGTTCCTCTACCATGGTTTGTTTGTTTGTTTGTTTCTTAAATTTAAATATATGGTGCTTTTCTTATGCTTCCACACGTACATTGAAAGAGCTTCTATCTTTGTGAAACAAGATGATAGTTGCAAGTTGCATTCTAGACAGGCTTGCTCCTCAGAGTTAAACACATGGAAAATTTTATATGAATCCACACATACACTTGAAAGTGCTATGTATAGGGTTTCATTCTGGGAGACCAAACAGGTCCATTGAATGGCAGGTTCAGAGACCTGTCCTGAGGGCTGAGCTGAGGGCTAACAACAGGGTGCAGCTCTGGATGCCTGCTTGGCATTAGTGGAACACTCATACAGTGGCTGATATCCCATTTTTTGCTAAAATCTTCCTCTCTCACAACATCCCAGGGGTTCCTCAAGAATTCCTTCCTGAGGGGCGCCTGGATGGCTCAGTAGGTAAAGCCTCTGCCTTCAGCTCAGGGCATGATCCCAGGGTCCTGGGATCGAGCCCCATGTTGGGCTCTCTGCTCAGTGGTGAGCCTGCTTCCTCCTCTCTTCTCTCTCTCTCTGCCTACTTGTGATCTCTGTCAAATAAATAAATAAAATCTTTAAAAAATAATACCTTCCTGATTAGTCTGGCATTGGTCATGTGTCCCAGATCCATGGTACCTTCAGACATGTGATGGGGGGCCCAGTTAAGGCCCCAGCCAGGGATAGGTTTAGGATTACACTCTGGGAGATGACAGGGGCTATTTTGATGGCAGTATGGATTCCTTCCCCAATGCCAGAATGGAGGGTGTGCATGAGGGTGAAACTTGGGGTCCTGGCTTTGTTTCAAGGACTAGGCAACTAGAATCCTACTCTCCAACTCCACTCTGGTGGTGGCAAGTTGCATGGATTAATTTTGTATTTTTGGCTGATTCTTCCTGTGCAAGTATTGGTTCCCAAACCCTATCTTTCCAGACACAACTTTTTGGACAGGTAAGGTCAGCCCCATGCATAGGGTTACAGTAAACATCCAGAAGATGGTAGTAACCTAACTGAAGGTAGTGTGGAGACCTTCCCTGAGACCCTAGGTGAGGGATAGTATTAGGGTCAGCCTGTACCTTAAGGCTTGGGCTCAGGGGAATGCTGATAGTGAGTTGACTTTTAGGGTTTTTGTAAAATCATGCTTTCATAGGACAACCTGGGGGTGAGGTGAGGGATAAGTGGAACATCTTCTTTCTGGTTTCTAGATGATAAGTCTGTCATTGACAAGGTCTCCAGAATCATTTGTGCATTCAGAACCAGGACACTGGCATTTTCAGAACCACATCAATGCTGGGGATAAGGTTTTGTTCTGGAAGACAGTGGGGTTCCATTTGATGGCCATTTGGAATCCTGTCCTGAGGGCAAAAATGGGAGATAACATCAGGGTGAACCTCTGACATTTTTTTCTCCCCAGGGGGATGCTGCCTTTGTTGTTGGTTTTTTGATAAAATTATGCTTTCATAACATACCATACATACAATACTGAGGTAGAAGTGGCACATCTTCCTTCTGTTTCCCTCTCTGGTTTCTCTGGCATTGACCAGGTAACAGCATCATTTGTGTATTCAGAAATAGGATGTGGACATATTTAGAGCCACATCCACGTTAAGGGTAAGGCTTTGTTCCAGAAGATGAAAGGGTTCAATTTGATGCAGGAGTCCTGTCTGGACGGTTGAACTGACAGCATCAGGGTGAAGTATTGGCTTCTGGTTTGGCCTCAGGTGCAGGTTCACAGTGTGGTTGAGTTTGGGCCTTCTAGGTTAAATTATGTTCCAATGAGACATTCCAGAGGTACAAGTGGCATGCATTACTTTTTTGGTTTTGGTTAATTGCTCTGTCATCGGCCAGGTCTCCAGAATCATTTGTGCCTTTAGAAGTAGGGCTGGGGTCTGGATCTAGCCACATCCATGCTAGCATTAGGGTTTCATTTCAGAAGAAGGAAGAGTTCTATTGGATAGCCACTCAGAGTCCTTCCCTGAGGGTTAAAATGAGGGCTAGAATCCTGGTGAGACTCTGGCTTCTGATTTGCCATGGGAGCATGCCCTCATCTTGTTGAATTTTACCTTTTTTGATAAAATAATAATTTCAAAAACAAAAACAAAAAACAGGGGTATAACTGGCACAAATTCCTTCTGCGATCCTACCTGATTAGTATGGCATTGACCAGGTTTCCAGAATAATTTGTGCCTTCAGAACCAGGAGAAAGGCAATATCCATGGTAGGGATAGAGTTGTGTTCTGGAAGATGGTAGGGTTCAATTTAAGGATGGTGTGGAGACCTTCCCTGAGGGCTTACCTGAGGGCTAGCTAGCATTGGGTGAGGCTCAGCCTTCTGCATTGGCCCGAGGAGCACACTCATAGTGTTGCTGACTTTTAGTTTTTTTTGTAAAATAATACTACCAAGGGAATCCCAGGGGTATCAGTGTCACGTCTTCCTCAGACATTCTTGCCTGATTACACTGACATTGACCAGGTCTTCAAAATCACTTTTGCATTCAGAACTGGGTTTCAGGCATGGTCAGGGCCATGCTGGGGTTAGAGTCTCGTTCAGGAAGATGGTAGGGTTTAATTTGAGGACAGTGTGGAGAACTGCCCTGAGGCCTGAGTTGAGGGCTAGTATCAGGGTAGGGCTCTGGCTTCTGGTTTCAGCTCAGGGGCATGCTCATATTGTTGTTGATTTTTATGTTTTTAGTAAAATCATGCTTCCATGTGACATCTCGGGGATAATAGAAGCATGTATTCCTTCTGGGTTGATGCCAGATAATTCAGGCATTGAACAGGTCTCCAAAATCCTTTGCACCTTCACAGCTATGTTTTGAGTGTGGACAAGGCAACATCCATGATAGATTTCAGGTTTTCTTCCCTAAAGAGGTAAGTTTCAATCTGATGACATTCAGAGTCCTGCCCTGAAGACTAAACTAAAGGCAATAATCAAGCTCAGGCTGTGGCTTCCATGTGGATTAAGTGTTACACTCTTAGCGTTTTTCAGTTTCAGGTCTTTTTTTTATTATTTAATTTTTTTTTTAATTTTTTTCAGTGTAACAGAATTCATTGTTTATGCACCACACTCATGCTCCATGCAATATGTGCCCTCCATAATACCCACCACCTGACTCGCCCAACATCCCACCCCCCGCCCCTTCAAAATCCTCAGGTTGTTTTCAGAGTCCATAGTCTCTCATGGCTCATCTCCCCCTCCAATTTTCCCCAACTCCCTTCTCTTCTCCTTCTTCCCCTGTCTTTCCTGTTATTTCTTATGCTCCACATAAAAGTGAAACTATATGATAATTGACTCTCTCTTCTTGATTTACTTCACTCAGCATAATCTCTTCCAGTCCTGCCCATGTTGATACAAAAGTTCGGTATTCATCGTTTCTGATGGAGGCATAATACTCCATAGTGTATATGGACCACATCTTCCTTATCCATTCGTCCGTTGAAGGGCATCTTGGTTCTTTCCACAGTTTGGCGACCATGGCCATTGCTGCTGTGAACATTGGGGTACAGATAGCCCTTCTTTTACTATATCTGTATCTTTGGGGTAAATACCCAGTAGTGCAATTTCAGGGTCATAGGGAAGATCTATTTTTAATTTTTTTTAAGTTTTATTTATTTATTTGGCAGACAGACATCACAAGTAGGCAGAGAGGTAGGCAGAAAGAGAGGAACGGAAGCAGGCTCCCTGTTGAGCTCAGAGCCCAATTTGGGGCTTGATACCAGGACCCTGGGATCATGACCTGAGCCAAAGGCAGGGGCTTTAGCCCACTGAGCCCCCCAGGCAGCACTATTTTTAATTTCTTAAGGAATCTACACATTGTTCTCCAAATTGGCTGCACCAAATTGCATTCCCACTAACAGTGTAAGAGGGTGCCCCTTTCTGCACATCCTCTCCAACACATGTTTATAATCTTGCTCATTTTGGCCACTCTAACTGGTGTAAGGTGGTACATCAATGTGGTTTTAATTTGAAACTCCCTGATGGCTAGTGATGATGAACATTTTTTCATGTGTCTGATAGACATCTGTATGTCTTCATTGGAGAAGTGTCTGTTCATGTCTTCTGCCCATTTTTTGACATGATTATCTGTTTTGTGTGTGTTGAGTTTGAGAAGTTCTTTATAGATCCTGGTATCAGCCTTTTGTCTGTACTGTCATTTGCAAATATCTCCCTCCATTCCGTGGGTTGCATCTTTGTTTTGTTGACTGTTTGCTTTGCTGTGCAGAAAATTTTGATCTTGATGAAGTCCCAAAAGTTCCTTTTCACTTTTGTTTCTTTTGCCTTTGGAAACATACCTTGAAAGAAGTTGCTGTGGCTGATAGCGAAGAGGTTACTGCCTATGTTCTCCTCTAGGATTCTGATGTATTCCTGTCTCACATTGTGGTCTTTTATCCATTTTGACTTTATATTTGTGTACAGTGTAAGAGAATAGTTGAGTTTCATTCTTCTACATATAGCTGTCCAATTTTCTCAGTACCATTTATTGAAGAGACTGTCTTTTTTCCACTGCATATTTTTTTCCTGCTTTGTCGAAGAATATTTGACCATAGAGTTGAGGGGCCATATCTGGGCTCTGTACTCTCTTTCACTGGTCATGTCAATTTCTATGCCAGTACAATGCTGTCTCGGTGATCACAGCTTTGCAGGAAAGCTTGAAATCAGGCAACACGATGCCCCCAGCTTTGTTTTTCTTTTTCAATGTTAGCAATTCAGATTCTCTTCTGATTCCATACAAATTTTTGGATTATTTGCTCCAGCTCCTTGAATAATACTGGTGTAATTTTGATTGGAAGGGCATTAAAAATATAGATTGCTCTAGGCATTATAGACATTTTTAACAATTTTTGTTCCTCCAATCCAAGAGCATGGAATGGTCTTCCATCTTTTTGTGTCTTCTTCAATTTCTTTCATGAGTGTTCTGTAGTTCCTTGAGTATAGATCCTTTACCTCTTTGGTTATGTTTATTCCCAGGTATCTTATGGTTCTTGGTGCTATAGTAAATGGAATCAATTCTCTAATTTCCCTTTTCTGAATTTTCATTCTTAGTGTATAAGAAAACAACTGATTTCTGTACATTGACTTTGTATCCTGACACATTACTGAATTTCTGTAGGAGTTCTAGTAGTTTGGGGGTAGAGTTTTTTGGGTTTTCCATATAAAGAATCATGTCATTTGTGAAGAGAGAGAGTTTGACTTCTTAATTGCCAATTTGAATGCCTTTTATTTCTCTGTGTTTTCTGATTGCTGTTGCCAGGACTTCTAATATTATCTTGAACAAGGGTGATGAGAGTGGGCATTTTAGTCAGTTCCTTATCTCAACAGGAAGGCTGTCAAGTGTTTCCCATTGAGGATGATATTGGCTATGGGTTTTTCACAGATAGATTTTATGAAGTAGAGGAATATTCCCTCTATCCCTATACTTTGAAGCATTTTAATCAGGAACGGATGCTGGATTTTTTCAAAGCTTTTTCTGCATCAATTGAGAGGACAATGTGGTTCTTCTCTCTTCTCTTATGATTTGCTCTATCACATTGATTGTTTTGTGAATGTGGAACCATCCTTGAAACCCAGGGATAAATCCCACCTGGTCATGGTGAATATATATTTTTGTGTGTGTGGATAATCTTTTTAATGTGCTATTGGATCCCATTTGCTAGGATCTTGTTGAGAATCTTAGCGTTCATAGTCATCAGGGATTTTAGTCTAAAATTCTCTTTTTTGGTGGGGTCTTTGCCTGGTTTGGGGATCAGGGTAATGCTGGATTCATAAAAACAGTCTGGAAGTTTTCCTTCTGCTTCAATTTTTTGAAACAGCTTCAGGAGAATAGGTGTTATTTCTTCTTTGAAAGTTTGGTAGAATTCTCCAGGGAATTCGTCAGTCCTGGGCTCTTGCTTTTCGGGAGGTTTTTGATCACTGCTTCAATATAGTTACTAGATATCGGTCTATTCACGTTGTCAATTATTCCTGGTTCAATTTTGGGAGTTTATAGTTTTTTAGGAATGCATCCGTTTCATCTAGGTTGCTTGACTTATTGAAATATAACTGTTTTTCTGATGATTGTTTCTATTTCCTTGGTGTTAGTTGTGATCTATCCCTTTTCATTCATAATTTTATTAATTTGGACCTCTGTCTTTTCTTTTGGATTAGTTTGGCCAATGTTTTTTTTGCTTTGAATGATTCATTCAAATGTGCAGGTTCTAGTTTCATTGATGTGTTCTGTATCTCTAGTTTCTATCTCATTGAAGTCTGCACAAATCTAGATTATTTCCCCTCTTGTGTGTGGAGTTGGCTTAATTTGTTGTTGATTCTCCAGTTCTTTAACGTGTAAAGACAACTGGTGTATTCTGGACTTTTCAATTTTTTTGAGGGAGGCTCGGATGGCTATGTATTTCCCACTTAGGACCGTCTTTGTTGTATCCCATAGGTTTCGGACCAAAGTGTCTTCATTCTTATTGGTTTCCATGAATTGTTTAAGTTCTTCTTTGATTTCCTGGTTGATCCAAGCATTCTTAAGCAAGGTGGGCTTTATCTTCCAGGTGTTTGAGTTCCTTTCAAACTTTCCCTTATGGTTGAGCTCCAGTTTCAAAACACTGTGATCTGACAATATGCAGGGAATAATCTCAATTTTTTGGTATCTGTTGAGCTCTGATTTGTGACCCAATATGTGGTCTATTCTGGAGTAGTTTCCATGTGCACTTGAGAAGAATGAGTATTCTGTTGTTTTAGGGTGGAATATTCTGTATATATCTATGAGATCCCTCTGGTCCAAAGTGTTGTTCAATTCTCTTGCTTATTGATCTTCAGCTTGGATGATCTATCTATTACTGAGAGTGACGTGTTAAGATCTCCTACTCATGGATTCATATCAATATCACTCTTTATCTTGATTAACAGTTTTTGTATGTAATTGGCTGCTCCCATATTGGGGGCATAAATATTTACAATTGTTATATCTTTTTGGTGGATAGTCCCTTTAAGGATTATGTAGTGTCCTTCTGTATCTGTGACTACAGACTTTAGTTTAAAATCTAATTTATCTGATATGAGGATCGCCTACACCAGCCTTCTTTTAAGGCCCATTGGCATGAAAGATGATTCTCCTTTCAGTCTGGGTGTATCCTTAGTTTCAAAATGGGTCTCTTGCAGACAATTTATGGATGGATCCTGTTGTTTAATCCAATCTGCAACCCTGTGTTGTTTTATGGGTGCATTTAGGCCATTCGCATTGAGAGTGATTTTTGAGAGACGTTTTTATGGACATCGTGATACCTGTGAAGTTTATTTTTCTACAGATTGTCTCCATATATTTCTGTTCAATCATATTCTTAGGATTTTTCCTCTTTTATAGAACCCCCCTTAATATTTCCTGCAGTATCGGCTTAGTGGTCATATACTCCTTTAAACCTTACTTGTCTTGGAACCCCTTTATGTCTCCATCCATTTTGAATGTCAGTATTGCTGGATAAATTATTCTTGGCTGCATGTTCTTCTCATTTAATGCCCTGAATACATCTTCCCAACCCTTTCTGGCTTGCCAGGTTTCTGTGGACAGGTCTGACGTTATTCTGATGGGCTTCCCTCTGTACGTAAGGAATTTATTTGCCCTAGTTGCTTTCAAGAGCTCCTGTCTACAAATTTGATTCATCATTTTCACTATCAGGTGTCTTGAGGTTTTTCTAGATTCTATGATCTTGGGGGAAGACCTTTTTGCATCTAGTACATGAACCCTGGTTCCATTCACCAGATTGGGAAAATTTTCATGAAGAATTTATTCAACTATATCTTCTAGTCTTTTTTCTTACTCCTCCCCCTCAGGGATTCCAATAATTCTGACGGTGGAATGTTTCATGGTGTCATTTATTTTCCTAATTCTGTTTTCGTGGTTTCTAAGCTATTTGTTCCAGGCTTCCTCCTGATCCTTTTTCTCTATCTGTTTGTCCTCCAGATCACTAACTCTGTTGTCTGCCTCAGTTACCCTAGTTTTTATAGAATTTAGATTATATTGGAACTCATTAAGAACATTGTGAACATCATCCCTGGTGGCTTTCACTTCTGCCCTAATGAATTCCATTTTGTCGTCCATGA
Source organism: Mustela lutreola (assembly GCF_030435805.1). NCBI lineage: Eukaryota > Metazoa > Chordata > Mammalia > Carnivora > Mustelidae > Mustela > Mustela lutreola. The sequence goes on along the minus strand of NC_081290.1, from coordinate 205,731,442 downwards.
CTTTCTCCAACCTAGCTATTGCCTGGATAATTGTTAGCCTGAATTCCATTTCCGACATACTGTCTATGTCCATATTCAATAGCTCTTATGCAGAAGGCCCAGTCTGTGAATTTTTCTTCTCTTGGGCATTCCTCCTCCTAGTCATTTTGGTGAGAGATGGCTGAACAGATGTGTAGCTGAATGTATTGACTGTGGTGCACCCTGGATTGCTTCTGGGCAATCAAGAGTCCCCACCCAAAAGAAAGAAAAGAGAAAAAAAGAGAGAGAGAGAGAGACGGGGGAAAAAAAGATAAAATAAAAGTGAAGGCCTAGCCCAAATGGGCCCCGTAGGTAAGATTTATGAAGTTTACAAACAAAAACAGACAAACAGAGTGACAAAAGTAAATGACAAGAGAAAAACAAATAAATAAATACAAACAAAAAAATAACCTCATCAAAAAGAACCCAAAATATAACATTTATATACTACCAGGACAAAAATAAATACACAGAAACAATGCCAGAAGAAAAAGATGGGAGAGTGGTTATAAATTCTATTGTGTTGGCGAGGAAGGTTATTTTGATTCTTCCTGGATGTATCTTTATATCTTTGTTAAAGGACTCAACTTTCCTAAGATAAAGGAGATTAAAAACTGGTTTACCTATAAGGGTAGCTTTGATTGGGGAATGTGATTACATTGAAGCTTATCTCTATATGAATATTAAAAAAATAATAAAATAAAGTAAAATTTTAAAAATTAAAAAAAATAGAAAAGCAAAAGATAAACACAGGTATATGTATCAAAAAGTTCGGGTTAAAAGGTTAAAATGGAATTTGATGTACTGGATATCTCACTGTGATGGTAAATAGGCTATAAAGTTATATATTAAGAAAATGAATGAAAATAGTGGGAGCAAATTAAAAATAAAAGTTGTATACATGAAGTAGTGCTGGTTGTCCTCTTGTATTTTATTATTATTATTTTTTTGGTTGGCTTTCTGGGGAGGGGGCCTGCTGCATGGGTTTTCAGAGAGTCTTGCTAGAATTAAGTACTCCTGCCCCCATCAAGGTGGTGGGCTCTGAGGAAAGCGGGTTTTCGGGCTTTTGTTTTTTGGAGGTTTGTTTGTTTGTTCTTTTGTTTTCTCTCCCTTTGGTGGCTTTTGATGGTTTTTGGAGGTTTAGAGGAAAGCAAAGTGCACCCAGACCTCCCTCTCAGAGAGAAGCCTCAGGCTGTTCCCCTCTGGGTGCTCCAGAGCACATAAACCCCCCTTTGCTGCTGGCTGAGTACTTTCTCAGTCATGGTCTCTGGGGTCACAGGACCTTCCACTTGTACTCAAAACCATGATAGCCATGGCTGTCTGGGCAGCTCCAGACTGCCAGAGAGGTCCCAAGCAGTGACAGCTCATTGAGATTTTCCCACTGGCCCGGGGTGAGAGTGCTCAGACTCTCCAGCGTCCAAGAGAATGCTGGCTGGAGCCTGCAGGCACCTCTCTCAGGGGAGGGTGTAGGGCGCAACTCAGACTCTGATCACATGGCGTGCACTTGGAAAGTGAAAAAGGCTGTGGTTCTGCCAGGTGGTGAGTCTCCATCACCCTTATGGGTGCTGCCACCCAGATACTCTCAGGCATGCCAGCCCTGGCAACTCAGGGGCCAAGACCTGACTTCTTCACCACACTCTCTCTGGCTCAGCGCCAGTGGTGGCTATCCTGGGTTAGCAGACTTAAGCCCCTGTCCCTAACCGACCCAATTCCCACAATTTTCCCCCATGATCCCTTGCTCTTTTTGAGTGTTTTCAACCAGACTCCAAGTTAATGCTGGTCCCAATTGCAGGGCATTCTCATATTGGGGTATTACTTTCCAATGGGTCACTTCTGGTGGCTCCTTCACCCTTTCGTTTACCTTATTATATCAGTCCGACATTCCCACTCTGCTTTACCTGCCTGCTGACATCTTTTGCCCCTGTAGAGATCCAGAACTGTATAATTCTAATCTCAGACTGATTTCATGGGTGATCAGAGTTCTTTGGTAGGTGATCAGCTTACTTTAGGGTACAGGTTGAAAGAGCACCTCTTCCCCACCATCTTGTCTCCCACCAGTTTTAGGTGTTTCAATAAAATCATGGTCCCACGAGACATTCCAGGTGTATAAGTAGCACATCTTCCTTCTGTGTTCATGCCTGGTTATTATTGCAATGACTAGGTCTCCAGAATCATTTGTGAATTCAGAAATAGGTTTTGGCCTTGGTCAGTACCATATCATTGCTAGGGTTAGGATTTTGTTCTGGAAGATGGTAGGGTTCAATTTGATGACTATCCTTCCCTGAGGGCTGAGCTGAGGATTAGCATCAGAGTCAGGCTCTGGCTTTTGGTTGGGCTCAGGCACATGCTTAAAATGCTGTTGAGTTTTAGGATTTTTAGTAAAAGAATGCTTCCACTAGACATCCCAGGGGTACAAGTGGCATGTCTTCCTTCTGTGTTCATGACTGATTACTCAAGTATTGACCATGACTCCAAAATCACTTGTGCATTCAGAACTAGGTTTCAGGAATATTCAGAGCCACATCCATTCTATGGTTAGGTTTTTGTTCTGGAAGACTGCAGGGTTCATTTTTGTGGCCATTTGGAGTCGTGTCCTTAGGACTGTGTTGAGGATCAGCATCAGATGAGGCTCTGGCTTCCTGTTTGTTCTCAGGGGGCATGCTCATGGTGTTGTTGAGTTTAAGGTTTCTTGGTTAAAAAAAAAAAAATCCTTCCAGGAGATATCCGAGGATACAAGTGGCATGTATTCCTTCTGGGTACTTGCTTGATTACTTCTTCTTTGGCCAGGTTTCAAAAATCATTTGTGCCTTCCAAACTAGGGTTCAGGCATAATGCAAGTCACATCCATGTCAGGGTTATTGTCTTGGTCCAGAAAAGTTTAGAGTTCAATTTGATGACCATTCAGATTCCTGACCTGAGACTGAGCTAAGGACTCACAATAGGGTGAGGCTCTGGCTTCTGGTTTGGTCTTTGGGGCATTCTCATATTGTTATTCAGTTTTAGGTTTTTCAGGAAATTCTCCCACAAGATATCCTAGGAGGTACACATGACACAACTTCCTTCTGTGTTCATACTTGATTATTCAAGCACTGGCCACTTCTTCAAAATAATTTGTGCATTCAGGAAAATGTCAGATTTCTCTTCCTTCCCTTATGGTCCTCCATATGTTCCACATAGGGGTGAATCCATTGATAATTGTCTTTCTCTGTTTGACTTAGTTCACTTAACATAATCCCCTTAGTTCCATTCACATCAAAGCAAGTGGTGGGTATTCATCGTTTCTGATGGCTGAACACTATTTTTTTTGTGTATATATGTACCACATCTTCTTTATCCATTCATCTCTTGAAGGGCTTCTACTGGCTAACTGGCTAACTGAACATAACAAAGTCCATATTACATGTAGATTTAATAAAATATTATGACTTAGTGGAAAAAGAAAAAAGAAAAAAGTGTCAGGCATGGTCAGGGCCACATACATGCAAGGGTTAGTGTTTCATTCTGGGAGAGCATGGAGGTCAATCTGATAACCCTTCTTAGATCTGCCCTTAGGGATGAGCTGAGGGCTAACATCAGATTGAAGCTCTGCTTCCTGTTTGGCATCAGTGAGATGCTCATACAGTTGTTGGATTTCAAGTTTTCATTAGAGTCTTACTCTCCAAATTCATCCTGGGTTTTACAAATGGTTATGTCTCCTTCTGTGTGCCTTTCTGATTATTCTGGCACTGGTCAGATTTCCCAGACATATTTTGGGGGTCCACTAAGGGCCCCAGTGTAGGAGAGTTCTAGGGTTATACTCTGGAGATGATAGGGACTATTGTGATGGCAGTGCAGAATTCTGCCCTGACGGCACAGTAGAGGACAACCATTAGGGGAGATTCATGGTTATGGTTTGGTTTTGAGGACTAGGTATATTGTGGGGCTCAGTGACAGGTTTTCACTAGAATCCTGCTCTCCAACTCCTCCCCATGGTGGCAAGTTGCATAGCTTCATTCTGTATCTTTGGCTGATCCTTCCTGCACCAGTCTTGTGCTCCAAATCCCATCTTATTCAGTCATAGATTTCTAGGCCAGTTAATGCAGGGGCCATTCCTAGGGTTACAGTGAAACGCTGGAAGATGTTAGACACCTATCACATGGCAGTGTGGAATCCTTACCAGAAGGCTGAGTTGAGGAATAGCATTAGGGTGATGTGACATCTCAGGTTAGGCCTCAGGGACATTCTCATAGTGCTGTTTAATTTTGGGTTTCTTGGTAAATTCATGCTCCCACAAGACATCCCAGGGATACAAGTGGCACTTTTTCTTTCTGTGTTTCTGTTTGATTAATTTGACATTGACCAGGTCTCTAAAATCATCTATGCATTCAAATTAATATTTCAGTATGGTCAGGACCACATCCTTGCTAGGGTTATGGTTTCATTCCTGGAGATGTTAGGGGTAAATTTGATGGCCATTTGAAAACCTGCTCTTAAGACTGAGCTGAGCCTTAACATTAGAGTGAGGCTCTACCTTCCAGTTTTGCCTCAGGTGCTCATTGTGTTATTGAGTTTTAGGTTTTCCTGTAAAATCAGTCTCCCACAAGAATATCTCAGAGTACAAGTGGCAGGTCTTCTTTCTGTGTTCATGTTTAATTAGTCTAGAATTGACCAGGTATAAAATCATTGGTACATTCAGAGCTAGGATTCATGCATTTTTAGGCCCACATCCCTGCTAGGTTTATGCTTTTATTCCCAGAGATGTAAGGGGTCAATTTGATAGCCATTTGGAGATTGGTCCTCAGGGCTAACTTGAGGGTTACCATCAGGGTGGGCCTCTCACTTCCTGCTTGGCATCAGGGGCATGCTCAAGCAGTGGCTGAGATTTCAACTTTTCACTAGAATCCTTCTCTCTAAAAGATCCTAGGGGTGGCAAGTGTCTCAGATTCCTTATTTTTTCTTACTGATTAGTTTGGCTTTGGTCAGGTGTCTCCTAGATTCATTTGGTGGGGGTCCAGCCAGGGCCAGAGTCATGGCTAGGGATAGGGTTAAATTCTGGGAGACCATAGTGGTTATTTTGATGGCAGTGTGGAATTTTGCCCCAACCCCAGAATGGAGGATAACCATTAGGGGGAAATTCTGGGTTATGGATCAGTTTCAAGGTTAGACACATTGTGTTGCTGAACAGCAGGTTTTCACTAGAATCCTGCTCTCCAACTGCACCCCAGTGGTGGCAAGTTACATGCCTTCATTTTTAATTTTTATTAAAATGATTCTTATTTTTATTAAAATGCTGATTCTTCCTGCACCAGACTTGTGTCCCAAATCCCTTCTTATTCAGAGAGCTTTCTTGGCTAAAGAAGGGCAGGAATATTCCTAGGGCTAGGGTGAGATTCTGGAAGATTGTAGTTACCCAATTGATGGCAGTATGGAGGCCTTCCCTGAGGGCTTAGTTGAGGCATAGTATTAGGGCAAGGCTCTGCCTTCAGTTTTGTCCTCAGAGTCAAGTTTGTGGTGTTACTGTGTTTTAGGTTTTTTGGTAAAATCATGCTCCTCTGAAACATCCCACGTATACATGTGGCACATATTCCTTTTGTGTTCCTCTCTGATCTTTCTGCTTTGACCAGGTCTCCAAAATCATTTTTTTGTTTCAGAGATAGGGTTTAAGCATGGTCAGGGCCACATCTATGCTGGGGTTAGAGTTTTGTTTCAGGAGATGGTAGTGGTCAATTTGATAGTCATTCTGAAACCTGCCCTAAGGGGTTAAGCTGGGGGATAGCATCAGAGTGAGGATCTGGCTTCTTGTTTGGCATCAGGAGGATGCTCATACATTTGTTGAGATGTCTATTTTTCACTAGAATCCTGCTCTCCAACAACATACTAGGGTGGCAAGTAGCTTGGTTTTCTTCTGAGTTCCTTCCTGATTAGTCAGGCATTGGTCAGGTGTCTCAAATCCATTTTACCCTCAGAAATATGGCTGAGGCCCAGTCAGGGCCACCTCCAGGGATAGAGTTAATTTATACTCCTGGAGGTGATACTGGCTAATTTGATTATGGTGCAGAATTCTTCTGTGACAGCTGAGTGGATGGCAAATAATAGGGTGAAATTCAAATTTCTTTTATATTTCATGGACTAGGCATATTGTGGGGATGAGGGTCAGGATTTCACTAGAATAATACTCACCAACTCCAGCCTATTGGTTGCAGGTTCCACAACATCATTCTGTATTCTTTGCTAATTATTCCTGCAGCAGTACTGCATGCCAAATCACACCTTATTCAATGCTATTCAGGCATAGCATTCTGGAACAGGTAAAGCAAGAACCATGCCTAACCACGGCAGTCTTAACTCACTCGTTTAGTTGAAAGATGGTTTGTATACAGTTCTTTCTTTGGGCCAAGGTGAGATTCTGGAAGACGGTAAGGACCTAACTGATGGCAGAGTGGAAACCTGCCATGAGGTCTGTGTCATGGGAAAGCATTAGGTAAGGCTCTGCCTTTAGATTTGGCCTCAGTGTGATGCTCATAGTTTTTTGTTTGTTTGTTTGTTTGTTTTTTGAATTCCAGGTTTTTCAATAGAATCATCACCCATGAGATATCCCCATGGTAGAACTGAGACATGTTTTTTTGGTGTTCTTTTCTGATTGGTCTGGCATTGACCAGTTCTTCAAAATCATTTGTTTATTCAGAACTAGGATTCAGGAATTGTCAGGGACAAATCCATGCTAGAGTTAAGATTTCATCTGGTAGATGGTCTGTGTAAATTCAATGGCAGTTCAGGTACCTGTCCTGAGGGTAAACTGAGGGCTAGCATCACTGTGAGTCTCTGGCTCATTTGACATGGAGGGATGTTCATAGTGTTGCTGAATTTTCATTTTATCACTAGAATCCTATCTTCTGCAATATCCCTGTGGTTTCAAGTGGCTCAGTTTCCTTCTGTGCTCCTTCCTGATTTTCTGGAATTGGTCAGAAATCCAAATTCTTTGTACCATCAGACATGTTTGGGACCCAGTCAGGGCAGACAATGCTAGGGTTAGAGTTTCCAGATGTTAGGGGTAAATTTTATGGCAGTTCACAGTTCTGCTTCTCTCTTCATTAAAGTGATTTTAGTTGAAAGATGGTTTGTATACAGTTCTTTCTTTGGGCCAAGTATATGGCATTTTTCTTATGTTTTTACACATATGTAAGAAAACGCTTCTACCTTCATGAAATTATATGTTAATGTGAAGTTTTATTCTACAGACTTGATTCTCAGAAGTATTTATAAGGCACTTTCTTAATTCTTTCACATATAGTTTTGAAAATGTTACCCTCTTTAAGAAAGTAGATGTTAGGTGAAAGGTCGTTCATATACAGTGTTCTATGAGTTAGTAATATACCTCTTTACTTCTGCTTTCACATGTCTTTTCAAAATGCTTCTACCATCATGAAACAAGATATAGTGGAATGTTTCAGTCTTAACTCACTCGTTTCTCAGAGTTATCTATAAAGCATTTACCCCTGCTTTCACTTGTATTTCTGAAAATGCTTCTTTATGAAAGATGTTAGTTGAAAGACCATTTATCTGTACTCTTGTTTCTTAGATTTACAGCACTTTCCTTATGCCTTCACACATACATTTGAAAAGGCTTCTATCTTCATGAAAGAGACTGTTACTTGAAAAATGCATTCTACTGACTTGTTTCTCAGAGTTTAAATAAATAAGACAAGCAGAGAGAGTTAATTATCATATGGTTTCACTTATTTGTGGAGCATAACAAATAGCATGGAGGACATGGGGAGATAGAGAGGAGAAAGGAGTTGGGGGAAATTGGAAGGGGAGGTGAAACATGAGACTATGGACTCTGAAAAACAATCTGAGGGGTTTGAAGGAGCGGGGGGGGGCAGGGGTCGGGGTACCAGGTGGTAGGTATTATAGAGGGCACGGATTGCAAGGAGCACAGGGTGTGGTGCAAAAACAATGAATACTATGTTCTGCCTCAGTTACTCTAGAGTTGAGAGAATTTAGATTAGATTGGAACTCATTGAGAGCATTGTGAAGCTCATCCCTTGTAGCTTTCAGCTCTCCCCTAATATTGAATACATGATCTCTGGTCGTTTTCAGTTCAGCCTTAATCAATCCCATTTGGTCACCCATGGCTTTTTAGACCCTAGCTATTGCTTGGATAATTGTTAGCCTGAATTCTCTTTACAACATATTGTCTATGTTGATAGCTGTTAGCTCTGTTGCAGAATGTCTATCCTCTGTATTTTTTGTCTGTTGGGAATTCCTCCTCCTAGTCATTTTGGTGAGAGACGGATGAATGGAAGTAGCTGGATGTATTGACTGTGGTGCCGTCAAGGTGCACCCTGGAACATTTCTGAGCAATCAGGGTTCCCCACCCAAATGAGAGGAAAAAGAAAAGGAAAAGAAAAAAAAGAGAGAGGGAGAGAGACAGGAATGAAAGTTGAGATAAAAGAGAAGGTTCAGCCCAAATGGGACCCAAGGTAAGATTTATGAAGTAGACACACAAAAACAGACAAACAAAAAGAATGATAAAAGTATATGACAAGAGAAAAAATAATATATATATATTTATATATATATATAAATATATATATTTATATATATATATTATATTTATATATTATATATAATATAATATTCCTGAGGAGGAATGCTCAACAGACAAAAAATACAGAGGATAGACATTCTGCAACAGAGCTAACAGCTATCAACATAGACAATATGTCGTAAAGAGAATTCAGGCTAACAATTATCCAAGCAATAGCTAGAGTCTAAAAAGCCATGGGTGACCAAATGGAATTGATTAGGGCTGAACTGAAAACGACCAGATATTATATATATATATATATATATATATATATATATATATATATATATATGCAAATAAAGGAAGAACCTCGTCAAAAAGAACCCCGAGTGGAAGATTTATACACTATCAGAACAAACACAAAAACACAGAAATACTGGTGGAAGAAATAGATGGAAGAGTGGTTGTAAAGTCTCAGTGTGGGTGAGGAAGGTTATTTTGATTCTTCCTGGATGTGCTCTTGGATCGGAAGAATAAACATTGTTAAAATGTCTACACTGTCTAGAGCAATCTATACTTTTAATGCTATTCTGATCAAAATTCCACCGGTATTCTTCAAAAAATCTGGAGGAAATAATCCTAAAATTTGTATGGAATCAGAAGAGACCCTGAATCACTAAGGAAATGTTGAAAAACAAAAATAAAACGGGGGGGGGGGGGGGCATCACGTTACCTGATTTCAAGCTTTACTACAAAGCTGTGATCACCAAGACAGCATGGTACAGGCATAAAAGCAGACACATAGACCAGTGGAACAGAGTAGAGAGCCCAGATATGGACCCTCAACTCTATGGTCAATTAATCTTCGACAAAACTGGAAAAAATATACAGTGGAAAAAGGACAGTCTGTTCAATAAATGGTGCTGGGAAAACTGGACAGCTATATGTAGAAGAATGAAACTCGACCATTCTCTTACACCGTACACAAAGATCAACTCAAAATGGATAAAAGGCCTCAATGTGAGACAGGAATCCATCAGAATCTTAGAGGAGAACATAGGCAGTAATCTCTTCGATATCAGCCACAGCAACTTCTTTCAAGATATGTCTCCAAAGGTAAAGGAAACAAAAGCGAAAATAAACTTTTGGGACTTCATCAAAATCAAAAGCTTCTGCACAGCAAAGGAAAGAGTCAACAAAACAAAGAGGCAACCCACAGAATGGGAGAAGATATTTGCAAACGACAGTACAGACAAAAGGTTGATATCCAGGATCTATAATGAACTCCTCAAACTCAACACACACAAAACAGACAGTCATATTAAAAAATGGGCAGAAGATATGGACAGACACTTCTCCAATGAAGACATACAAATGGCTATCAGATACATGAAAAAATGTTCATCATCATTAGCCATCAGGGAGATTCAAATTAAAACTACATTGAGATATCACCTTACACCAGTTAGAATGGCCAAAATTAGCAAGACAGGAAACTACATGTGTTGGAGGGTATGTGGACAAAGGGGAACCCTCTTCCATTGTTGGTGGGAATGCAAGTTGGTGCAGCCTCTTTGGAGAACAGTGTGGAGATTCCTCAAGAAATTAAAAATAGAACTTCCTTATGACCCTGCCATTGCACTACTGGGTATTGACCCCAAAGATACAGATGTAGTAAAAAGAAGGGCCATCTGTACCCCAATGTTTGTTTGTTTGTTTTTTAAAGATTTTATTTATTTATTTGACAGAGAGAGAGAGAGATCTCAAGTAGCCAGAGAGGCAGAGAGAGAGAAAGGAGGCAGTAGGCTCCCTGCTGAGCAGAAATCCCGATGTGGGGCTTGATCCCAGGACCTTGGGATCATGACCTGAGCCAAAGACAGAGGCTTTAACCCACTGAGCCACCAAGGCGCCCCTGTACCCCAATGTTTATAGCAGCAATGGCCACGGTCGCCAAACTGTGGAAAGAACCAAGATGACCTTCAACGGACGAATGGATAAGGAAGATGTGCTCCATATACACTATGGAGTATTATGCCTCCATCAGAAAGGATGAACACTCAACTTTTATAGCAACATGGGTGGGACTGGAAGAGATTATGCTGAGTGAAATAAGTCAAGCAGAGAGAGTCAAGTATCATATGGTTTCACTTATTTGTGGATCATAACAAATAGCATGGAGGTCATGGGGAGTTAGAGAGGAGAAGGGAGTTGGGGGAAATTGAAAGGGAGGTTAACCATGAGAGACTATGAACTCTGAAAAACAATCTGAGGTGTTTGAAGTGGCCGGGGTTGGGAGGTTGGGGAATTCAGGTGGTGGGTATTAGAGAGGGCATGGTTTGCATGGAGCACTGGGTGTGGTGCAAAAATAAATAAAAAAAAAAAAATAGAGCTTCCCTATGACTCTGCAATTGCACTACTGCATATTTACCCCAAATATACAGATGTAGTGAAAAAAGGGCCATCTGTACCCCAATGTTTATAGCAGCAATGGCCACGGTCACCAAACTGTGGAAAGAACCAAGATGCCCTTCAACTGATGAATGGATAAGGAAGATGTGGTCCATATACACTATGAAATATTATGCCTCTATCAGAAAGGATGAATACCCAAATTTTGTAGCAACATGGATGGGGCTGGAAGAGATGATGCTGAGTGAAATAAGTCAAGCAAAGAGAGTCAATTATCATATGGTTTCACTTATTGTGGAGCATAACAAATAACATGGAGGACATGGTGAGATGGAGAGGAGAAGAGAGTTGGGGGAAATTGGAAGGGGAGGTGAACCATGAGAAACTATGAATGCTGAAAAATAACCCAAGTGTTTTGAAGGGGCTGGGGGTGGAAGGTTAAGGGAACCAGGTGGTGGGTATTGAGGAGTGCACGTTTTGTGTGGAGCACTGGGTGTTGTGCAAAGACAATGAATACTGTTATGCTGAAAAGAAATAAAAAAAAAAAGACATTATGCTATGTGAAATAAGCCAGTCACAAAACGACACACGTTATACAATTCCACTTATGTGAGATACCTAGAGGAATCAAATTAATAGAGATGAAAGGTAAAATGGTGCTTTCCAGGTGCTAAGGGAGGGGATAATTGGGAATTATTGCTTAGTGGGTATGACAATATAGTTTGGGATGATGAAAAATTCCTGATTGATTGATGATGGTGTTGGTTGCACAACAGTGTGAATGCATTTAATGTCATGGAATAATATGCTTTCAAATGGTTAGTTTGATAAATTTTGTGTTACTTATATTTTATCACAATAAAAAATATATAGAGATGTCCTTAAAAATGTAATATATTCATTTCCAATCGCTGCCATCAGAAATTACATTAACATTACTGGCTTAAAGACAATAAATGTATTGTCTTACATTTCTACAGGTTAGAAGTCTGACACTCAAGCTTTCAGGTTTATGTACCATTCTGGAGACCTGCCTTTCCTAGCTTCTAGAAGCAACCCAAATTTGTTGGCCCACTGTTCCTTTCCCAATCTAGAAAGTCATAAATAGCAGTCAAGTTCCTTCTTATATCACATCACTCTGACATCCTATTCTGCCTTGCCCTTCCACTTTAAAGGGAGCCCATAATTACAGTAATTCTACCCAGATAATCTGGTATAGTCTCCCCATTTTAAGGCTTTCTGACTAGTGAATTTAATTATTCCTGCAATCTTCACTACTAGTTTCCATTTAATGTAACATATTCACAGGTTCTGAGGATTAGGACATCTTGGGGAGAACATTATTATTCCTACAAGTAATAAAACTAGGTTGCATATGTAAGAGTTTATGGTCTTTTGTAGTTGTAGAACCAAAATTTATACGATAAAATTTAATTTCAGTATCCTTCTCATGCTCCTAATTGTGCTCTCCTCTCCATTAGAAGGTATACATGGCTTCATCTGTGTATTTATATCTAAATGCAAACAAATCACTTTTGAACAAATGGGCTCACATTGAATATATTATTTTCTAGATTGCTTTACATTAGATGATACATTTAAAACTTATTTCTGATACATTTAAAATTTATTTCTTTGTAACAGCCACATACACATACATATTGTTTAAGTATGGATTGTCATAATTTATTTATTTACTTTCTTATGGATTGTTTATACTTGTTTGAACTAACTTTTTGAAAATATTTATGTATCATACACATTAAGTCTATGTCTTTTTAAAATGTAACATGTCTCCTCCCAACATTATGTAGATCAGTAGAATGGAATAGAAAAGCCAAGAAGAAACCCACATACCATGTTCAAATAGTTCATTCCACCTTGTGTAGCAGTTAAAACATCTAAAAAAATTTTAGATGTTCCACTTTGTAGAGTATCACTTAGGGCTCTGACAATGAAATTTTTAAGAGTTTCCATGTGCCAAACAACACCCCCCAGTCCCAAAGAGGGAACAAAGATGAATATTAGTTGGTCATACCAATGAGACATAGAACATATCATATCCATCATTGTTTTAAATTTGAAAGTTTGGCTGATTTGGTAATGTTTTTAATAATGTGCCCATTCACCCAAGCAAAACCCAGAGTACAGCAGCCTATCCAGCCTGGGGGAAGCTATGAACACAAATTAGGGCCACATAGCCATTGGGTCTCATTAGGAGATAGTTGTCTAATTCTTGGCCTCCTTAAACTGCAGTGAAGATATCAAGGACTATTCAATTTTGGAGTGCCTTCTTTTGAATGTGTCATAAAAGACAGGTTGCTGTAGTTTGTAGGGACCAAGGGAGTCCACATCTAGGGACAATTTCTCTTAGCAAAGGTTTTGTAAACTCAGTGGCCTTTCTGCACAAATGAGTAGATTGGTGTAAACCCTGAATTACCTTCCATTGGTTATTTTTGTATAAAGATTTTTCCCTTGTTACTAACAAACCAGTCTTATACATTTCTTGGTCCTGTTAGGCATAACTTATGGACTTTATTGGAGTTAATACTGGTAAAAGAGGGGTGCCTGGGTGGCTCAGTGGGTTAAAGCCTCTGCCTTCATCTCAGGTCATGATCCCAGAGTCCTGGGATCGAGCCCTGCGTCAGGCTCTCTGCTTCCTCCTCTCTCTCTGCCTGCCAGTCTGCCTCCTTGTGATTTCTGTCTGTCAAATAAATAAATAAATATTTAAAAAAAAAGAGAGAGACTGGTAAAAGACTTACAATCTGTTTATTTTGTGCTGCCTGATTAGCTTCAGTATAGTAAATTATGTCCTTTAGAGTCTAAGGTCATATCCTTTGATGCCCTTTTGAGGTGAATTATAGCTACCTCCTTAGGTATATGTATAGCCTCAAGAAGAGTAATCATTTCAGACCCATAGTTGATTGGGGAGTTATGGCTTCATTATGATCCCCTTCTCTTCCAAATTTCTCCATGGACACACTGGATTAGGAAAACATATTTGGAGTTGGTATAAATATTAATTTTTAAGGTTTTGGCAATTACAAAGCAGGAGTGAGCACTATAGCATACCCAACTTTTCTTATTCCTTCTTTGATGAAACTATTGCTATTAGTAAACTGACTGTCATCTGTACTTTTGATAGGAGAATATTTTAAATCTGATTGACTAGAATAAACAAGATAAATAATCTCTGAACTCTTGTGCTCTATAGAAGCATATGATCAGGTCCAGGCATAAGGCTTACCTGACTTTAAAGTCTGACATGTTTCAAGTATTATTTCAGGCTTATATAGAAGCATAACATGGTGTTTCATAAGTTGGACTTCCGTAGTCTGTATGTGGCTTTGGTCTCAAAGACATTCCGGACCTGACGTGAAATCACCATAGTCAGGGACTGTCCCATTATGAACTTTGAGACTCCTGCCAGTAGGACTGTTATATGCTTGGCTAAAGCTTTTTGCAATTGTACCTCAATGGAGGTGGCATTTAGGATAAATATGGCTAAGGGATAATACCATCAAGAAGATTTCTCTGAGGTCCAGTGATAACAATATCTTAATTACAAAGAATCACTGGCAAGTGGGAGAAGACTTGTCTCAGGAGATAAGGGCATTCCCAAGTGCATTATCCAATCCAATCATAAATAAATTGGGTCATCCATATCTCTACAATTCCATAGTTAATCCAATGGAATGAGAGTACACTCTAGTTTTTAAGAATTGATTTTGTCATCCAAAACTTACAGAAATGGTCAAGGTGAGAGCTGAGTTATACAATCATTGGGGAAGCTATCCCATTTTTTTCAGCTGTTTAAATAATTATATGCCCATGAGGTCTTGTTATTATACCCACAGAATAAAAAGCACAAAGATTGTCTATATGAGCTATTTTTGCAATTTCTCTGAAGCTTACCTCAAGTTGTCTAGCCTAGGTAAAAAACAAATATTTAGAGACAGCCATATCTAAAACTTAACATCCACAAAAATGTGTTATTGAAACATATTTTTTCTCTCTAAAATCTCCCTTATTTCTAGAGATACTCAAATCAAGGCTAATTTAGAGATAGCTAAAGCAGTACTAATTTATTTGAAAAACAAACCCAGTTTTAACAAACGTGGCCTAGTGATCTACATAAGCATAGAAAGAATAATGGTCAATCATATAGATCTTTTAGAATCTGATTGTGAAAATGTCAATGCTGCCCAGAGCAATCTACACTATCAATGTAATCCTTATCAAAATGCCATGGAAATTTTTCACAAAGCTGGAACAAACAATCCTAAAATTTGTATGGAACCAGAAAAGACCCTGAATCACAAGGGGATTGTTGTAAAAGAAAAAAAAAAAAAAGATGGAGGCATCACAGTGCCCGACTTCAAACTATATTAGAAAGCTGTGATTATCAACACAGACACATAGATCAATGAATATATAGATCAATAGAACATGAATAGAGAACCCAGGAATGGACTCTCAACTCTATGGTCAACTATTCTTTGACAAATCAAGAAAAAAATATCCAATGGAAAACAGACAGTCTTTTCAATAAATGATGCTGGGAAAATTGGATAACCATATGCAAAAGAATGAAACTTGACCATTCTCTTACACCATACACAAAGATAAACTCTAAATGGATGAAGGACCTCAATGTGCGATAGAAATCCATCAAAAGCCTAGGAGATTCAAATTAAAACCACATTGAGATATCACCAAACAGAAGTTAGAATGTCCAAATTTAGCAAGACAGGAAACAACATGTGTTGGAAAGGATGTGGAGAAAGGGGAACCCTCTTCCACTGTTGCTCAGAATGCAAGTTGGTGCAGCCTCTTTGGAGAACAGTGTGGAGATTCCTCAAGAAATTAAAAATAGAACTTCCCTATGACCCTGCAATTGCACTCCTGGGTATTGACCCCAAAGATACAGATGTTGTGAAAAGAAGGGCCATCTGTACCCCAATGTTTATAGCAACAATGGCCACGGTCGCCAAACTGTGGAAAGAACCAAGATGCCCTTCAATGGACAAATGGATAAGGAAGATGTGGTCCATATACACTGCGGAGTAGTATGCCTCAATCAGAAAAGACTAAAACCCAACTTTTGTAGCAACATGGACGGGACTGGAAGAGATTATGCTGAATGAAATAAGTCAAGCAGAGAGAGTCAATCATCATATGGTTTCACTTATTTGTGGAGCATAATAAATAGCGTGGAGGACATGGGGAGATAGAGAGGAAAAGGGAGTTGGGGAAATTGGAAGGGGAGGTGAACCATGAGAGACTAAGGACTCTGAAAAACAATCTGAGGGTTCAAGGGGTGGGGGGTGGGATGTCGGGGTACCAGGTGGTGGGTATTATAGAGGGCATGGATTGCATGGAGCACTGGGTGTGGTGCAAAAATAATGAATACTGTTATGCTGAAACTAAATAATAAATTTTAAAAAAATCCTAGAAGAGAACATAGGCAGTACCCTCTTTGATTGGCCATAGGAAATTCTCACAAGACACGTCTCCAAAGACAAGGAAAAGAAAAGTGAAAATGAACTATTTGGGCTTCATCAGGATGAAAAGTTTCTGAAAAGCAAAGGAAACAATCAACAAAACTAAGAGGCAAACCATGGAATGGGAAAATATTTGCAAATGACACTGTGGATAAAGGACTGGTATCTAAGATCTATAAAGAACTCCTCAAACTCAACATCCAAGAGACAAATAATCCAGTCAAGAAATGTACAGAAAACATGAAAAGACACTTCTCCAAAGAAGGCATACATATGGCTAATAGACACATGAAGAAAAGTTAAACATCACTAGCCATCAGGAAACTACATATCAAAACTGCAATGAAATACCACCTTACATAAGTAGAATGGCAAAAATTAATGAGACAAGAAAAATTATTGAGACAGAAAACAAATCTTGGCAAGGATGTGGAGAAAGGCGAGCTCTCTTATGCTGTTGGTGACAATGCAAGTTTGTGCAGCCTCTCTGGAAAACAGTACGGAGGATCTCCAAGACATTAAAAGCAGAGCTACCCTATAGCCCAGCAATAGCACTACTAGGTATTTGCCCCAAAGATACAGATATAATGAAAAGAAGGGCCATATGCACCACAATAGCCCAACTGGAAGGAGTTGAGATGCCCTTCAACAGATGAATGGATAAAGATGTGTTCCAGATATACAATGAAATATTACTCAGCCATCAGATAGGATGAATACCTACTATTTGCATCAACACGGATAGAACTGGAGGGTATTATGCTAAGTCAAGTAAGTCAAGCAGAGAAAGGCAACTATATAGTTTCACTCATGTGTGGACATAAGGAATAGTGTGGAGGGCTACAGGGGTAGGGAGGGAAAACTGAATGGGAATAAATCAGAGATGGAGGCAAACTGTGACAGACTCTGGACTCTGGGAACCAAACTGAGTGTTACAGAAGGGAAAGAGGTGAGGGATGGGGTAACTGGGTGATGGATATTAAGGAGGGCACATGCTGTGATGAGCACTGGGTGTTATATGAAGCTAATGAATTGCTGAACAGTACATCAAAAACAAATTATGTATTACATGTTAGCTAACTGAACATTAAAAAAAAATCTTTTAGAATCTGCTTGTGGAACACTTTAGAAGGAATCTCTATGTTGAACTTTTAGTAGACTCTGCAGGCCAGAAGCCAAAAGAAGTACTTGCCACCAGATGTGCTTGTTATACGGGAAGATGTGGGGGGTATTCTTTTTAATGAGATCTCCAATATACCCTGTGGTTCCCACAGCTTCTAGGAAGTGACATTCTTTACTCAGCTGGTGAGGTTGCTGGAACTTCCAAGGGGCTTTATGGCTCCATGTTTCACAAAGTCAACCTTAGTTCCTCAAAGCTGTTTGGTCATATCTGAGCCTATGCATGTTTCTCTCAAATATGACATTCCAGTCAAAGCCTTGGTAAAATAACCAATGTTTCCAATGGTGCCCTATTACAGATAAGGAGAGCAGATCCTCATTGACTTATGGAAATTATTATGATTGCCATGGAAGATAGTATACTCACTGAGACCTTTTGAATTTTAGAGGCTTTAGGTAGAGAAAAGTTAAATGCTTCACCTTGTTCACAAGTGATACTTTATCACATTCCTGTAAGTCACAGATATCTTAAAAAGTTTTTTTAATCTGGGACAGTAAACACTAGAGAACCAGCAATGTCTGAAACAAGAGTCACAAAAGTATAATCATATTTTTAGTTCATTTAGTTCCATGTTACTAATTCTTGTTTAATTTGAATGCAACTTTTTAATCAGTTCTGGAAATTCTTACCCATTTCATTTCTATGATCTTAAATATGCTGATTACTTGTTTTGTCCTAAATGTCCTTTCTATGCACCTTCTTGAAGATAAAACTCATTTGGCAAGAGAATAAGAGCAATTATAAATGACAAAACTCGGAAATGGACATTGTTAATGATCTGACATGAGAGTTCATTATGATGCAATTGACAAGGAAACTCAGTTATTTTCTCTGACACATAACACTTCAATAATCAGAATATCAAGTGATGACCTCATACTAGAAGGTAATATACCAAATAAATAAGTCTAATTAGTCAAGGAGATTTTGTTCATGATTTAAATCTTGGGGAAGTTTGTTTAAACCTCAGACAGTTTTAAGTATATGCCCAAATAAGTTTAGGGATGATCAAAGAGCTGATAAAGACAAAACAGAAACATTTTTTTCTGGGCAGGCAAAGAGAAAACAACTGTGTACATTTTCTTTTTTTTTTTTTTTAAGATTTAATTTTTTATTTGACAAAGAGAGATAACAAGCAGGCAGAGAAGCAAGCTGAGGAAGAGGGGGGAGCAGGCTCCCTGCTGAGCAGAGAGCCCAACGTGGGGCTCAGTCCCAGCACACTGAGACCATGACGTGAGCCAAAGGCAGAGGCTCAACCCACTGAGCCACCCAGGTGCTCCATAACTGTGTACATTTTCTTATCAAGAGAAGACCAACAATTCAAGAATACTTGTCTTTTTGAACAGAGAGAAAACAGACTTCCAATCTTACATCAGTGTCCTTCATAATCCATTCATTTCAATCTTAGTCTGTCCTGACTGCACCTAAAATTCCATCCCACAGTTTTCCCATCATAAACCTTCGACAAACTTCTTTTGCATGAAGATTTTTGTCCCAAGCCATTTTTTTCAAAAAACAGTCTCATTTAGGACAAAATTACCTTCTTTTGTCTTGAACAAAAATGCATTCTCATTCCTTTTATCTTTCTTGCATATCTCCTACTTTTTTACATACAGATTTGTTTCCCTTATTCCCATAAATCTTAATTACATTTGCAGAATTTTGCATTCTTAGAAACCTTAGTCTCCAGTGAAGCCTAAGTAGTAACCAAGTGTGAACTCTTTCACCAGAATTCTACAGACAGCAATTTTATGAACCAGTTGAACACAAAGCATTTTTACCACCAGACCCAAATACCTTTGTGGGGTTTTTGTTGTTGTTGTTTTTGTTTTTTTGTTTGTTTGTTTTTGCAATAAGAATTCAAAACACAAATATATGTACAATTAGCAATGATTTAGCACTTTATCATATTTGGAAAAGACCTAGATGTCCAATGAATTTAATCCTATTTATCATTCAAGCAAAACTTTAAAGGTTCAGGTTACCAAAGATTGTGGAACTTATCTTAGCAATTACTTATGAACACTTGGAGACAGATGAGATTAACCATCATTTCAAGTCATCTTTTTGCTTACAAATTGCAACAGAGATAATATGAACTTATTTGACCTTCAGCAAACCTCGAGAGAATAAAAGTTTTACATTAAGAGTTGATAAATTTAAATGTTTTCTAAACTTTTATTTATTGAGTTTTAAAATTTTATTTATTTATCTGACACAAAGAGAGTGACAGCACAAGTGGGGAGATGGAGAAGCAGGCTCTCTGCTGAGCAGGGAGCTTGATACAGTGCTTGATCTCAAGACCCCAGGATCATGACCTGAGCTGAAGGCAGCTGCTTAATTGACTGAGCCACTCAGTCACCCCTAGTGCTGATAACTTTAAAGACACATCTACCCCAATTAAACTAGCAAACTTAACTTAGTTTAAACACTGAATTATGCTCCATCTGGATCTTTCCCATTTTCAATTTTTACCTGAGACACAGGTGGGGAAATCTGGAGTGGGCAGTGTTAGGTCTAGGGGCTGACCTTCACTCCTTGATAGTGAGGGGAGATGGAGCCATGGTGCCTAAGTTACTGAGGATGGTATAGAAAGAAGCCAGTGTGGCAGGCTGCTCTCAGTGTGGTTCAGAAACAGAAGAAGGAGGAGGGTAAGACAGAAGAGGCAAAGTGCTGCCAAAAGATAGAGAAAGTGTTCCCAATTTTAGAGCTTATTATCTCCAACAGAGGAGAAATTGTCATGTTTTCCTTACAAGGGGGAATAGGCAGTCCATATTGGGCCAGAGAATACAAGAAATTTCCCAGAAAATAAGAGAATTTCAGCAGCTGCTTGGGAATATTCCTTAAAGTCTCTGTCCCAAGGTGGACTTACCACAGTTGGCTCCAATTGTAGCCATTAACCCAGGAAATGAGTGAGTGAGAAGCCTCTGCATTCATTAGGAGGAGGAACAGTCAGAGAGAGAAAGAGAGTCAGAGTCTCCTTTGCTAGGGAGGGCCTGTGTTTCCTCCAGCAATGTGGGTTTATTTGGAGTAGGCCTATTTAGATTATTATGCAATGTATCAGGAGGGGGGTTACTAGCCAGACACATTTGGGCAAACACATTCTGCCTTATTTATTGCAGAAGAGATCTAAGTAACAGATCCTACTTAGGCCATGCAGTTTTACAGGAGCTCAGTCCTTTCCTAAGTTTTGCAACCCAAATTGTTTCCAGTGGGTTAAAAGGCACCCGAAGGGAGAGTCCTTGGGAACCAAAGGGGAATCCCACTGAAGCCATGCTTCCAGAAAACTAAAGAATGTCCATTATCAAATCCACACCCCCAACTCCCAGGTGGCATCCCACACAGGATATGTCAGAGGTTCCTCTGTGTCAAAAGCGATTGGAGGCTTCCCTCAAAGAAGAAATCACTATTGATCACAATTCTGCCTTCCTGTGAAAGCATTCCTTCCATATAAGCCCTCGTAAGAGGGATGTTGTCATCCTTCCCCTACCCTATCACATCCTAGGTTGCTGATGGGTACTTGGTGAATGGACAGAGATATGATGCCATGCCATCATATTCACTGAAGTTTGCATATTGCCCTTCCAGTTTTTAACCCATAGATAATACTAGAAGAAAGGTTTTACAAGGGGGAGAAATTAACAAATTTTGTAGTTTAAGTAGTTCGTAGAGGACGCTGACAGAAAACAATAGAGACAGAAATCCATCCTGATTTAAGTGACATTCCAACACATGTGGTCTTTACAGCCAGCTTCCCTAGGAAATGGTCCCCAGTTGGGTTTTAATTCAATTAGGTGCTGTTTTCAGCCAGCTTCCATTGGAGGTCCAGCCCAGAAGCATTTAGACCAGGGATGTGATCACATTAGATCAATCAAGAGGAAACCTCAGATGGAAGTCAAGATTGGCAGCTGTCTTGTGACAGTAGGCTGTTCCATGCCCAAGACAGACAACTTTGTATAAGGACAGGGATGAAGAGAGGACATTAAGTTTCTGGGGGCTTATTGCTATTCTGACTAGAGTTCAAACTTTTAATCAAAAAGCAGGCTTTCTCCTCCCTGTAGACTAACTGCTGGCTATATGATTTCAGCCTGAGCAATTGACATGACAGTGTTCCAATAATACCTCCTTCTTTGAAGGACCCCTGGGATGATAGCAAAGGAAGAGAAGAGAAGGTATTCACCAAGTTTGCAATGTGGATTAGAGGCCAAGTGAGGGACTCTGGACTCAAAACCCACATTGGGCACCATATGATGTCGGAAAGACATTAGTGTTTGAAACTGACAATAAAGAAAGAATTCTTGAGAAGTCTTTGGTGCAAAAAGTGGTTTTATTAAGCACAGGGACAGGACCCATGGTCAGAAAGAGCTGCACCGAGGTCATGAGGAATGACCCATTCCTCACGAATGGGAGGGGCTTAGAAATAGTGTAAGTCTCTAAGGAATTTTGCAGCAAGGTTTACAGGACCTTGAGGGGGCTAGCATTTGTTGGGAAAAGATCATTTATTACTGACTAATAAAACCTTAGTCATGAGACGCTTCAGATGTGTGTTGGTGGGCCATATGCTTGGGGGTAGCAATTGTCAACATGTATCTTAGGTGTTTTGAGATAAAGGAAATTTCTAAATTTCTAGGGGGAATTTTTATATATTAAAGTAGGCTTACAGGACCCTTGGTGGGGAGAGGGTGGTCAGGCTAAGATTGTCTTTTGATCTTAGCAAAGTTTCAACATTGAGGCAGTTGAGTCCTTAGAGAAATGTGCATGTTTCAAGGACTTGTCAATGGGCTGTAGGTAGTAGGGAAATAAAATAATTTTTCTTCTGTTTTTGTTTCTCACATCATGGTGGTGGGCAAAATATTGCCCTAATCCTAGGAAGTCCCCATGCTAATGCCAGGAACTTGGGCACATGTTCCATCACACAGCAAAAGTGACCCTGAAGAGGTGCTTATGTTAAGGACCCTGAGATGAGGAGATGATCTTCAATTCTCCGGGTGGTCCCCTGGAATGACAATGGGGCCTTAAAACTCGAGGAGGCTGAAAAGGAGAACAGAAGGATGCTGTGTGAGGAGGACTTTGCCTACTGTGGCTGGGGTGGGGATGGAGGAGGGGCCTCTAAAAGCTGGAATAAGCAAAGACACATATTGTCTTGTTAACCTAAAAAAAAAAAAAAAAATACAAACTGCCAGTCATTTTACCAGCCAAAATGGGATTCATCAGAAATAAAAAGGAAAAGTGGAGGAATCTTTAAAGACAGCAGACAAGTAGCAGAAAGTGACATCAGGTCATAGGAGTTCAGCTAAATAGTTATCAAATCATTCTGACACCTACAAAACCAATAGGAGATCAAAGAGAAGAAGAGAAGCAATTCTAGAAACAGAAAATCACCCACTTTCAGAAAGGTAGGCACATGCAGAGAAGTGAATCCAAAGTGAAGGGAAGATAGACTGCAGGAGGAGGGGCCAGTTCCCAAAAAGCAGTGGAGCAATGGGGCACAAAATTCAAACTTTCAAAAGTCTGCTCCATTGATGGACATTGCTCCAGATGCCAAGTGGGGGTGGAGCTCTCCTGGGGACAGTGTGGTCTCAGGTCCCACAGGGTCACAGAAGGACTGGGGAAGAAGGGGTTGAATGTAGCAGAGCTCACAGGTATCAGAGCTGGAAAGCTGGCTACAGAAACAGAGCTGAGGAGTTAGGTCTCAGCTTGGGGTTACCTTAAACTGTGATCTGTGGCACAATCAGGTCACTCCCCTTTGAGCAGGGATGCCACAAGTGGCAGATCTGGGAAGAACCACTTTCCTTCTCTGGAGGCAGAAATCTTCTGGGTTTGGAGACTCCAAATGGGCCTGTGTTGCCAGAGACAGAGGTGCTTGATCAGAGGCTGGGTGAGCTCAGAGCACTGCTGGAAACCAGGGAGATGGGAGTGATTGAGCATTTTTCCCCAAGAGTGCACAGAGAAGTGGGGCCTCAAGCTCTCAACATCTCTGAGCCAGAGATTCGGAAACTGCCATTTTCATTCCTGTCCTCCAGAGCTCTATGGAAAGCATAGAGGGAACAAAAGCTCCTGAGGGTGAATGCGAGCAGATTACTTAGCCCTACCCCTGGTGAGAGTGGCACAATTCCACCTCAGGCAAAGCCATTTGAGGATCACTACAACAGGTCCCTCCCCAGAAGTTCAACAAGAACATTCCGTTAAGACCAAGCTCACTGATCAAGGAGAACAGCAGAATTCCGAAGGAGGGAAAAAAAAAAGCATGGGATTCATGGCTTTCTCCCCATGATTCTTTAGTCTTGCAAAGTTAATTAATTTTTTTAATTTGATTTTTTTTCTTATTGTATTTTTTTAAACTTTCACTCTTTCTTCTTTTAATATTTTTAAACAAGTTTATGTTAACAATACCTTCTTTAAAAGAAAATCTTTTTGTACCTTCATTATTATAGTCATATTTTATCCTTCATTATATCTAACTTGACTTTTTGTATGCATAGAGGGTATTTTCTTCTAAATTTTTTTTGGGATAAACTTTCTTCTAATAGATCAAAATATACACTTAGCCTACTAAAGGGCTTTGTTCTAGTCTCCAGCCTGGGCAAATTCTCTCCACTTTCTTTTTCTTTATTTTTCCAACCAACTTATCAATTCCTATTTTAGCTTTTTTTTTAAAATTTTCATCTTTACAGTCATATTCCAACCATCCATTCATCGTGTTTACCCTTATTTTTGTATATATATATATTTTTTTTCTTTCTTTCTTTACAATTTTGAGAGGCATTTTCTTCTAGGAGACTAAAATACACCAAAAACCAAGTGAGTTACTCTGCTCTATTCACCAGTCATATATATATATATATATATATATATATATATATATATATATATATATAATTATTTATTTATTTATATTAATTAAATGTTTTTTCCTTTTTTAAATTTTTTAAAAATTTATTTTCAGCATAACAGTATTCATTGTTTTCGTACCACACCCAGTGCTCCATGCAATCCATGCCCTCTATAATACCCACCACCTGGTACCTCGACCTCCCACCCCTCCGCCTCTTCAAAACCCTCAGATTGTTTTCCAGAGTCCATAGTCTCTCATGGTTCACCTCCCCTTCCAATTTACCCAAACTCCCCTCTACTCTCTATCTCCTCATGTCCTCCATGCAATTTGTTATACTCCACAAATAAGTGAAACTGTATGATAATTGACTTTCTCTGCTTGACTTATTTCACTCAGCATAATCTCTTACAGTCCCGTCCATGTTGCTACAAAAGTTGGGTATTCATCCTTTCTGATGGAAGCATGATACTCCATAGTGTATATGGACCACATTTTCCTTATCCATTTGTCCGTTGAAGGGCATCTTGATTCTTTCCACAGTTTGGAAACCGTGGCCATTGCTGCTATAAACATTGGGGTACAGATGACCCTTCTTTTCACTACATCTGTATCTTTGGGGTAAATACCCAGGAGTGCAATTGCAGGGTCATAGGGAAATTCTATTTTTAATTTCTTGAGGAATCTCCACACTGTTCTCCAAAGAGGCTGCACCAACTTGCAATCCCACCAGCAGTGGAAGAAGGTTCTCCTTTCTCCACATCCTTTCCAATACATGTTGTGTCCTGTCATGTTAATTTTGGCCATTCAAATTAGTGTAAAGTGATATCTCAATGTGGTTTTAATTTGAATCTCTCTGAGGGCTAATGATGGTGAACATTTTTTCATGTGTCTGATAGCCATTTGTATGTCCACATTGGAGAAGTGTCTGTTCATATCTTCTGCCCATTTTTTGATATGATTGTATGTTTTGTGTGTGTTGAGTTTGAGGAGTTCATTATAGATCCTAGATATCAACCTTTTGTCTGTACTGTCATTTGCAAATATATTCTCCCATTCCATGGGTTGCCTCTTTGCTTTTTTGACTGTTTCTTTTGCTAGGCAGAAGCTTTTTTTCAGATGACATGATCCTTTATATGAAAAACCCAAAAGACTCCACTCCTAAACTACTAGAACTCATATAGCAATTCAGCAACGTGGCAGAATACAAAGTCAATGTACAGAAATCAATGACTTTCTTTTACACTAACAATGAAAATACATAAAGGGAAATTAGAGAATAGGTTCCATTTACTATAGCACCAAGAACCATAAGATACCTGGGAATAAACCTAACAAAGAGGTAAAGGATCTGTACTCGAGGAACTACAGAACACTCATGAAAGAAATTGAAGAAGACACAAAAAGATGGAAGGCCACTCCATGCTCTTGGATCAGAAGAATAAACATTGTGAAAATGTCTATACTGCCTAGATCAATTTATACTTTTAATGATATTCTGATCAAAATTCCACCGGTATTCTTCAAAGAGCTGAAGCAAATAATCCAAAAATTTGTATGGAATCAGAAGAGACCCCTGAATCGCTAAGGAAATGCTGAAAAACAAAAATAAAACTGGGGGCTTCACGTTACCTGATTTCAAGCTTTATTACAAAGCTGTGATCACCAAGACAGCATGGTACTGGCATAAAAGCAGACACATAGACCAGTGGAACAGAGTAAAGAGCCCAGATATGGACCGTCAACTCTATGGGCAAATAATCTTTGACAAAGCAGGAAAAAAATATACAGTGGAAAAAAGACAGTCTCTTCAATAAATGGTTCTGGGAAAACTGGGCTGCTATATGTAGAAGACTGAAACTTGACCATTCTCTTACACAGTACACAGAGATAAACTCAAAATGTATAAAAGACCTCATTGTGAGACAAGATTCCATCAGAATCCTAGAGAAGAACATAGGCAGTAATCTCTTTGCTATCAGCCACAGCAACTTCTTCCCTATGCTTTCACTCATACTTTTGAAAATGCTTCTTACTTTATGAAAGATATTAACTGAAAGACCATTTATCTATACTGTTGTTTCTTAGATTTATGGCATTTTCCTTATGCTTCTACACATACATTTGAAAAGGCCTCTATCTTCATGAAAGAGCCTGTTATTTGAAAAATGCATTCCATAGACTTGTTTCTCAGAGTTTAAATATATGGAATATTCCTTACGCTTTCAAACATACTTTCCAAAATGCTTCTATCATTATGAAAGATGATGCTAGTTTAAAAAGATTTCTATACAGTGTTCTTTCTTTTAATTGACTATATGCACTTTCCTTATGCTTCCACACATTCTTTTTATAACTTCTATCTTCATGAAGCAAGATGTTGGTGGAAAGTTGCATTTTACACATACTTGTTTTTCAGAGATAAGTATATGGCATGTTCCTTATGCTTTCAGAAATATTTTTGAGAATTCTTCTATCTTTATGTAATGAGATGTTAGTTGAAAGTTGCATTCTTGGTGAACTTCGTTCTCACAGTTATGTATATAGCAATTTCCTTATGCTTTCATACATTGGTTTGTAAATGTTCCTATTTTCATAGAACAAGATGTTATCTGAATGTTGCATTCTACATAGACTTGTTTCTCAGAGTTAAGTACTGACCACTTTCCTTATGCTTTCACACATACTTTTCAAAATGCTTCTATCTTCATGAAAAATGTTAGTTGAAAGATGATTTCTATAAATTGTACTTTCTTAGAGTTCAGTATATGGCACTTTCTTTATGCATCCACACATACATATTAATAGATAGATAATAGAATAAATAGATAGAAACACATATTTCTATCTTCATGACACAAGCTCTTAGTTGAAAGTTATTCTTCATAGACTTTCCTTATACCTTCACACACACTTTTAAAAATGTTTCTATCTTCATGAAAGGAAACATTAGTAGAAATATGGTTTCTACAGTGTTCATTCTTAGTTTTAACTATACAACACCTTCTTTATGCTTCCACACATACATTTGAAAACACTTCTATCTTCACGAAACAAGATGTTAGCGGAAGGACTTTTTTCTCAAAATTACATATATGGTGTTGAACTTATGCTTCCACATATACCTTTAAGAATGCATCTATCATAACAAATATCATGGAGGAAAAGGGGTGTTAGAGAGGAGAAGGGAGTTGGGGTAAATTGGAAGGGGAGGTGAATCATGAGAGACTATGGACTCTGAAAAACAATCTGAGGGGTTTGAAGTGGCGGAGGGGGTGGGAGGTTGGGGTACCAGGTGGTGGGATTGCATGGAGCACTGGGTGTGGTGAAAAAATAATGAAAAATAATGAAAACTGTTTTTATGAAAATAAATTAATTAATAAAAAAAGAATGCATCTATCTGCATGTAACAAGATGTAACTTGAAGGCATATGTAAGAATTAAGTATATAGCACTCTCCAAATGCTCTCACACATACTTTCAAAGATGCTTCTATCTTCATGAATGAAAACGTCGCTTGACAGACAGTTTCAAATATAGAGTGCCCAAGGAGTGGAGCAGAGAAGCTGGTTATGTTCAGGGAGCCCAGGAGGGGAATCACAGCTCTGGTCACCATAAATTACAGGCCCGGCAGCTTATGGGCCCATGCACTCTTCACATGGATTGGAATGTGTGGGCTAATTTATTATCCCCAGGGCTGTGTGAAACTACTTTGCTCATGACCAGACAATAGCTCCCAGGGTGGTGGTGTGCCAGAAATGACAGTAAGGCAATAGCCAGTGATGGCTCAGGAGCAATGGAACAAGGTACATGCAGGAGCCTGCAACTACCCAGAGTCTCAAGGCACATAAACGGGAGGGGTGTCCCTTGCTTGCACATCCCATACCCCCACCCCTTGAGTCAATTACAGTTGGCAAGTACTAGAAGTGTCTGGGGAGTTCAGCACACACAAAAGTGAAAACTGTCCCAGAGAGTTTATTAAAGAGGGGGACCATGATATTTAAGCTCTGGGACAGAGATTTGGGCATGGCCACTTTTACTCTGATCCTCCAAGGAGGCACAAAAAGTTTCCAGGGGAAAAAAGCCAAACAGAGGAAAAGCTTACACTAAGCCCAGCCCCCTGGCAAGGGGTAGGGCAATTCCACCATGGCAAAGGCACCTGAGAAGCAGCACAGCAGGTCCCTATCCCAGAAGACAGACTGGAAGAACAGGTGACAAAAATTTTATGGATCTCACAAGACTAAACTGCAGCAACAGGGAAAAATAGTATATAGAGCTCCAAGTGATTTCTCATGAGTTGTTTATATTTCTCCCTAAAATTTCCCATATCTTTTTATTTTTTTTTACCTTTTTCCCATTTCAACTAGATTCTTTTTTTACGAGTTTATGATTGAAGTCGCTTTTTACCTTTTATTTTTACATCTACCTGTTACAAATATAAACTTCATTTTACTCCTTTATTCACTTCCTTCAAGTTTATACATACACACACACACACACACACACACAATATATATATATATATATATATATATATATATATATATCTTTAACTTTACATCACCAGAATTCACTCAGGAAGAAATGGATCACCCTGATTTTTCCACCCTGTGAGATTATACTCTCTCATCCCCCGGTTTGTTTACTCTGCTTTGGTTTTGTTTGTTTTTCTGTTGTGGTTACCAATTGCTTTAGATTTGTCTAAGGTGCATTTTGCTTGGGTTGTGATTGATATTTTGGACTCTACTCCCTGACTCACTCATCCTTCCCTGGGAAAAATGACTAGATGGAGAAATTCAGAACAAAAGGAAGATCTAGAGGCAAATTTCTCTACCACAGAACTAATTGATATGGATAAAAGTAAGACATCAGAGATGGAATTCAGGATTATAAAGTTAATAGCTGGGCCTGAAAAAAATAAAAATGACCCTGGAGAATCTCTAATGGTGGAAATGAGATCTAATCAGGCTGAACATAAAAATGGTATGAATGAGATGCAGGCTAAGCCGAATGTTCTAACAGCTAGAGTAAATAAGGCAGAAGAGAGAATAAGTGATCAAGAGGACAGGCTGACAAAAAGAAAGGAACCTGAGAAAAAGAGAGAAAGACAGCTCAGAGCCCATGAAAAGATTTTTTGAGAATTTAATGATGCCCTGAAAGGAAAAAGGAAATGTGAGAATTATTGGGGTTCTGAGGAGGTAGAGAGAGAGAGGGAGGTTCAGAAAGTATATCTGAGCAAATCATAGCTGAGAACTTGCCTAAATCTGGGAAGGAAACAAACATTTACGTCCAATAGGCAGGGAGATAATTAAAATAGATCAATAGCCCAACATATGATAGTGAAGCTCACAAATTTAAGAGAACAGGAAGCTATCCTGCGAGGAGCTCGGGGGAAGACGTTCCTTATGTACAGATGGAAGAACATCAGAATAACATTGCACTTATCCACAGAAGTGTGGCAAGCCAGAAAGGGCTGGCATGATATATTCAGGGTACTAAATAAGAAGAGCATGCAGCCAAGAATTTTCATCCAGCAAGGCTGTCATTCAGAATGGATGACAAGATAAAGAGATTCCAGGACAGACAGAAACTGAAACAATATGTAACCACAATGCAGCCCTGCAAGAAATGTTATGAGGGATACTGTAAGTGAAGAGAGGCCCCCAAAGTAACATCTATCACGAAGAAACAGACAATCTACACAAACAGGGACTTTACAGTCAATGCAATGTCACAAATTTCACCTATTTTAATCGCTACTCTGAATGTAAATGGGCTAAAAGCTCCAATCAAAAGACACAGAGTATCAGATTGGATAAAAAAAAAAAAAAAAAAAAAAAACCAAGACCCTCCATATGCTGTCTATAAGAGACTCATTTGGGACCTAAAGTCACCTCCAGACTGAAAGTGAGGGGGTGGAGAATCATTTACCACATTAATGGACCTCAAAAAAAAAAAAAAAAAAAAAAAAAAAAAAAAAAAAAAAGCTGAGGTAGCAATTCTCATATTAGATGAACTAGATTTAAACCAAAAACTGTATTAAAAGATAATGAAAGATACTATATCATACTTAAAGGGGCTACCTAATGACAATATCTAACAGTTGTAAATATTTATGTCCCCAACATGGGAGCAGCCAATTATATAAACCAATCAATAACCAAAGTAAAGAAACATATTGATAATATGTTACTAGTGTGGACTTCAACACTCCCCAGACCACAATGGACAGATCATCAAAGCAGAAGATTGACAAGGATCAACAAAGACCTTTGAATTACACACTGTGCCAGATGGACTTCACAGATATATACAGAACATTCCATCCTGAAATAACGGAATACTCATTCTTCTGGAGTACACGTGGAACTTTCTCCAGAACAGATCATATCTTGGGTCGCAAATAAAGTCTCAACTGATACCAAAAGACTGAGGCTATTCCCTTTGTATTTTCATACCACAATGCTGTGAAACTGGAACTCAACAAGAAAAAATTTGAAAGGAACTCAAGCACCTGGAAGTTAAAAAGCATCCTATGAAAGAATGAATGGGTCAACCAGGAATTTGAGGGTGAACTTTAAAAAATCAATGAAAACTAAAGAAAATGAAATTGCATATAATCAAATCCACTGGGATACTAAAAGGTAGTCCTAAAAAGGGAAATACATGGCCATCCAAGCCTCGCTCAGAAAATTTAAAAAATCCCAAATGCACAAGCTTACCTTACACCTAAATGACCTGGAGAAAGGATAGTAAATAAAGCCTTAACCAAGCGGAAGAAGAGAAATAATAAATATTGAAGCAGAAATCAATAAAATAGAAACCAGAATAACAGTAGAACAGACCAACAAAAGTATAAGCTGGTTCTTTGAAAGAATTAATAAGATTGATTGACAGCAGGCCAGTCTTATCTGAAAGAAAACGGAAAGGGCCCAAATTAATAAGACATGAACAGAAGGGGTGAGATCATGACTAGCACCAATAGAAACAATTATTACAAATTATTACTAGTAACTATATGCCAACAAATTAATCAATCCAGAAGAAATGGGCACATTCCTAGAAATTTCTAAACTATCAAGACTGAAAGAGGAAGACATAGACAATCTGAGCAGATTAATAAACAGAAAGGAAATTGAAGGAGTAGTCAAAAACCTCCAAAAAAAAAAAAAAAAGTGTCCAAGACTTCCCAGGGGAATACTACAAAATATTTAAAGAAGAAATAATACTTATTTTATTGAAGCTGTTTTAAAAATAGAAATAGAAGTAAAACTTTCAAACTTGTTCTGTAAAACCAGTACTACCCTGATCCCAAAACAAGACAAAGACCCTATCTAAAAGGAGAATTACAGACCAATATCCTCGATGGGCATGGATGCCAAAATGCTCACCAAGATTCAAGTTACTAGGATCCAACAGTACTTTGAAGGGATTATTCACAACGATTAGGTAGGACTTATTCCTGGGATGCAATGATGGCTCAAAATTCACAAATCAATCAACGTGATAGAGAACACTAATAAAAGAAAAGACAAGAACCCTATAACCTCTCAATTCATGCAGAAAAAAGCAACTGACAAAATACACCATCCTTTCTTGATGAAAACTATAGTGATAGAGGGAACATACCTCAATATCATAAAATCCAACTATGAAAAGCCAACAAGGAATCTTATTCATTAGGAAAAAAATTGAGAGCTGTTTCCTTAAGGTCAGGAATATGACAAAGATGCCCATTCTTATCATTATTGTTCAACATAGTACTAGAAATCATAGCCCTAGCAATTAGACAACAACAACAATTAAAAGGCATTCAAATCAGCCAAAAAAAAAAAAAAAAAAAAAAAAAAAGAAAAAAGTGAAAGTTTCTCTCTTCACAGATGAAGGATACTTTGTGTGGAAAACACAAAAGTCCCCACCAACAAATTATTAGAACTCATACAGCAATTCAACTATGTGGCAGGATACAAAATCAATGCACAGAAATAGGTTGCACTTTTATACATTAACAATGTGACTGAAGAAGGAGAAATTAAGGAATTGATTCCATTTATGAAAGCACCAAACATATGTGATACTTAGGAATAAACCTAACCAAAGAGGTAAAGGATTGATACTCTAGAAACTACAGAACACTTCTGAAAGAAATCAAGGAAGACACGAAGAAATGGAAAAGGATTCCATGCTCGTAGAATGGAAGAATAAACCTCATATAATTATGCTGCCCAGAGCAATTTACATTTTCAATGCAATCCCTATCAAAATACCACTGAAATTTTTTTTACAGAGGTGGAACAGTTCTAAAATTTGTAAGGAACCAGAAAAGACCCTGAAACAACAGGGGGATGTTGAAAAAGAAAACCGAAGCTGATGGTGTCATGATGCCTGACTTCAATCTATATTACAAAGACATGATCATAAAGACAGCATAGTATTGCACAAAAACAGACACATAGATCAGTGGAACAGAATAGACAGCCCAGAAGCCGACTATCAACTCTATGGTCAGTTAGTCTTCAAAAAAGCAGGAAACAATATCAAATGGAAAAAAGACAGTCTCTTCAATAAATTATGCTGTGAAAACTGGACAATCACATGCTATCTTTCATAGATAGATTTGATGAGGTTCAGGAATGTTCCCTCTATCCCTATACTCTGAAGCATTTTAATCAGGAACGGATGCTGGATTTTGTCAAATGTTTTTTATGCATCAATTGAGAGGACCATGTGGTTCTTTTCTCTTCTCTTATTAATTTGTTGTATCACATTGATTGATTTGCAAATGTTGTAGGCCAGGGATGAATCCCACCTGGTCATGGTGGATAATCTTTTTAATGTTCTGTTGGATCCTGTTGCTAGGATCTTGTTGAGAATCTTAGCATCCATATTCATCAGTGATATTGGTCTAAAATTCTCCTTTTTTGGTAGGGTCTTTAGCTGGTTTGGGGATCAGGGTAATGCTGGCTTCATAGAAAGAGTCTGGAAGTTTTTTTCTGCTTCAATTTTTTGAAACAGCTTCAGGATAATAGGTGTTATTTCTTCTTTGAATGTTTGATAGAATTCCCCAGGGAATCTATGAGTTCCTGGGCTCTTGTTTTTTGGGAGGTTTTTGATCACTGCTTCAATCTCGTTATTATATATCGATCTATTCAGGTTGTTGATTTTTTCCTGGTTCAATTTTGGTAGTTTATATTTTTCCAGGAATGCATCCATTTCATCTAGGTTGCTAAGCTTATTGGCATTTAACTGTTGATAATAACTTCTGATGATTGTTTCTACTTCCTTGGTGTTCGTTGTGATCTCTCCCTTTTCATTCATAATTTTATGAATTTGGGCTTTCTCTCTTTTCTTTTGGATTAGTGTGGCCAATGGTTTATCGATCTTATTGATTCTTTCAAAACACCAGCTTCTAGTTTCATTGATACGTTCTACTGTATCTCTGGTTTCTACCTCATTGATCTCAGCTCTAATCTTGATGATTTCCCTTCTTATGTGTGGAGTTGGTTTGATTTGTTGTTGATTCTCCAGTTCTTTAAGGTGTAGAGACAGCTGGTGTATTCTGGATTTTTCCATTTTTTGGAGGGGGCTTGGATGGCTATGTATTTCCCCCTTAGGACTGCCTTTGCTGTATCCCATAGGTTTTGGACCGAAGTGTCTTCATTCTCATTGGTTTCCATGAATTGTTTCCGTTCTTCTTTAATCTCCTGGTTGATCCAAGCATTCTTAAGCAAGGTGGTCTTTAGCTTCCAGGTGTTTGAGTTCCTTCTGAACTTTTCCTTGTGATTGAGCCCAGTTTCAAGGCATTGTGATCTGAGAATGTGCAGGGCATAATCTTTGCCTTTCGGTATCGGTTGATTCCTGATTTGTGACCCAGTATGTGGTCTATTCTTGTTAAGGTTCCATGTGCACTTGAGAAGAATGAGTATTCTGTTGTTTTAGGGTGGAATGTTCTGTATATATCTATGAGGTTCATCTGGTCCAATGTGTCATTCAATGCTCCTGTTTCTTTTTTGATTTTCTGCTTCGATGATCTGTCTATTTCTGAGAGAGGCATGTTAAGATCTCCTACGATTAGTGTATTCATATCAGTATGACTCTTTATCTTGATTAACAGTTTTCTTAAGTAATTGGCTGATCCCATATTGGGAGCATAGATATTTACAATTGTTAGATCATCTTGGTGGATAGTCCCTTTAAGAATTATGTAGTGTCCTTCTGTATCTCTGACTACAGTCTTTAGTTTGAAGTCTAATTTATCTGATATGAGAATTGCTACCCCAGCCTTCTTTTGAGGCCCATTGGCATGAAAGATGCTTCTACATCCCTTCACTTTCAGTCTGGGTGTATCTTTGGGTTCAAAATGGGTCTCTTGGAGACAACATATGGATGGGTCCTGTCGTTTTATCCAATCTGCAACCCTGTGCCACTTTATGGGTGCATTTAGGCCATTCACATTGATAGATACGTTTTTATTGACATCGAGTTACCTTTGAAGTCTTTCTTTCTGTAGACAGTCTCTATATTTCTGTTCAATGCTATTCTTGGGATTTTTCCTCTTTTATAGAACCCACCTTAATATTTCCTGCATTGTCGGCTTGGTGGTTGCATAGTCTTTTAAGCCTTGCCGGTCTTGTAAACTCTTTATCTCTCCATCCATGCTGAATGTCAGTCTTGCTGGATAAAGTATTCTTGGCTTCATGTTCTTCTCATTTAGTGCCCTGAATATATCTTGCCAGCCTCTACTGGCTTGCCAGGTCTCTGTGGACAGGTCTGATGTTATTCTGATGGGCTTCCCTCTGTAAGTAAGGAGCCTCTTTGCCCTGGCTGCTTTCAAGAGATTATACCTACAATTATAATTCCTCAATTTGACTATTAGGTGTCATGATGTTTTTTTGGAATGTATTATCTTGGGTGGAGACCGTTCAGCCTCTAGTACATGAACACTGGTTCCATTCACCAGATTGGGAAAATTTTCATGAAGGACTTGTTCCACTATATCTTCTAGACTTCTTTCTTTCTCCTCCCCTTCAGGGATTCTAATAATTCTGACATTGGAACACTTCATGGCATCATTTATTTCCCTGATTCTGTTTTCGTGGTTTCTAAGCTGTTTGTTCCAGGCTTCCTCCTGATCCTTTCTCTCTAGCTGTTTGTCCTCCAGATCACTAATTCTATTTTCTGTCTCAGTTACCCTAGCTTTGAGAGAGTTTAGATAAGATTGGAACTCATTGAGAGCATTGTGAACCTCCTCCCTGGTAGCTTTAAGTTCCGTTCTAACATTGTGAACATCCTGTCTGGTTAGTTTCAGTTCAGCCCTAATCAATTCTGTTTGGTCATCCATGTTTCTCCAACCTAGGTATTGCTTGGATAATTGTTAGCCTGAATTCTCTTTCTGACATATTGTCTATGTTGATATTTGTTAGCTCTGTTGCAGAAGGTCCATCCTCTGTATTTTTCTTCTGTTGGGCATTCCTCCTCCTAGTCATTTTGGTGGGAGATGACTGAACAAGTGTAGCTGGATGTATCAACCGTGGTGCAGTCAAGGTGCACCCTGGAACACTTCTGAGCAATCAGGATTCCCCACCCAAACGAGAGACAAAAGAAAATAAAAGAAGAAAAAAGAGAGAGAGAGAGGAAAGAAAGGGAAGATGAAAAAGAAGGTTCAGCCCAGATGGGTCCCAAGGTAAGATTTATGAAGTAGACAAACAAAAAGAGACAAAAAGACTGATAAAAGTATATGACAAGAGAAAAAAATATGCATATACAAATAAAGAAAGAACTTCGTCAAAAAGAACTCCAAGTGTAAAATTTATATGCTATAAGGACAAACACAAAAAACACAGAAACACTGGTGGAAGAAGATGGGAGAGTTCTTATAAATTCTCACTGTGTGCGAGGAAGGTTTTTTTGATTCTTCCTGGATGTGTCTTGATATCTTTGTTAAAGGATTCAACTTTCCTAAGATAAAGGGGATTAAAAATTGGTTTACCTATAGGGGTAGTATTGATTGGGGAAAGGGGATTACTTTGAAGTTTAACTCTATATGAATATTAGAGGATAAAAATAAAAAGGAATAATCTAGACTAAACTAAACTAAAACTTAAAAAAGGAATTCAAAACATAGAAATGCAAAAGAAAAACACAAGTGTATGTATCAAAAAGTTCAGTTTAGAAAGGTATTATGGAATCTGATGTACTGTACAACTCGCTGTGATGGTAAATAGGTTAAAAAAATTACCTATGTGTAAAAAAAAAAAAGAACTGGAATAGTGGGAACGAGTGAACAATGCAAGTTTTCCTATGAAGTAGAGGTTGTTCTCTTGTAGTCCTTTTTTTTTTTTTTTTTTGTCTTTTTTGTTTTTTCTTTCTTAGTTTGTTTTCTGGGGGAGGGGCCTGCCATGTGGGTTGTCAGTCAATGATGTTTCCTGAGTTAAGTCCTCCCGCCCCCCTCAAAGGGGTGGGCTCTGCGGAAACTGGATTTTTTCAGGCTTTTGTTCTCTGGTGGTTTTTATGCTTGTTCACTTTTTTTCTCTCACCTTGACCGCCTTTGATGGTTTTTGTAGTTTTAGAGGAAACAAACCACACCCTGATCTCCCTCTTAGAGAGAAGCCTCAGTCTGGGTGCAGAGCCTAAATAAGTTCCCACTTGCCTGGTGGCAGAGCAGGTTCCAAGTTGTAGACCCTGGGGACGCAGGATCTTTTGCTTGTACCCAAAGCCAAGGCAGTGGCAGCTGTCTGGGAGCTCCCGACCGCCAGAGAGGTTCCAAGCAGCAATTGCACACTGAAATTTTGCCGCTGGCCCGGGCTGGGAATGCCCGGCTTGTGCGCACCTCTTTCAGAGGTGGGTATGGGTCACGCGCACCTTTCAGGCACTGAGAATGGGGCGCATGTCCTTAAGCACCAGGCTGGGCTTTTGCACACCTCTGTCAGGGGAGAGTTTGGGGCGCGCGGCTTAGGCTTTGAAACAATGGCGCGGGGCAAAGAGCGCCAGCGGGGCCTTTGTAACTCGGGAGCATGAGGGACGTGCGTGCGTATCTCAAGCTTTGTGGTAGGGCTCGCACGTTCTGCTGACTGGCTTGGCTCCCATCCCCTCACAGGAGCTAGAACCCACGCATTCTCGGGCGTGCTGGTGGCTTAGGGACCAAGAGCTGGTTTCTCCACCGCTCTCTTTCTGCCTCAGAGCCGGGGAGGCTGTCCTGGTACCAGGGACTTAAGTCCCTGTCCCTAGCCACCCCAATTCCCACAATTTCTCCCCTCCGATCCTTTGCTCTTTAGGAGTGCTTTCAACCAGTCTCCAAGTTAATGCTGGTCCCCAGACGCAGAGCACTCACGTTCCTATTGGGGTATTACTTTCCAACTGGTCACCTCTGGTGGCTCCCTCCCCCTTTTGTTTATCTTCCAATATAAGTCCGCCGTTCCCACTCTGCTTTACCTGCCCACTGGCGTCATCTGCCCCTGTAGAGATCCAGACGTGTATAATTCTGATCTCAGGCTGATTTCATGGGTGATCAGAGTTCTTTGGTAGGTAATCAGCTCCCTTTGGGGTACAGGCTGAAAAGGTGCTTCCTCCTACTCCCCCGCCATCTTGTCCCTCCCTTTTGTATGTCTTCATTGGAGAAGTGTCTGTTCATATTTTCTGCCTATTTTTAATATGATTTTGTTTTGTGTGTGTTGAGTTTGAGGAGTTCTTTATAGATACTGGATATCAACCTTTTGTCTGTACTGTCATTTACAAATATCTTCTCCCATTCCGTGGGTTGCCTCTTTATTTTTTTGACTGTTTCCTTTGCTGTGCAGAAGCTTTTGACTTTGGTGAAGTCCCAAAAGTTTATTTTTGCTTTTGTTTCCTTTGCCTTTGGAGCCATATCTTGAAAGAAGTTGCTGTGGCTGATATAGATTTCTGATTGCTGTATTACTGCCTATATTCTCCTCTAGGATTCTGATGGATTCCTGTCTCACGTTGAGGTCTTTTATCCATTTTGTGTTTATCTTTGTGTACGGTGTAAGAGAATGCTCGACTTTCATTCTTCTATATATAACTGTCCAGTTTTCCCAGCACCATTTATTGAAGAGACTGTCTTTTTTCCACTGTATATTTTTTCCTGTTTTGTCGAAGATTATTTGACCATAGAGTTGAGCGTCCATATCTGGGCTCTCTATTCTGTTCCACTGTGTCTGTTTTTATGCCAGTACCATGCTGTCTTGGTGATCACAGCTTTGTAGTAAAGCTTGAAATCAGGTAATGTGTTGCCCTTCATTTTATTTTTGTTTTTCAGCATTTCCTTAGTGATTCAGGGTCTCTTCTGATTCCAGACAAATTTTTAGATTATTTCCTCCAGCTCTTTGAAAAACACCAGTGGAATTTTTATTGGAATGGCATTAAAAGTATAGATTGCTGGAGGGAGAAGATGGCGGGGAAGTAGGAGGAGGCGCCTTTTCAACCTCTACCCTAAAGTGAGCTGATTACCTACCAAAGAACTCTGATCACCTATGAAATCAGCCTGAGATCAGAATTATACATGTCTGAATCTCTACAGGGGCAGAAGACACCAGTGGGCAGGTAAAACGGTATAGGAACGGTGGACTGATATTGGAAGATAAACAAAAGGCAGAGGGAGCCACCAGAGGTGATTGGTTGGAAAGTAATACCCCCAATCCGAGCGAGAGTGCCCTGCATCTGGGGACCAGCATTAACTTGGAGACTGGTTGAAAACACCCCAAAAGATCAAAGAATCGCGGGGGAGAAATTGTGGGAATCGGGGCGGCTAGGGACAGGGACTTAAGTCCCTGGTCCCAGGACAGCCTCCCCTGGTGCTGAACCAGGGAGAGTGTGGTGGAGAAACCAGGTCTTTGTCCCTAAGCCGCCAGTGCGTCCAAGAACGTGTGGGGTCCGGCTCATGTGAGGGGATGGTAGCCACCCTGGATGGCAGAACGAGCGAGCCCTGCTATAGAGCCTGAGATGCGCATGCCCCTCATCCTCCCCTGAGAGAGGTACAAAGGCCCATTTGGCGCCATTTGATATGCGCCATTGTTTCAGAGCCTAAAATGCGGGCACCAAACTCTCCCCACAGAGAGGTGTGCGAAGGCCCAGCCTGGTGCTTTCGGACCTGCACCCCGCTCTCAGAGCCTGGACCCACACACGACCCACAGCCTGAAAGAGGAGCTCCCCTGAAAGAGGAGCGCACAAGCCGGGCACTCTTAGACCCAGAAAGACCAGGCACTCCCAGCCTGGGCCAATGGGAAAATCTCAGTGTGCGACTGCTGCTTGGTACCTTTCTGACGGTCTGGAACTACCCAGACAGCCTCCACTGTGGCCTTGACTTTGGGTATAAGCAAAAGATCCTGCGTCCCCAGGGACAGCGACTTGGAACCTGCTCTGCCGGTGGCCAGGGGGGAACTTATTTGGGCTCTGCAGCCAGACTGAGGCTTCTCTCTGAGAGGGAGGTCAGGGTGCAGCTTTTTTTCCTCTAAAACTACAAAAACCATCAAAAGCGGTCAAGGTGAGATAAAAAAAAAAAAAAAAAGTGAGCAAACATAAAAACCGCCAGAGAACAAAAGCCTGAAAAAAAACAGTTTCCTCAGAGCCCACCACCTTGAGGGGGGCGAGAGGACTTAAGTCAGGGAAGGTCATTGACTGAAAACCCACGTGGCAGACCCCTCCCCCAGAAAACAAATCAAGAAAGAAAAAAAAAAAAAAAAAGAAGGATGACAACAGAACAACCACCACTACATCATAGGAAAACTTTTATTTTTTACTCGTTCCCACTATTCTGGTTCTTTATTTTTTATAGATAATTTTTTTTTTTAAATTGCCACTTCCATTTATTTTTTTATATCAATAAATTTTCTGAGTCCAGAGCTATAAAAATGACAATGTTTCATTCCAGCAAATATTAGTATCTCTGTGTGTACATAATAATTTGATAAGCATCTTCTATCAAGTTAAGGAATATATAAACCACAAAATAATATTTTAATAAATATCAAAAGTTAAATATATACATGTACACATTGTTTTGGTAACCATGTACTGATAATAATTTTGTAAAACCAATTGAGAAAAAAACAATTTAAAACTTTAGAGCCTTAGGACAACAGGATATTTTGTGAATAGACTTCAAGTTATGTATATACTGTTGTAAGAAACTCTGATTAAGTAGTGAAATACAAAATATTTTCAAGAATAAAATATATTAAATTAAGATGTATTTTTTAGGGAAAATTGGAGTGAAGTAGAGTACAATGAAAAATATTTAAACTTTCCATTGAATGGGGCGCCTGGGTGGCTCAGTGGGTTAAGCCGCTGCCTTCGGCTCAGGTCATGATCTCGGGGTCCTGGGATCGAGTCCCACATCGGGCTCTCTCCTCAGAGGGAGCCTGCTTCCCTCTCTCTCTCTCTGCCTGCCTCTCTGTCTACTTGTGATTTCTCTCTGTCAGATGGATAAATAAAATCTTTAAAAAAACAAAAACAAAACAAAAAAAAACTTTCCATTGAATATTGTTTTTTTTTTTTCTTCTAATTTTTTATTTTTTATAAACATATATTTTTATCCCCAGGGGTACAGGTCTGTGAATCACCAGGTTTACACACTTCACAGCACTCACCAAAGCACATACCCTCCCCAATGTCCATAATCCCACCCCCTTCTCCCAAACCCCCTCCCCCCGGCAACCCTCAGTTTGTTTCGTGAGATTAAGAGTCACTTATGGTTTGTCTCCCTCCCAATCCCATCTTGTTTCATTTATTCTTCTTCTACCCACTTAAGCCTCCATGTTGCATCACCACTTCCTCATATCAGGGAGATCATATGATAGTTGTCTTTCTCTGCTTGACTTATTTCGCTAAGCATGATACGCTCTAGTTCCATCCATGTTGTTGCAAATGGCAAGATTTCATTTCTTTTGATGGCTGCATAGTATTCCATTGTGTATATATACCACATCTTCTTGATCCATTCATCTGTTGATGGACATCTAGGTTCTTTCCATAGTTTGGCTATTGTGGACATTGCTGCTATAAACATTCGGGTGCATGTGTCCCTTTGGATCACTACATTTGTATCTTTAGGGTAAATACCCAAAAGTGCAATTGCTGGGTCATAGGGCAGTTCTATTTTCAACATTTTGAGGAACCTCCATGCTGTTTTCCAGAGTGGCTGCACCAGCTTGCATTCCCACCAACAGTGTAGGAGGGTTCCCCTTTCTCCACATCCTCGCCAGCATCTGTCATTTACTGATTTGTTGATTTTAGCCATTCTGACTGGTGTGAGGTGATATCTCATTGTGGTTTTGATTTGTATTTCCCTGATGCCGAGTGATATGGAGCACTTTTTCATGTGTCTGTTCGCCATCTGGATGTCTTCTTTGCAGAAATGTCTGTTCATGTCTTCTGCCCATTTCTTGATTGGATTATTTGTTCTTTGGGTGTTGAGTTTGCTAAGTTCTTTATAGATTCTGGACACTAGTCCTTTATCTGATATGTCGTTTGCAAATATCTTCTCCCATTCTGTCAGTTGTCTTTTGATTTTGTTAACTGTTTCCTTTGCTGTGCAAAAGCTTTTGATCTTGATGAAATCCCAGTAGTTCATTTTTTCCCTTGCTTCCCTTGCCTTTTGCGTTGTTCCTAGGAAG
Source organism: Mustela lutreola (assembly GCF_030435805.1). Classification (NCBI taxonomy): domain Eukaryota; kingdom Metazoa; phylum Chordata; class Mammalia; order Carnivora; family Mustelidae; genus Mustela; species Mustela lutreola. Next base: position 205,689,360 of record NC_081290.1, on the reverse strand, counting down.
ATGTTGCTGCGGCAGAGGTCGAAGAGGTTGCTGCCCGTGTTCTCCTCAAGGATTTTGATGGATTCCTTTCGTACATTGAGGTCCTTCATCCATTTTGAGTCTATTTTTGTGTGTGGTGTAAGGAAATGGTCCAATTTCATTTTTCTGCATGTGGCTGTCCAATTTTCCCAGCACCATTTATTGAAAAGGCTGTCTTTTTTCCATTGGACATTCTTTCCTGCTTTGTCGAAGATTAGTTGACCATAGATTTGAGGGTCTATTTCTGGGCTCTCTATTCTGTTCCATTGATCTATGGGTCTGTTTTTGTGCCAGTACCATGCTGTCTTGATGATGACAGCTTTGTAATAGAGCTTGAAGTCCGGAATTGTGATGCCACCAACGTTGGCTTTCTTTTTCAATATCCCTTTGGCTATTCGAGGTCTTTTCTGGTTCCATATAAATTTTAGCATTATTTGTTCCATTTCTTTGAAAAAGATGGATGGTACTTTGATAGGAATTGCATTAAATGTGTAGATTGCTTTAGGTAGCATAGACATTTTCACAATATTTATTCTTCCAATCCAGGAGCATGGAACATTTTTCCATTTCTTTGTGTCTTCCTCAATTTCTTTCATGAGTACTTTATAGTTTTCTGAGTATAGATTCTGTGTCTCTTTGGTTAGGTTTATTCCTAGGTATCTTATGGTTTTGGATGCAATTGTAAATGGGATTGACTCCTTAATATCTCTTTCTTCTGTCTTGCTGTTGGTGTAGAGAAATGCAACTGATTTCTGTGCATTGATTTTATATCCTGACACTTTACTGAATTCCTGTATAAGTTCTAGCAGTTTTGGAGTGGAGTCTTTTGGGTTTTCCACATATAGTATCATATCATCTGCGAAGAGTGATAATTTGACTTCTTCTTTGCCGATTTGGATGCCTTTAATTTCCTTTTGTTGTCTGATTGCTGAGGCTAGGACCTCTAGTACGATGTTGAATAGCAGTGGTGATAATGGACATCCCTGCCGTGTTCCTGACCTTAGCGGAAAAGCTTTCAGTTTTTTTCCATTGAGAATGATATTTGCGGTGGGTTTTTCATAGATGGCTTTGATGATATTGAGGTATGTGCCCTCTATCCCTACACTTTGAAGAGTTTTGATCAGGAAGGGATGTTGTACTTTGTCAAATGCTTTTTCAGCATCTATTGAGAGTATCATATGGTTCTTGTTCTTTCTTTTATTGATGTGTTGTATCACATTGACTGATTTGCGGATGTTGAACCAACCTTGCAGCCCTGGAATAAATCCCACTTGGTCGTGGTGAATAATCTTTTTAATGTACTGTTGAATCCTATTGGCTAGTATTTTGTTGAGTATTTTCGCATCTGTGTTCATCAAGGATATCGGTCTATAGCTCTCTTTTTTGGTGGGATCCTTGTCTGGTTTTGGGATCAAGGTGATGCTGGCCTCATAAAATGAGTTTGGAAGTTTTCCTTCCATTTCTATTTTTTGGAACAGTTTCAGGAGAATAGGAATTAGTTCTTCTTTAAATGTTTGGTAGAATTCCCCCGGGAAGCCGTCTGGCCCAGGGCTTTTGTTTGTTTGGAGATTTTTAATGACTGTTTCAATCTCCTTACTGGTTATGGGTCTGTTCAGGCTTTCTATTTCTTCCTGGTTCAGTTGTGGTAGTTTATATGTTTCTAGGAATGCATCCATTTCTTCCAGATTGTCAAATTTATTGCCGTAGAGTTGCTCATAGTATGTTCTTATAATAGTTTGTATTTCTTTGGTGTTAGTTGTGATCTCTCCTCTTTCATTCATGATTTTATTTATTTGGGTCCTTTCTCTTTTCTTTTTGATAAGTCGGGCCAGGGGTTTATCAATTTTATTAATTCTTTCAAAGAACCAGCTCCTAGTTTCGTTGATTTGTTCTATTGTTTTTTTGGTTTCTATTTCATTGATTTCTGCTCTGATCTTTATGATTTCTCTTCTCCTGCTGGGCTTAGGGTTTCTTTCTTGTTCTTTCTCCAGCTCCTTTAGGTGTAGGGTTAGGTTGTGTACCTGAGACCTTTCTTGTTTCTTGAGAAAGGCTTGTACCACTATATATTTTCCTCTCAGGACTGCCTTTGTTGTGTCCCACAGATTTTGAACCGTTGTATTTTCATTATCATTTGTTTCCATGATTTTTTTCAATTCTTCTTTAATTTCCCGGTTGACCCATTCATTCTTTAGAAGGATACTGTTTAGTCTCCATGTATTTGGGTTCTTTCCAAACTTCCTTTTGTGGTTGAGTTCTAGCTTTAGAGCATTGTGGTCTGAAAATATGCAGGGAATGATCCCAATCTTTTGATACCGGTTGAGTCCTGATTTAGGACCGAGGATGTGATCTATTCTGGAGAATGTTCCATGTGCACTAGAGAAGAATGTGTATTCTGTTGCTTTGGGATGAAATATTCTGAATATATCTGTGATGTCCATCTGGTCCAGTGTGTCATTTAAGGCCTTTATTTCCTTGCTGATCTTTTGCTTGGATGACCTGTCCATTTCAGTGAGGGGAGTGTTAAAGTCCCCTACTATTATTGTATTGTTGTTGATGTGTTTCTTTGATTTTGTTATTAATTGGTTTATATAGTTGGCTGCTCCCACATTGGGGGCATAGATATTTAAAATTGTTAAATCTTCTTGTTGGACAGACCCTTTGAGTATGATATAGTGTCCTTCCTCATCTCTTATTATAGTCTTTGGCTTAAAATCTAATTGATCTGATATAGGGATTGCCACTCCTGCTTTCTTCTGATGTCCATTAGCATGGTAAATTCTTTTCCACCCCCTCACTTTAAATCTGGAGGTGTCTTCAGGCTTAAAATGTGTTTCTTGGAGGCAACATATAGATGGGTTTTGTTTTTTTATCCATTCTGATACCCTGTGTCTTTTGACAGGGGCATTTAGCCCATTCACATTCAGGGTAACTATTGAGAGATATGAATTTAGGGCCATTGTATTGCCTGTAAGGTGACTGTTACTGTATATGGTCTCTGTTCCTTTCTGATCTACCACTTGTAGGCTCTCTCTTTGCTTAGAGGACCCCTTTCAAGATTTCCTGTAGAGCTGGTTTGGTATTTGCAAATTCTTTCAGTTGTTGTTTGTCCTGGAAGCTTTTAATCTCTCCTTCTATTTTCAATGATAGCCTAGCTGGATATAGTATTCTTGGCTGCATGTTTTTCTCGTTTAGTGCTCTGAAAATATCATGCCAGCTCTTTCTGGCCTGCCAGGTCTCTGTGGATAAGTCAGCTGCCAATCTAATATTTTTACCATTGTATATTACAGACTTCTTTTCCCAGGCTGCTTTCAGGATTTTCTCTTTGTCATTGAGACTTGTAAATTTTACTATTAGGTGACGGGGTGTCAGCCTATTCTTATTGATTTTGAGGGGCATTCTCTGAACCTCCTGAATTTTGATGCTCATTCCCTTTGCCATATTGGGGAAATTCTCCCCAATAATTCTCTCCAGTATACCTTCTGCTCCCCTCTCACTTTCTTCTTCTTCTGGAATCCCAATTATTCTAATGTTGTTTCGTCTTATGGTGTCACTTATCTCTCGAATTCTCCCCTCGTGGTCCAGTAGCTGTTTGTCCCTCTTTTGCTCAGCTTCTTTATTCTCTGTCATTTGGTCTTCTATATCACTAATTCTTTCTTCTGCCTCATTTATCCTAGCAGTTAGAGCCTCCATTTTTGATTGCACCTCATTAATAGCTTTTTTGATTTCACCTTGGTTAGATTTTAGTTCTTTTATTTCTCCAGAAAGGGCTTTTATATCTCTCGAGAGGGTTTCTCTAATATCTTCCATGCCTTTTTCGAGCCCGGCTAGAACCTTGAGAATTGTCATTCTGAACTCTAGATCTGACATATTACCGATATCTGTATTGATTAGGTCCCTAGCCTTCAGTACTGCCTCTTGTTCTTTTTTTTGTGTTGAATTTTTACGTCTTGTCATTTTGTCCAGATAAGAGTAAATGAAGGGGCAAGTAAAATACTAAAAGGGTGGCAACAACCCCAGGAAAATATGCTTTAACCAAATTAGAAGAGATCCAAAATCGTGAGTGGGGAGAAAGGGGATAAAAAGAGGTTCAAAAAGGAAGAAAGAAAAAAAGAAAAAAAAAAAAAAGAAAAGAAAAGAATATTTTTAAAAAAAGAAAACACCTAAGAAAAATGTAAAATATATATATATATATATATATATATATATATATATATATATATATTAGATAAACTAGTAAAAAATCGTTAAAAAAGAAAAAGGTAACAGTTAAAAAAAAAAAAAAAATTTTACCCGAAGGCGAGAAAAAAAAAAATGAAAAAGAAAAAATTAAATTAACTGCAAGACTAAAAAAAATCACAGGAAAAAAGCCATGAGTTCCGTGCTTGGCTTTCTCCTCCTCTGGAATTCTGCTGCTCTCCTTGGTATTGAAACCGTTCTCCTTGGTAGGTGAACTTGGTCTCGGCTGGATTTCTTGTTGATCTTCTGGGGGAGGGGCCTGGTGTAGTGATTCTCAAGTGTCTTTGCCCCAGGCGGAATTACACCGCCCTTACCCGGGGCCGGGGTGAGTAATCCGCTCGGGTTTGCTTTCAGGAGCTTTTGTTACCTGAGCGCTTTCTGTAGAGTTCCAGAGGACGGGAATACAAATGGCGGCCTCCTGGTCTCCGGCCCGGAGGAGCCGAGAGCCCAGGGCCCCACTCCTCAGTGCGCCCTCAGAGAACAGCGCCCAGTTACTCCCGTCTGCCTGACCTCCGGCCGCGCTCCGAGCTCACCGAGCCTGCGACCGGTTCAAGGTAACACGGAGCTGCGAGCTTACTGTCGGCTCTGTCTCTGTAGCCGGCTTTCCCGTTCCAATACCCGCAAGCTCTGCGACACTCAGACACCCCCGATCCTTCTGTGACCCTGCGGGACCTGAGGCCACGCTGACCCCGCGTGGGCTTCGCCCCGGTTTAGCCTCTGGAGCGATGTCCCTCAGAGGAACAGACTTTTAAAAGTCCTGATTTTGTGCGCGGTTGCTCCGCCGCTTGCCGGGAGCCGGCCCCTCCCCCCGGGGTCTATCTTCCCGTCGCTTTGGATTCACTTCTCTGCCGGTCCTACCTTTCAGAAAGTGGTTGTTTTTCTGTTTCCAGAATTGCTGTTCTTCTTCTCTTCGATCTGCCGATGGATTTTCAGGTGTTTGCAATCTTTAGATAAGCTATCTAGCTGATCTCCGGCTAGCTGAAGCAGTCTCAGCTTGCTACTTCTCCGCCATCTTGACTCCTCTCCTCTTTATAGATAATTTTTTAACCTATTTACCATCACAGTGAGCTGTCCAGTACATCAAATTCCATACTAACCTTCTAGCCTGTACTTTTTGATACATACAAATATGTTTTTCTTTTTCATTTCTATTTTTTGGATTTCTTTTTTAAATTTTAGTTTGGTTTAGTCTAGTTTTTTCCATATTATTTTATTTTCTTTAATTTATTATTTATTTATTTTCAGCATGATAGTATTTATTATTTTTTTATTTATTTTCAGCATAACAGTATTCATTGTTTTTATACCACATCAGTGCCCCATGCAATTGGTGCCCTCTATAATACCCACCACCTGGTAACCCGACCTCCCACCCACTGCCCCTTCAAAACCCTTAGATTGTCTTTCAGAGTCCATAGTCACTCACTTCCCTTCCAATTTCCCCCAAATTCCTTCTCCTCTCTATCTCCCCACATCCGCTGTGCTATTTTTTAAATTAATTTATTTATTTTCAGCATAACAGTATCATTATTTTTTCACCATACCCAGTGCTCCATGCAATCCCTGCCCTCTATAATACCCACCACCTGGTACCACAACCTCCCCCCCCCCCGCCACTTTAAACCCCTCAGATTGTTTTTCAGAGTCCACAGACTCTCATGATTCACCTCCCCTTCCAAATTACCCCAACCCCCTTCTCCTCTCTAACAATCCTTATCCTCTATGCTATTTGTTATGCTCCACAAATAAATGAAACCATATGATAATTGACTCTCTCTGCTTGACTTATTTCACTCAGCATCATCTCTTCCAGTCCCGTCCATGTTACTACAAAAGTTGTGTATTTACCCTTTCTGATGGAGACATAATACTCCATAGTGTATATGAACCACATTTACCTTATCCATTTGTCCGTTGAAGGGCATTTTGGTTCTTTCCATAGTTTGGCGACCGTGGCCATTGCTGCTATAAACATTGGGGTACATATGGACCTTATTTTCACTACATCTATATCTTTGGGGTAAATACCCAGGAGTGCAATTGCAGGGTCATAGGGAAGTTCTATTTTTAATTCCTTGAGGAATCTCCACACTGTTGTCCAAAGAGGCTGCACCAACTTGCATTCCCGCCAACAGTGTTAGAGGGTTCCCCTTTCTCCACATCTCCTCCAAGAATGTTGTTTTCTGTCTTGCTAATTTTGGCCATTCTAACTGGTGTAAGGTGATATCTCAATGTGCTTTTAATTTGAATCTTCCTGATGGCTAGTGATGATGAACATTTTTTCATGTGTCTGATAGCCATTTGTATGTCTTGATTGGAGAAATGTCTGTCCATATCCTCTGCCCATTTTTTTATATGATTGCCTGTTTTGTGTGTGTTGAGTTTGGGGAGTTAATTATAGATCCTGGATATCAACCTTTTGTCTGTACTGTCATTTGCAAATATCTTCTCCCATTTCGTGTGTTGCCTCTTTGTTTTTTTGACTGTTTCCTTTGCTGTGCAGAAGCTTTTGAATTTGATGAAGTCCCAAAAGTTTATTTTCTTCATCAAAATCATAAGCCTTCATGCTATTTGTTATGCTCCACAAATAAGTGAAACCATATGATAATTGACTCTCTCTGCTTGACTTATTTCACTCAGCATAATCGGTTCCAATTACTATAGCACCAAGAACCATAAGATACCTGGAAATAAACCTAACCAAAGAGGTAAAGGATCTGACTCGAGGAACTACAGAACACTCATTAAAGAAATTGAAGAAGACACAAAAAGATGGAAGACCATTCCATGCTCTTGGATCGAAGAATAAACACTGTTAAAATGTCTATACTGGCTAGAGCAATATATACTTTTAATGCCATTCCGATCAAAATTCCACAGGTATTCTTCAAAGAGCTGAAGCAAATAATCCAAAAATTTGTACGAATCAGAAAAGACCACGAATCTCTAAGGAAATGTTGAAAAACAAAAATAAAATGGGGGGCATCTCGTTACCTGATTTAAAGCTTTACTACAAAGCTGTGATCACCAAGACAGCATGGTACTGGCATAAAAACAGACACATAGACCACTGGAAAAGAGTAGTTAGCCCAGATATGGACCCTCAACTCTATGGTCAAATAATCTTCGACAAAACAGGAAAAAATATACAGTGGAAAAAAGACAGTCTCTTCCTTTTTATTTTTATTTTCTAATGTTCACATAGATTTAAACCTCAAAGTAATCTCCTTTCCTCAATCAATACTACCCCATAGGTAAACCAGTTTTTTTTTTTTTTTTAATCCCCCTTTATCTTAGGAAAGTTGAGTCCTTTAACAAAGATATCAAGATACATCCAGGAAGAATCAAAACAACCTTCCTCACCCACACTGAGAATTTATAACCACTCTCCCATCTTTTTCTTCCACCACTGTTTCTGTGTTTTTGTGTTTGTTCTGATAGTATATAAATCTTACACTTGGGGTTCTTATTGACGAGGTTCTTCCTTTATTTGCATATATGTATATTTTTTTCTCTTGTCATATATTTTAGCAGTCTTTTTGTTTGTTTTTGTTTGTCTAATTCATAAATCTTACCTTGGGGCCCATTTGGGCTGAACCTTCTCTTTGATCTTCCCTTACTTCCCTGTCTCTGTCTCTCTCTCTCTCTCTCTTTTTTTTTTTTTTTTCTTTTCTTTGTCTCTCGTTTGGGTGGGGAATCCTGATTGTTCAGAAGTGTTTCAGTGTGCACCTTTACTGCACCATGGTCAATACATCCAGCTACATCTGTTCAGTCATCTCTCACCAAAATCACTAGGAGGAGGAATGCCCAACAGTAGAAAAATACAGAGGATGGACCTTCTGCAACAGAGCTAATGGCTATCAACATAGACAATATGTCAGAAAAAGAATTCAGGCTAACAATTATCCAGGCAATAGCTAGGTTGCAGAAAGTCATAGATGATCAAATGGAATTGATTAGGGCCGAGATGAAACCGACAAGCCATGATGTTCACAATGTAAGGGCGGAGCTTAAAGCTACCAGGGGTGAGGTTCACAATGTTCTCAATGAGTTCCAATCTAATCTAAATTCTCTCAAAGCTAGGGTAACTGAGAAAGAAGATAGAATTAGTGATCTGGAGGACAAACAGAGAAAAAGGATCAGGAGGAAGCCTGAAACAACAGTTTAGAAACTACGAAAACAGAATCAAGGAAATAAATGATGCCATGAAACATTCCAACTTCAGAAATATTGGAATCCCTGAAGGGGAGGAGAAAGAAAGAAGTCCAGAAGATATAGTGGAACAAGATCTTCATGAAAATTTTCCGAATCTGGTGAATGGACCCAGCGTTCATGTACTAGAGGCTGAAAGATTATACATTCCAAGATTATACATTCCCAAAAAATATAATGAAAATTGATAGTCAAATTGAGGAATCATATTGTAGGTATAATCTCTCTTTTTTAAAATTTATTTTTTATTAATTTTCAGCATAACAGTATTCATTATTTTTTCACCACATCAGTGCTCCATGCAATCTGTGCCCTCTATAACACCCACCACCTGGTACCCCAACCTCCAACCCCCCACTCCTTCAAACCCCTCAGATTGTTTTTCAGAGTCCATAGTCTCTCATGGTTTACCTCCCCTTCCATTTTCTCCCAACTCCCTTCCCCTCTCTATCTCCCCATGTCCTCCATTCTATTTGTTATGCTCCCAAAATAAGTGAAACCATATGATAATTGACTCTCACTGCTTGACTTATTTCACTCAGCATAATCTCTTCCAGTCCCGTCCATGTTGCTACAAAAGTTGAGTATTTGTCCTTTCTGATGGAGGCATACTACTCCATAGTGTATATGGACCACATCTTCTTCATCAATTCATCCGTTGAAGGGCATCTTAGTTCTTTCCACACTTTGGTGACTGTGGCCATTGCTGCTATAAACATTGGGGTACAGATGGCCCTTCTTTTCACAACATCTGTATCTTTGGGGTAAATACCCAGGAGTGCAATTGCAGGGTCATAGGGAAGTTCTATTTTTAATTAATCTCCACACTGTTCTCCAAAGAGGCTGCACCAACTTGCATTCCCACTAACAGTGTTAGAGGGTTCCCCTTTCTCCACATCCCCTCCAAGATATGTTGTTTTCTGTCTTTCTAATATTGGCCATTCTAACTGGTGTAAGGTGATATCTCAATGTGTTTTTAATTTGAATCTCCCTGATGACTAGTGATGATGAACATTTTTTCATGTGTCTGATAGCCATTTTTATGTCTTATCAAAATAAACACCCAAAAAATACATAATCCAGTCAAGAAATGGGCAGGAGACATGAACAGGATTTTCTCCAAAGTAGATATGTAAATGGCCAAGAGACACATGTAAAAAGGCTCCACATCACTTTCTGTCAGGGAAGTGTAAATGGGATATTACCTTACACTGGCCAAAATGGTTACAATTAACAGTACAAGGATGAATAAATGTTGAGAAAGTGGAACACTCTTAAACAGTTGTCAGGAATATAACCTGGTACTGCCACTCTAGAAAACAGTACAGTTTTCTCAGAAAGCTAAAAATAAAGTTACCCTATTGCCCAGTATTTATCCAAAGATACTGATATAGTGAAAAGAAAGGGCACATGTGCCCCAATGTTCATAGCAACAATCTCAACAATAGTCAAAGTATGTAAGGAGTTGATATGTCCTTTAAAAGATGAATGGATAACACAGAGGATATGGGGAGATGGAGAGGAGATGTGAGTTGGGGATAATTGGAGGGGGAGATGAACCATGAGAGACTCTAGACTCTGGAAAACAAACTGAGGGTTTTGGAGGGGAGAGAAGGTGGGAGATAGGGTGAGCCTGGTGGTGGGTATTATGGAGGGCATGTATTGCATGGAGCACTGGGTGTGGTGCATAAACAATGAATTCAGGAACACTATCAAGCAATTTTTTAAAAATGTATAAATTAAAAATTCTATAAAGGGACCTCACAAAAGAAGAGATGGATGGATATAGATGATGGGGTTAATACATACAATGGATATTACTCAGCCACAGAAAGGATGAAATCTTATCATTTGCATTAACATGAATGTAAAGGGAAGGTATTATGCAAAGTGAAATAAGTCAACCAGAGGAGACAATTATCATATTATTTTACTTCTATGTTCACTCTCCCATAAGAAAAACACAGAGAGTCATAGATGAGTGGAAGAAAAACTGAATGGGAAGTAATCAAAGAGGGAGATAAACAATAAAAGACACATGATATCGGAAGCAAACTAAGGGTTGCAGGAAGGGAGGTGTGTTGGGATGAGGTAAGTGAATGAATAGCATTAAGGAGAGCATATGATGTGATGAATACTGAGTGTTACACACAACTAATAAATCATTGAATCCTACCTCAAAAAACTGATGATGTACTCTATGTTGGCTAATTGAATTTAAATCTGAAAAACAATCTGAAGGGTTTGAAGTGGGGGGGTGGGAGTTTGGGGTACCAGGTGGTGGGTATTATAGAGGGCACCGACGCATGGAGCACTGGGTGTGGTGAAAAAATAATGAATACTGTTATGCTGAAAATAAATAAACTTAATTAAAAAATAATAAAAAAAATAAATACCCAACTTTTGTAGCAACATGGACGGGACTGGAAGAGATGATGCTGAGTGAAATAAGTCATGAAGAGAGAATCAATTATTATATGGTTTCACTTATTTGTGGGCCATAACAAAAAGCATGGAGGACATGGGGAGTTAGAGAGAAGGGTGCTGAGGTAAATTGGAAGGGGAGGTGAATCATGAGAGACTATGGACTCTGAAAAACAATCTGAAGGGTTTGAAGTGGTAAGGGGGTGGGAGGTCAGGGTACCAGGTGGTGGGTATTATAGAGGGCATGGATTGCATGGAGCACTGGGTGTGGTGAAAAAATAATGATACTGTTATGCTGAAAATAAATTTTTAAAAAAAGAAAAAATATACTAAAACAAAAAAAAGTAAAAAATAGAAATAAAATAAAAAGGGTGAAAAAACTAAAAAACAATAAAAAGCAGCCTGTGATTGCCTCACAACACCCAATGGGGGGGGGGCGAGACCTTTTAACTTAGTCAGATCTCAAGAGATCTTAGGGCAATTCTCCCATGATCTTAGATCAAATCTCATGAGATCCCACTCAAATCTCGTAGGATCTCATCAAAATCTCATGTGATCTTACACAAATCCTGTGAGAACTCAGCCCCTGTCAGTGTTATCTAGAGTCAAAACACCTTTAAGCTTTGGCCAAACTCCTGGGCCCTTAGAAGAATCTGGTACATTGCAGAAGAGCCTGCTTGGGGTACGTTATGTCAGTAGGGATTGCAAATGCCAGGATTGGGCACAACTTCCAATATTTTGGAGTTCCGTACAAATACCAGTCACAGCTTGCAGGAAGACACAAAGTGTCAATAATCTTGGGGTGGAGGGGCAAGATAGTGGAGAAGTAGGAGACCCTGTTTCAAATGGTCCCCTAAGATGAGCTAAATATATACCAGAACACTCTGAATACCCATGAAACCAGCCTGATATGTAAGATTTTATATTCTGGATCTCTCCCAGGGCAGAACATCAGTGGAGAGGTAAAGAGGAATGGAAACATTTGTACTGATACTGAAAGATAAACAGAAGAGAGAGAGAGCCACCAGAAGCAACACACTGGAAAGTAATACCCCAATAAAAAAGTTCCCTGTGATTGGGGACAAACATTATCTTGGAGTCTGGTTAAAAGCACAAAAAAAAGAGCAAAATATCTTAAGGGACACCTGGTGGAATCAGGTGGTCACAGGCAGGGTACTAAGCCCATGTTCCCAGGATGGTCAACACCAGCGACCACCTGTGCCAGAAAAAGTCTGGCAGAGCCTTCAGTCCGTGGTTCCTGAGCCTGTGGCTTTCTGCTGCTTGCACCACTGCTTGGCTGGGTGTACTCCCAACTATACCTGAGAGAGCCTGATATGGGTGGTAGCCAACAGTCTCTAGGACAACAGCTTTCTGCTACCAGCTGCAGGGTCTAAACACTCCCAGCCTGTGCTTGAGAGAACCTGGTGGGATCACTTGCCAGGATTCTTCAACAGCAGCCTTTCCCAACCTGCGTGACCACTGGGTCTGAGTGCACCCGGCATGGGCCTGGCTCCAGACAGCAGTCCTGGCAAAGGCAGTCACCAGAAGCAGGTTCCCATGACCAATATTGCTCATAGTTTTAGTGGCATGGTGATGCAGAGATAAGCAGGGGCCTCGGGTGACAACTGGGATGGTGGCTGTCTGTGCACTCTGCCTGTGGGAGGTTGCACTGTTCAGCAGAGCGTGCAGAGGGGGAGTCTGTATGTTCTAGAGCACCCATATGGAACAGTCTGTGGCTTCTCTCAGAGGCAGAGGCATGGGTACAGAAAGATCCTTCCTTTGCTCTGACAGTCTAAAAAGCCACCATTAGCTACCAAAGAACAGAAACCTCCAGAGAACAAAAGCCTGAAAAAAAGGTTTCCACTGAGCCCAGCTCCTTGATAACCTGCAGGTTAACTCAAACCAAGCAAGATTCACAGGAAAACAATGCGTCAGGCCCCTTCCTATCACCCTCGACCCGCAAGGACGACAAGAAGCCTGGTTCGGATGCATCTTCTCTCTCTTTATTTCCACAAGTCGACACACTTATATACGCTTACATGACCAATCAGTGAGCAGGGTACAGGAGGGAGCGAATCAGGCTGTGCACCTAAACGAACAACTTTGCTAGCAACCAATGCTGTTTACTTCCTCTTTGGGCGTTCCGCTTGGTCTCACGAGGCAATCCTAACCTGGCAACTAGCCAGGTGCCATCTTTTAATGGCGGAGGCCGCCCTGGCCAGGGGCCTGCCTCTGACACCTTCCCTAGAAGACAAGCAAAAAGAATGAGAGGACAAAAGCCACGGGGTCCCCATAAAATTGAAAAACCACAACATCAGGGGAAAACAATATATAAAACTCCCGGTATTGCCCTAAAACCTATATATTTCATAGATACAACTTTTTAAAAATTTGTTCTCATGATCCATGCTCTCTTAATCTTTTTAACCTATTTACCATTATAGCTAAAGTTTTAGTACAACATATTCCATAATAACTTTTTTAACTTGAACTTTTTTCATGCATATACTTGTGTTTCTTTTTTATTTTTCTGTTCCTTTTTTTTTAAATCTTTTTTCATTTTTTTTTCAGCATAACAGTATCATTATTTTTTCACCACACCCAGTGCTCCATGCAATCCATGCCCTCTATAATACCCACCACCTGGTACCACAACCTCCCAACCCCCCGCCACTTCAAAGCCCTTAGATTGTTTTTCAAAGTCCATAGAATCCCATGATTAACCTCCCCTTCCAATTCACCCCAAACCTCTTCTCTGTAACTCCCCATGTCCTCCATGCTTTGTTATGCTCCACAAATAGGTGAAACCATATGATAATTGACCTGTCTCTGCTTGACTGATTTCACTCAGCATCATCTCTTCCAGTCCCGTCCATGTTGCTACAAAAGTTGGGTATTTGTCCTTTCTGATGGAGGCATAATACTCCATATGGACCACATCTTCCTTATCCATACATCCGTTGAAGGGCATCTTGGTTCTTTCCACAGTTTGGTGACCGTGGCCATTGCTGCTATAAACATTGCATTACAGATGGCCCTTCTTGTCACTACATCTGTATCTTTGGGGTAAATAACCAGGAGTGCAATTGCAGGTTCATAGGGAAGTTCTATTTCTAATTTCTGGAGGAATCTCCACACTGTTCTCCAAAGAGGCTGCACCAACTTGCATTCCCACCAACAGTGTAAGAGGGTTCCCCTTTCTCCCCATCCTCTCCAACACATGTTGTTTCTTGTCTTGCTAATTTTAGCCATTATAACTGGGTAAGGTGATATCTCAATGTAGTTTTTTTTTTATCTCAATGTAGTTTTAATTTGAATCTCCCTGACGGCTAGTGATGATGAACATTTTTTCATGTGTCTGATTGCCATTTGTATGTCTTTATTGGAGAAGTGTCTGTCCATATCTTCTGCCCATTTTTTGATACAATTGTCTGTTTTGTGTGTGTTGATTTTGAGTTCATTATAGATCCTGGATATCCACCTTTTGTCTGTACTGTCGTTTGCAAATATCTTCTCCCATTCCGTGGGTTGCCTCTTTATTTTGTTGACTGTTTCCTTTGCTGTGCAGAAGCTTTTGATTTTGATGAAGTCTCAAAAGTTCATTTTCGCTTTTGTTTCCTTTGCCTTTGGAGACATATCTTGAAAGAAGTTGCTGTGGCTGATATCGAAGAGATTACTGCCTATGTTCTCCTCTAGGATTCTGATGGATTCCTGTCTCACATTGAGGTCTTTTATCCATTTTGAGTTTATCTTTGTGTACTGTGTAAGAGAATGGTCGAATTTCATTCTTCTACATGTAGCTGTTCAGTTTTCCCAGCACCATTTATTGAAGAGGCTGTCTTTTTTCCCTGTATATTTTTTCCTGTTTTGTCGAAGATTATTTGCCCATAGAGTTGAGGATCCATATCTGGGCTCTCTACTCTGTTCCACTGGTCTATGTGTCTGTTTTTATGCCAGTACCATGCTGACTTGGTGATCACAGCTTTGTAGTAAAGCTTTAAATCAGGTAACGTGATGCGCCAGTTTTAATTTTGTTTTTAAACATATTCTTAGCGGATTCAGTGTCTCTTCTGATTGCATACAAATTTTAGGATTATTTGCTCCAGCTCTTTGAAGAATACCGGTGGTATTTTGATTGGAATAGCATTAAAAGTATAGATTGCTCTAGGCAGTATAGACATTTTAACAATGTTTATTCTTACCAAAGAGATAAAGGATCTGTACTCAAGGAACTATAGAACACTCATGAAAGTAATTGAATAAGACATGAAAAGATGGAAGAACATTTCATGCTCTTGGATTAGAAGAATAAACATTGTTAAAATGTCTAAACTGCCTAGAGCAATCTATACTTTCTTTTATTTTTTTTTTATTTTACATATAGATATAAGCTTCAAGGTAATCCTTTTTCCCTATTCAATACTATCCAATATACAAGTAAAATTTCCCTGTATCTCTGGAAAGTGGAGTCCTTTTACAAAGATAGCAGCATACACTGAGGAGGAACTAAAATAACCATCATAAACATCCTCGCCCACATTAAGTGTTTATAACCACCCACCCATCTTATTCTTCTGTCAGTTTTTCTGTGTTTTTCATTTTGTTTTGGTACTATATGAATCTTATTCTTGGGGCTCATTTTGGCTGGGTTCTTCATTTTTTTTCTTGTCATTTACTTTTGTCAGACTTTTTGTTTGTTTGTTTTTGTTTATATGCCTTGTAAATCTTACTTTTGGAGCTTATTTTTGCTGGGTTCTCTCTCTCTCTCTCTCTCTTTCTTCCATTTTGGTAGTGACTTCTGATGCTCTGAAATTATTCACATGCACCTTGCTTGGATCGTGGTTGATATATTCACCTATACATCTCCTCATAAAATTCTCACCAAAATGACTAGGACAAGGAACACCCAACAGAGCAAAAATTCAGAGACTGTGTCCACCACAGAACCATTGGCTATGGACATAAACCGTATGCCAGAAAGGGAATTCAGGGTAACAAGTATCCAGGTAATAGTAAGGTTGGAGAAGAACATTAGTGACAACATAGAATCTCTAAGGAAGATATTAAGAGCTGATTTGGCAAAAGTTAAAAAATACTATCAGTGAGATCTACTCTAATCTAAATACTCTACAGCCAGGGTAAGTGAGGTATAAGACAGAACTAGTGTTCTAGAGGACGAACTGACAAAGAAGAAGTATAAGGAGGAGTTCTGCAAACTTTTTACTCTTGTGAAAATGAACTTCTGCAACTTCATCAAGATAAAAAAAAACCTTCTGCACAGTAAATAAAACAGTGAACAAAACAAAGAGGCAACCCACGGAATGGGAGAAGACATTCTCAAATGAAACTACAGATAAAGGGCTTATATCCAAGATCTAGAAAGAGTACCTCAATCTCAACCCTCAAAAACAAACAAAACAAAACAAAAATAAAAACAAAAAGATAAAACATATAATCATGTCAAAAAAATGGGCAGAATACATGAACAGACACTTCTCCAAAGAAGACATGCAAACGGCTAGGAGACACATAAAGAAAAAAAAAAAAAAGTTTATCCTTATTAGCCATCAGGGAAATTAAAATCAAAACCACGTTGAGATACTACCTTACACCAGTTAGAATGGCCAAAATTAACAAGACATTAAACAACAAGAGTTAGAGAGGATGTGCAGGAAAGGAAACCTTCCTACACTGTTGGTCGGAAGGCAAGTTGGTGCAGTCACTCTGGAAAACAGTGTGGAGATTCCTTAAGAAATTGAGAATAGAGCTACCCTATGACCCTGCAGTTGCACTACTGAGTACCCCAAAGATAGAGATGTGGTGTAAAGAAGGGTCATCTGTTGCAACTGCCCCTCAGAACAATGTATTACTTAAAATGTAACCACTGGAAGATTTTACTAGTTACCAAGCACATTTAGATATCACTTTAAGAAAAACACATACTGGCAACAGGCCTTTGGGGGAGGGGATGATATATGGCCTTGAAGCTGAGCAGCTGGGGATGTCCGGCTAGCTCAGGGTGGAAAGCTGCCAGCTTCACGGAAGCAGAGCAACTGGGAACAGCCAGCCTGCTCAGGACTGAATGCTGCCTGCTTCCTTTTTCCATTATCTTTCCTTTCTCCTCCCAAAAGTGCCTGTTGTTAGTTAGATGAGTCCTTGAAATGTGCTTGTTTAACTATAAACTTTGCTGTTCTTCTTGTTTATCCACAAGACATGTGACTACTGTTTGACCTTTGGTTGGTTATTGTTTCTATATAATAGAGGTGAGACTGTGGAGCTGCTTGGGGCAGCAGTCTCTTAGACTGTTGTCCCCTGCTCCCTTTCTCTTTCAGCTGACTTGTTTGTGCCTAATTCTTTTTTCATTCACCAACTGGAAGTGGCAATCTCTACCCCAATGTTCATAGGAGCAATGGCCACAGTCGCCAAACTATGGAAAGAGCACAGATGCCCTTCAACAGACGAATGGATAAAGAAGATATGGTCCATATATACAATGGAATATTATGCCTCCATCAGCAAAGATGAATACTCAAATTTGTATCGACATGGATGGGACTGGAGGAGATTGTGATGAGTGAAATGAGTCAGGTGGAGAGAGTCAATTATCATTTGGTTTAACTTACTTGTGGAACGTAAGCAATAACACGGCATTGGGAGTTGGAGAGGAGAAGTGAATTGGGGGAAATTAGAAGGGAAGATGAACCATGAGTGACTGTGGACTCTGAGAAACAAACTAAGAGTTTCGGCGGGATGGTGGGAGTTTAGGTGAGCCTTCACAGACAACATGATGACAATAAAAACTTATCTTTCAATAATCACTTTTAATGGGAACAGCCTAAATGCTCCCATGGGAGAGCACAGGGTTGCCATCTGGATAAAATGGCAGGACCCATCCATATGCTGTTTAAAAGGAATGAATTTTGAAGCTAAAGATATATCCAGACTGAAGGTGAAGGGATGGGAAAACGTCTTTAATGTCGGCAGGTCTCAAAAGAAAACCTGGATAGTGAGTTTTATATCAGACAGATTTTAAGCTAAAGACTGTAGTCAGAGATACAGAAGGACACTACATCGTTCTTCAAGGGTCTATCCACCAGGAAGGTCAAACAATGTGAATATTTATGTCCCCAACTTGGGAGCAGCCAACTACACAAGCCAAGTGTTAATCAAAATTAAGAGTCATGTTGATAGGAATGCATTAATTGTCTGGGATCTTAAGAGACCAATCTCAGAGATAGTCAGATCTTCTAAGCAGAAAATCGACAAAGAAACAAGAACTTTGAATGACACATTGGACCAGATGGACCTCAAAGTTATATAGAGAACCTTCCACCCTAATACAACAGAATACTCATTATTCTCAAGTGCACGTGAGACTTTCTTCAGAGACCCCATACTGGGTCACAAATCAGGGCTCAGCTGATACCAAAAGACAGAATATTCCCTGTTTATTCTCAGACCATAATGCTTTGAAACTGGAGCTCAACCACAAGAATAAGTTTGGAAGGAATTCAAACACTTGGAAACTAAAGACCATCCTTCTCAAGAACGTTTGGAAATAACAGAACTTAATTCATGGAAACCCATGAGAATGAAGACACATTGGTCCAAATCCTATGGGATACAGCAAAGGCATTCCTATTTATTTCCCATACATAGTCATCCAAGCCTCATTCAAAAAGTTTGACAAATCCCAAATACATCAACTCTCTTTATACCTTGCCCATTTTCTAATTGAATTGTTTGTTTTGATATCAATTTTGAATTTTCTGTATATACTCTAAGTACATATTGTTCTTTTGTCAGACATGTGGTTTGCAAGTATCTTCTCCCCATCTGAAGTTTGTCTTTTCATCTTCTTCACATGGTCTGTCACAGAATGAATATTTTGGTTTTGTTTTTTGGTTCTGTTTGTTTGCTTTTTGGCTTACAGGAGTAAACATAGGATATAAAAAATAGTTTAGCACAATTTCTTTATTTTTAAATTATTTTTATTTTCTAATTGACATATAATTAACAGTGTTATTTTAGTTTAATGTGTACAATATAATGATCCAACAACTATGCACATTACTCAGAAATCATCATGAAAAGTAAACTCTTTTTTTAAGATATTTTTAAAGATTTTATTTATTTATTTGACAGACAGAGATCACAAGAAGGTGGAGAGGCAGGCAGAGACAGAGAGAGGGAGAAGCAGGCTCCCTGCTGAGCAGAGAGCCCAATGCGGGGCTTGATCCCAGGACCCTGAGATCATTACCTGAGCCAAAGGCCGGGCTTTAACCCACTGAGCCACCCAGGTGCCCAAATAAGTAAACTCTTAATCCACTTTGTCTATTTCATCCATCCCTCCAACCACCTCCCCTCTGGCAGCCACAAGTTTGTTTAAGGGTCTGGTTTTCTGTTGTTGCTTTTTTTGTTTTGTTCGTTTGTTTTGTTTCTTAAATTACACATATGAGTGAAATTATATGGCATTCGTCTTTCTTTGTCTGACTTATTTCACTTAGCATTATGCCCTTTACATCCATCCATGTTATTTCAAATGGCAAGATCTCATTTTCTTATGGCTGAGTATAATCCCATTGTATTTGTATATACCATATCTCCTTTATATATTCTTCTATAGATGGACACTTGGGTTGCTTCCATATCTTGGCTATTGTAAATAATACTGCAATAAACATAGGAGTGCACATAACTTTTCAAATTAGGGTTTTGTTTTCTTTTGGCAAATACCCAGTAGTGGGATAACCGGATCATATGGTAATTCTATTATTAATTTTCAGAGGGACATCCATACTTCCTTAGTACCATTTCTTGAAAGGGTTACTTTTTCTCCATTGAATTGACTTCTGGCAGCTTTGCCAGAAACTATTTGAACATGGTATGTGGGTCTCTTCTTGGCTTTTCTATTCCATTCTACTGATCTACATAATGTTGGAAGGAGACATGTTGCATTTTAAAAAGACATAGACTTAATGTGTATGATACACAAATATTTTCAAAAAGTTAGTTCAAACAAGTACATTTCCTTTCTTAAGAAAGGAAATAAATAAATTATGACAATCCATACTTAACAGTATGTATTTTTATGTGTATGTGGCTGTTACAAAGAATAAGATATCTCTATGTACACAGACAGAAATAAGTTTTAAATGTATCATTTAATGTAAAGCAATCTGGAAAATAATATATTCAATGTGAGCCTATTTGTTCAAAAGTGATCTGTTTGCATTTAGATATAAATACACAGATGAAGCCATGTGTACCTTCTAATGGAGAGGAGAGCACAATTAGGAGCATGAGAAGGATTCTGAAATTAAATTTAATTGTATAAATTTTGGTTCTACAACTACAACAGACTCTTTTTTTCTGTTTTTTTCTTTAATTAAATTTATTTATTTTCAGCATAACAGTATTCATTATTTTTTCACCACACCCAGTGCTCCATGAAATCCATGCCCTCTATAATACACACCACCTGGTACCCTAATCTCACACACCCCCCACCTTCAAACCTCTCAGATTGTTTTTCAGAGTCCATAGTCTCTCATGATTCAACTCCCCCCCCCAATTTTCCCCAACTCCCTTCTCCTCTCTAACTCCCCATGTCCTCCATGCTATTTGTTATGATCCACAAATAAGTGAAACCATATGATAATTGACTCTCTCTGCTTGACTTATTTCACTCAGCATAATCTCTTCCAGTCCCGTCCATGTTGCTACAAAATTTGGGTATTCATCCTTTCTGATGGAGGCATAATACTCCATAGTGTATATGGACCACATCTTCCTTATCCATTCGTCTGTTGAAGGGCATCTTGGTTCTTTCCATAGTTTGGAGACCGTGGCCATTGCTGCTATAAACATTGGAGTACAGATGGCTCATCTTTTCACTACATCTGTATCTTTGGGGTAAATACCCAGGAGTGCAATGTCAGGGTCATAGGGAAGTTCTATTTTTAATTTCTTGAGGAATCTCCACACTGTTCTCCAACTTGCATTCCCAACCAACAGTGTAACAGAGTTCCCCTTTCTCCACATCCCCTCCAACACATGTTGTTTCCTGTCTTACACCATTCTAACTGGTGTAAAGTGGTATCTCAATGTGGTTTTAATTTTAATCTCCCTGAGGGCTAGTGATGATAAACATTTTTTCATGTGTCTGATAGCCATTTGTATGTCTTCATTGGAGCAGTCTCCGTTCATATCTTCTGCCCATTTTTTATATGACTTCTTCTTTTATGTGTGTTGAGTTTGAGGAGTTCATTATAGATCCTGGATATCAACCTTTTGTCTGTACTGTCATTTGCAAATATCTTCTCCTATTCCGTGGGTTGCCTCTTTATTTTTTTGACTGTTTTCTTTGCTGTGTGGAAGCTTTGATTTTGATGAAATCCCAGAAGCTTATTTTTGCTTTTATTTCCTTTGCCTTTGGAGACATATATTGAAAGAAGTTGTTATGGCTGATATCGAAGAGATTACTGCCTATGTTCTCCTCTAGGATTCTGATGGATTCCTGTCTCACATTGAGGTCTTTTATCCATTTTGAGTTTATCTTTGTGTACGGTGTAAGAGAATGGTCGAGTTTCATTCTTCTACATGTAGCTGTTCAGTTTTCCCAGCACCATTTATTGAAGATCTGTCTTTTTTCCACTGTTTATTTTTTCCTGTTTTGTCCAAGATTAATTGCCCATAGAGTTGAGGATCCATATCTGGGCTCTCTACTCTGTTTGACTGGTCTATGTGTCTGAGAAGAGAGAAGAACCACATGGTCATCTCAATTGATGCAGAAAAAGCATTTGACAAAATCCAGCATTCATTCTTGATTAAAACGCTTCAAAGTATAGGGATAGAGGGAACATTCCTGAACTTCATCAAATCTATCTATGAAAGACCCACAGCAAATATCATCCTCAATGGTAAAAAGCTTGCAGCCTTTTCCTTGAGATCAGGAACAAGACAAGGATGCCCACTTTCACCACTCTTCTTCAACATAGTATTAGAAGTCCTAGCAACAGCAATCAGACAGCAAGGAGAAATAAAAGGTATCCAAATTGGTAATGAGGAAGTCAAACTCTCTCTCTTCCCAGATGACATGATTCTTTATATAGAAAACCCAGAAGACTCCAACCCCAAAACTACTAGAACTCATACAGCAATTCAGCTTCGTGGCAGAATACAAAGTCAGTGTGCAGAAATCAATGGCTTTCTTACACACTAACAATGAAAATACAGAAAGGGAAATTAGAGAATTGATTCCATTTACTATAGCACCAAGAACCATAAAATACCTAGGAATAAACCTAACAAAGAGGTAAAGGATCTGTACTTGAGGAACTACAGAACACTCATGAAGGAAATTGAAGAAGACACAAAAAGATGGAAGACCATTCCATGCTCTTGGATTGGAATAAACATTGTTAAAATGTCTATACTGCCTAGAGCAATCTATACTTTTAATGCCATTCCGATCAAAATTCCGCCAGTATTCTTCAAAGAGCTGGAGCAAATGATCCAGAAATCAGAAGACACCCCGAATCGCTAAGGAAATGTTGAAAAACAAAAATAAAATGGGGGGCATCACGTTACCTGATTTCAAGCTTTACTACAAAGTTGTGATCACCAAGACAGCATGGTACTGGCATAAAAAGAGATACAACAGACTCTTACACAAACTCTTACATATGCAACCTAGTTTTATTACTTGTAGGAATAATAATGGTCTCCGCAAGATGTCCTAATCCTCAGAACTTGTGAATATGTTACATTAAATGGAAAGTAGTAATGAAGATTGCATGTAGAATTAAATTCACTAATCAAAAAGCCTTAAAATGAGGAGACTATACCAGATTATTTGGGTAGAATTACTGTAATCATGGACTTCCTTTAAAGTGGAAAGGCAAGGCAGAAGAGGAAGTCAGAGTGATGTGATAAGGGAAGGAACTTGACTGCTATTAATGAATTTCTAGATTGGGAAAGGAACTGTGGGCCAACAAATTTGGGTTGCTTCTAGAATTGAGAAAGGCAGGTCTCCAGAATAGAACATAACCGTGAAAACATCTTGAGTGTCAGACTTCTAACCTGTAGAAATGTAAGACAATACATTTATTGTCTTTAAGCCAGTAATGTTAAGGTAATTTCTGATGGCAGCAATTGGAAATGAATATATTACTTTTTTTAAGGACATCTCTATTTATTTTTATTGTGATAAAATATAAGTAACACAAAATTTATCAACCTAACCATTTGAAAGCATACAATTCCATGAGTTTAAATGCTTTCACACTGTTGTGCAACCAACACATCATCAGTCAGTCAGGGAATTTTTATCATTCTAAACTATAATGTCATACCCACTAGGCAATAAATCCCCATTCCCCCCTCCCTTAGCACCTGGAAACCATCATTTTACTATTCATCTCTATGAATTTGATTCCTCTTGGTACCTCACATAAGTGGAATTGTACTGACTGACTTTCACATAGCATAACGTCTTTTTTTATTTCTTTTCAGCGTAACAGTATTCATTGTTTTTGCACCACACCCAGTGCTCCATGCAATACATGCCTTCCCCGATACCCACCACCTGATTCCCCCAGCCTCCCCCCCCCCACCTCTTCAAAACCCACGGGTTGTTTTTCAGGGTCCATAGTCTCTCATGGTTCACCTCCCCTTCCAATTTTCCTCAGCTCCCTTCTCCTCTCCACATCCCCATGTCCTCCATTTTATTTGTTATGCTCCACAAATAAGTGAAACCCTAAGATAATTGACTTTCTCTGCTTGACTTATTTCACTCAACATAATCCCTTCCAGGTCCGTCCATGTTGATACAAAAGTTGAATATTCATCCTTTCTGATAGAGGCATAATATTCCATAGTGTATAGGAACCATATCTTCCTTATCCATTCAGATAAGGAAGGGCATCCATTGAAGTGCATCTTGGTTCTTTCCACAGTTTTGTGACTGTGGCCATTGCTGCCATATACATTGGGGTACAGATGGACCTTCTTTTTACTACATCTGTATCTTTGGGGTAAATACCCAGGAGTGCAATGGAAGGGTCATAGGGAAGCTCTATTTTTAATTTCTTCAGGAATCAAGACACTGTTTTCCAAAGAGACTGCACCAACTTGCATTCCCACCAACAATGGAAGAGGGTTCCCCTTTCTCCACATCCTCTCCAACACATGCTGTTTCCTGTCTTGCTAATTTTGGATATTCTAACTGGTGTAAGGTGATATCTCAATGTGGTTTTAATTTAAATCTCCCTGAGGGCTAGTGATAATTACATTTTTTTCATGTGTCTGATAGCCATTCGTATGTCCTCATTGGAGAAGTGTCTGTTCATATTCTGCCCATTTTTTTTATGTTTGTCTATTTTTTGTGTGTTGAGTTTGAGGAGTTCTTTATAGGTCTTAGATATCAACCCTTTGTCTGTACTGTCATTTGCAAACATCTTCTCCCATTCCGTGAGTTGCCTCTTTGTTTTGTTGACTGTTTCCTTTGCTGTGCAGAAGCTTTTGATCTTGATGAAGTCTCAAAAATTCATTTTTGCTTTTGTTTCCTTTGCCTTTTAAGACATATATTGAAAGAATTTGCTGTGTCTTCAATCAAAGAGGCTACTGCCTATGCTCTCCTCTAGGATTCTGATAGATTCCTGTCTCACATTGAAGTCTTTTATCTATTTCGAGTTTATCTTTGTGTATGGTATAAGAGAATGGTCGAGTTTCATTCTTCTACATATAGCTATCCAGTTTTCCCAGCACCATTTATTGAAGAGACTGTCTTTTTTCCACTATATATTTTCCGGTTTTGTTGAAGATTATTTGCTCATAGAGTTGAGGGTCCATATCTGGGCTCTCTATTCTGTTCCACTGGTCTATGTGTCTGTTTTTATACCAGTACCATACTCTCTTGTTGATCACAGCTTTGTAGTAAAGCTTGAAATCAGGTAACATGAGGCCGCCAGTTTTATTTTTGTTTTTCAACATTTCCTTAGCGATTCCGGGTCTCTTCTGATTCTATACAAATTAATAGAATTATGAAAGAAAAGGTAGAGATCAAAACTAACACCAATGAAGTAGAAACAATCATCAGAAGTTATTATCAACAGTTATATACCAATAAGTTAAGAAACCTAGATAAAATGGTTTCATTCCTGGAAAACTAAAAACTCCCAAAATAGAACCAGGAAGAAATTGACAACCTGAATAGACCAGTATCTAGTAATGAGATTGAAGCCATAATCAAAAAACTCCCCAAAAAATAAGAGCCCAAGACCTGACAGATCCCTGGGGAATTCTACCAAACTTTCAAAGAAGAAATAACACCTATTCTCCTGAAGCTGTTTCAAAAAATTGAAGCAGAAGGAAAACTTCCAGACTCTTTTTATGAATCCAGCATAATCCTGATCCCCAAACCAGGAAAAGACACCACCAAAAAGGAGAATTTCAGACCAATATCACTGATGAATATGGATGCTAAGATTCTCAACAAGATCCTAGCAAACAGGATCCAACAGCACATTAAAAAGATTATCCTCCATGACCAGGTGGGATTCATCCTGGGTTTCAAGCATGACTCAACATTTGCAAATCAATCAATGTGTTGGAACAAATCAATACAAGAAGAAAGAAAAAACACATGGTCCTCTCAATTGGTGCAGAAAAAGCATTTGACAAAATCCCAGCCTCCATTCCTGATTAAAATGCTTCAAAGTATAGGGATAGATGGAACATTTCTGAACTTCATCAAATCTATCTATGAAAAACCCACAGCAAATATCTTCTTCAATGGAAAAAATCTCTCAGCCTTCCCATTGAGATCAGGAACATGACAAGAATGCCCACTCTCACCACTCTTGTTCAACATAGTATTAGAAGTCCTAGCAACAGCAATCAGACAACAAAGAGAAATAAAATATATCCAAATTGGCAAGGAAGAAGTCAAGTTCTCTCTCTTCGCAGATGACATGATTCTTTATATGGAACACCCAAAAGACTCCACCCCCAAACTACTAGAACTTATATAGCAATTCAATAATGTGGCAGGATACAAAGTCAATGTCCAGAAATCAGTGGCTTTCCTATACAATAACAATAAAAAGGGAAAAAGAAATACAAAAAGGGAAGTTAGAGAATTGATTCCATTTGCTATAGCACCATGAACCATAAGATATCTAGGAATAAACCTAACCAAAGAGGTAAAAGATCTGTACTCAAGGAAGTATAGAGCAACCTATACTTTTAATGCTATTCTGATCAAAATTCCACCGGTAGTTTTCAAGGAGCTGGAGCAAATAATCCTACAATTTGTATCAAATCATTATATTTTTCTTAATATTTTCTTATTTATCTTTTAACTCTTCAGTCTACTTTTATTTTGGTCTCTGGTGTGATGTGAGAAAAAAAGTAGTCCTCCTGTTTATACCTAAAGTACTTTAATAATATTTTACATTGTTCATCTCTTCTCAATTATTAAGCTGTACCATATAAAGCTGTTGGTTTTGTAACTGAAAAAATCACCAATTATCAATTTCATATTGTTCAAACTAGGAATTTGCAAGTTTTCTTCTTCTCACAGTTGTCATATATTAAATATCAATGGTATTTACTTTTTAAATAATATTTTCTGGGCACAGAGAGCTAGGATGTACTTCTGTTCCAACTTATGCTTACAGAACAGTCTTTTTTTTAATTAAATTTATTCCTTTTCAGCATAACAGTATTCATTATTTTTTCACCACACTCAGTGCTCCATGCAATCCGTGCCCTCTATAATACCCACCACCTGGTACCCCAACCTCCCAACCGCCCCCCCCGGAATTTCAAACCCCTCAGGTTGTTTTTCAGAGTCCATAGTCTCTCATGATTCAACTCCCCTTCCATTTTCCCCCACCTCCCCATGTCCTCCATGCTATTTGTTATGCTCCACAAATAAGTGAAACCATATGATAATTGACTCTCTCTGCTTGACTTATTTAATTTAGCATAATCTCTTCCAGTCCCGTCCATGTTGCTACAAAATTTGGGTATTCATCCTCTCTGATGGAGGCATAATACTCCATAGTGTATATGAACCACATTTTCCTTATCCATTCGTCCGTTGAAGGTCATCTTGGTTCTTTCCATAGTTTGGCGACCGTGGCCATTGCTGTTATAAACATTGGGGTACAGATGGCCCTTTTTTTCACTACATCTGTATCTTTGGGGTCAATACCCAGTGTGTAATTGCAGGGTTATAGGTAAGTTCTATTTTTAATTCCTTGAGAAATCTTGACACTGTTCTCCAAAGAGGCTGCACCATCCTGCATTCCCACCAACAGTCATCATCACTAGCCCTCAGGGAGATTCAAGTTAAAACCACATTGAGATACCACCTTATACCAGTTAGAATGGCCAAAATTAACAAGACAGGAAACAACATGTGTTGAAGGGGATGTGGAGAAAGTATAACCCTCTTACAGAGCAGTCTTTAAACATCTTTCTTTTTCTCACATTTCCCCAGTTCTTCTAACATTTATAATTTCTCATCTCCATGGTTTTTTTCCTGCTTCCCTACTTTTCTTTATCTATGTTTTCCATTCAAATTCTCCTCACATTTCAGAATAAATGTTACTTATTCCATAAAGTTTTCTCCAAACCTCCATAGTTGTAGTTAATTTCTTCCTCTCCATGTTGTCATAGCATTCTTTGGATGTCTTAGACAATACTATGGCAATAGCAACATAATGCATAAAATATGTATATTCATTCCAGTAGAAGATAAATGTCTTGGGAGTATCCTTAAACTTTCTTTTGATCTCAAATCTTACACTGGGCTAGACATGAGTAATAAGCACTGAATAAATGTTTGAGAAGGAGACATTTGGTTCAGTTCAACAAACAGATATGACCGCTTCCATATATATAACTTTATTCCAAGGAGATAATTAAACGCTCAAAGACAAGGGTTGTCATTGCAGAATTGCTTATAATGACATCCCTCTATATAAATGGACAGCAAAATATCTTCCATCTTGGGTTTATTCACAGGTTGCACATCATTAGAATATAAGTATATTGTCCTACCTCTGACTAGGCCACATGCTCATTGTTGAACTCTGGCTACGGAAATTCATTGCTCTGATATGACACATTTTAATCACGTACCTATAGAGGCAACACAAATCAACGTATATCTCCTTTGTTTTATTCATTTGATTTCGTGGCCCATATGAATCCTTAAAGTTGGTACATTGTGGAGGTGAATACAATGGTGTCCTGGTCATATCCCTCTTCAGGATTGAAGGAGTTATTCCTCTAAT
Organism: Mustela lutreola; assembly: GCF_030435805.1. Taxonomy (NCBI): domain Eukaryota; kingdom Metazoa; phylum Chordata; class Mammalia; order Carnivora; family Mustelidae; genus Mustela; species Mustela lutreola. Next base: position 205,661,161 of record NC_081290.1, on the reverse strand, counting down.
TGTTAGAAATTCAGCTGGGTTTCATTACTCAGCTCTTGGGAAAGAACCAGTGGATATAGAGAGTACCTTGCACAAAATTGGGGGCAACAATTACCTAGTGACTAATGAAGAAGTATGAACTCCTGACTCTTTTGCTGTAACTTGGGACAGATTCAGAGCACCCAATAGGGTAGTCTGAGGTTTTTACTGACTCTATATTGCAATACCACTTTTTCCTTCAGCTTGATATTGCTCTTCTTTTAATTTCAACAGGTGTTGTTAAGTTTCTTCAGATGGGAGCCTGCGAGGCTCCGTTGGTTGAGCGACTGCCTTGGGCTCAGGTCATGACACCTGACTTGCAGGATCTTGTCCTGCATGAGGTCCCAGCTCCTTGGAGAGTCTGTTTCTCCCTCTGACCTTCTCCTCTCATGCTCTCCCTTATTCTTTCTCTTTCAAATGAAGAAATGAAACTTTTCAAAAAAATGTCTTGAGATTTGTTTTTTGAACTTCAATGTGGTTGATCTCAATGAGTTTTCTCAACGGATGCAGAAAACTTGAGGATGGCCATGTCATTCTAAATCGAACCTTGTTCAAAATTGTCTTATTGCTTTGTTCAATAGATTGGTTGTCTTCCTATTCACTAAACAAGTGGGAGAACAATTTGAAAAAGAGTCAGAATTACGTACTAATATCTCACTGCCCATGGGACAGCTGATCCTAGAAGGCACAGAGCAGCCTCCCAATGACTCAGGTCATCGAAAGGAAGGCAGTTCAAAAGGGAAGAAGAAAAAGACGGGAACAAGAAAACACAACTAACGAGGTAGTAAACTTCAACTTCAATGTCAACATATCAACAATTCCATTCAGAATAAATGATTAAAATTCTATTTAAAGAAAAGAGCTAAATATGTAAGTGAAAAATAAACACTACATAATAGGATGCAGAGGATACTATAGATTTTGTGAAAAGAAAAATGATCAAAAGGGCTAGACTGGACCAAAATGAATCCTAAAAGACTGATTTTCCTAAGTTATGACAAGAGACATGAGAAAGACACCTGATATAATGAAGAGAGAAAGAAGACATTTCAGAACAACCAAGGATCCATTGAGAAAGCCATGGCCATACTCAAGGTGTCTGCATCCGATGAGAAAACTCATTGAATGCAACCAAATTCAAACCCATAAAAGAAGGCTCAAGACATTTGTTGGAAAAATTTTCCTTCTTTATTTGAGCGAGAATAAGAGAGAGAGAGAGAGCATGAGAGAAGAGAAGGTCACAGGGAGAAGCAAACTCCCCAAGGAGCTGGAAGCCTGAGGAGGGACGAGATCCTACAAGTTCTGACTCATGACCTGAGCCGAAGGCAGTTACTCAACCAATGGAGCCAGGCAGGCGCCCGTCTCCAGGAATAGGTCAACAACAGCTGAGGAACACATGGGCAGCACCCTCAGTGAAATGCCCTACACTTGGTTTAGGCTCAGGTGGGGATCTCAGGCTCTTGAGATTGAGCCCTGAGGCAAGGTCTGGGCTCAGGGCAGAGTCCACTAGGACTCTCTCTTGATCCTGCACATTCAACCTCCCCCAATCCCGAATGCTCTTTCCCTAAAACAAACAACAAAAACCCTTCCCAGAAATGAAAAATGGTTGAGAGTGGGAGGAGTGGGGAGAGAAGCGACCGGCGCCCAGAAGAGCGGAATGGGAGACCAAGAAGCTGCCCGCCCTCCAAGGGCAACACTACCTCAGCCGCCGCCATCCATGTGAACATCAACGCCAAGGAAGGGAGCAGATGAGCCCCGGAGCCGCGTGGCTCTAGCAAAAAGTAGTGCCTCCAGCACCCTCTGAGCATGCTCACTTAGGGGGGGTGGGGCCGCAGATCAATACAGGAAAAAGGCGAGGGAAACGTCCAGGCGCCCTCAGGGGTGGGGGGTAGGCAGGATGTGAAGGGAGATCCACAAGGTTCTGTCGGAGCTGCTGAAGGGCTGCAAGATGGACGAGGCCAGGCAACTGCCTCTGGACCAGCCATGCATCTGGCCTTTCCGTAGAAGGCAGCCTTTTTTCCCCTCTCTCTCTACCTGCCTCTCTGCCAGTCTTTAAAGGAAGCAAAAAAATCTTTTAAAAAATGAAAAAGATAATAAAACAACCCCTCAATATTCTTGTTGTTCATTAGGACCCCATGCATCGTTTTATTTTGACTTACTGAGTTGAAGGAATTGGTTGGTTGATTGACGGATTTGACAGAAAGAGAGAGCTGAGGAAAAGCAGGGAAAGGGGGAAAGGGAGAAGCAGGCTTCCTGCTGAACAGAGAGCCCCAGGCAGGGCTTGATCCCAGGACCCTGGCATCACGACCCCAGCAGAAAGGAGATGCTTCACCAGCAAGCCACCCAAGTGCCCCACTCCATGATTCAATCACTTTTTCACTCTTGGATTAAGGGACACTTTTTTGGGTCTGCCTTCTCTGTGCTTACAGTAACCCCTTGCGTTTCCCTTGGCTCTTTTGTGGTCACTGAGCACGTTAGGAATCTTTCCATGTGTGGATTTGCTGATGGTTTACTCCTTGGGATAGTTCTGCTCATGGATTGTCATTGTGTTGAAGTTACCTACCTTTCTTTCTTGATTCCTAGTTATCCTATCTAGATTTGTACACAGTTCCTTAGCTGGGAGCTCGATAGAGCTGCCCATAGTTTGAGTCTTGTCAGTTGGTGGGCAAGATCTTTTGTTTTTACACTTGGAATGAGTAGAGTCCAACTTTGCAGCCTTTCTTGTGCCTCCCGTTTTTGGGGTCCTGTCCCACTCATCTCTACCACCTCCCCCACTTCCTAAGAATGTTTTCCTATGGTACCTTCAAGAAAAAGTCTGATGTCCTCTTTCGTACGTAGGCTACATCACTCTGGAATAGCCTTGTCCGCTCTGATGTTCCATGTGGGTATTCCAGTCATTTAGTACCGCTTTGTCAAAGTCTGCCCTTGTTGGTTTGTCTGTGTTCTCTGGTCAAGAGTCCTTTTGTAAGAAATCCTATCCCGTCGGATGCTCCTCTCAATCTCTTTCTCCCTCACTCTTGCTGTCACTTCTTTCTTCAGATTTGCTGGGGTATGACGAGTCCTTTTCATTTCCATGGAAATGGAAGAATTGGCTTGCTCGATAGGAAACTGGGATCGCATCGAATCTCTCCATCAAGTTGGGGTCAATGGAAACATTACAATACCGATCATACGATCTATGAACATGTTCTATTAACATAGGTAACAATGAATATATGGGACATCCCATTGATTTAGATCATCAATTCCCCTTAGTCATCTTCCACGGTTTTCGGGGTGGACACTTGCTGGGTGGAGACTGCATAAAGTCTTTGGATAGATGAAGTCCTCGTTTTGGTACTCTCATCAATAGGATTCTCAACCACTGTTCGTATGTCACAGAATTCCAATGAACTTTTCTCCATTTTTAACTTATATCTGATGACTTTGATTCATTCACTTCCTGATTCTAATCCTTTGTACATTCAATCGAATATCTTTGTATACAAACTTCACTCATTTTTTCCAGTTGTTATTCCTTCAGTGTTTCTTCCATCTCTTCTTATACTCACTAGGGCGTCCCTTTCTAGGTGGGTAGAAGAGGTCTTCAGTTGTAGGTGTTCAATATGACCGAGTTTTGTTTCTGCATTGGTGAGAGGATGCTGGATGTCTCGAAGCAGCACATCATTATGTGTGTATGTGGGTATACACACAATCTACCAATTGATGCAATCTACCCAAATTAATCTTTTTATTAGAGTATAGAAACCATGGACATTTCATCCAAGGTCTGAGCCCCTCAATTTTTATCCGTTGCCTTACATTTTGTTTGCTTCATCTCTTTGTACATCCCTTTTTAAAAATACATTTTTTTCTTAAATGTATTTCATTAAATATTTAATCATAATTTTTAATTTAAATTAAATGTATTAATATAAATTAATTTAAATTTAATTTAATAATTTTTCCCTTTCAAATGCTGATGAATGCTGTGAGCCCCCAAATCGACGGTCACTTCAAGTACATACAAAAGGAGAAATAGGAATGTAGACTTACAGAGAAGAACCATTTAGCTTTTATAGGTCCCTCTGTTAAAAGACTAGAGAAATTACTTTCCCAAAAAGAAACAAATTCAGACAGATAGAGGAGGAGGAAAGTCACCTCCATCAGCCTATAAACACGTACTCTATACCAACAAAACATTAAACTCTAAATAGATGCCAACTGTTTAAAAAAAATAAAAGTTGGCAGGCGACTTCAGGTAACAATAAACTTCATGGAGGTTGATGATTTAGAGGTAGTCGAATTGTTCAGGAGGCACCAAAAGCATGTGAATGTCCTTGCCATGGAAGGAAGGAAGACAGATTCTTAACAAAAATATTTTATTAGGCAAAAAAAAAAAAAAATTAAATGTGAAACAACACTTGTAAATATATATATATATATATATATATATATATATATATATATCTGTATAAATACACAAACATAGATATGTGCATGTGTGTGGGTTTGTGTGCTTGTGTGTATGCATATAAACTATCCCCATCCTAAACAGCAGCACCTGGTAGCGGGTCCTTATTTGGAAATTGGGTCCCTGGAGATGTAACTAGCTAGGATCAGGTCATATTTGAATAGACTGGGCCCCTAATTCAGGAGGACTTGTGTCCTTCCACGATGGGAAACTGGGGATACACAGATATGCCCTGAGTGAGAAGGCCATGTGAAGGAGACCAACGCCAGGGCTATACTTCAAGCTGGGTGAGGGGCCTGCATCAGATCCTTCCTTAATACCTACAAAAGGAGCATGGCCTACCAACACTGTATCATCTAGAACTGTGCCACTGTCCACTTCTGTGGTCTCAGCCACTAGGCTTGAGGTATCTTGTAATAGCAGACCTAGAAAACAAATAGAAACCTAGTTAAAGGAAAAGAAAGCAACCAGAGGCCCATGGAAATCTGGAGAAAAAAAAATGTCTCTCTATCTATATACCTGACTCTAAAACATTGAAAAGGAACGCACATTTGGGAACCCTGTCAATAGGAAAAGAAGCAAGCAAACCAACAAACAAAAAACGGAGACCCAGGATTCACTGGGCTTTTCATCTGGAGGAGTTCTGGATGGTGGGGAGAGGGAGGGGATTCCAAGGAAAAGAGGGGATTCTCCCTGGTGTGAGGAAAGAGAGACTGGAATTCAGGAAGGCTGGAGTGATGAAAAGGCCATGGGTTGCAGAAAGAAGGAAGTCAAGGAGAAAACAATCTCTTGGAAATATAGGCTGGAGTTCTCTTGAGTCGTGGCTCAATAGGAAACAGTGTGTGTCTAAGAAAATGTCACGGGTTCTAAAAAAGACCCAAGGTAACGGAACCACATGGCTGCCAAGACTCATACAGGGCTAGAGGTCATCGGAGTTCCAACCAGCCAGAGGGAAGAGTTCTTTTGGCAAATTCAGAATATTCAGTAGAGACCCAGAAAGGATCACAGGTGAGGAGCAGGATGAAATGATCCCTCCAAGAAAGCTTACTCTACACATTCCCTAAATAAGTGGGAGAACTATTTGAGAAAGAGTCATAATTACCCACTAAGGTCACACTGCCTATAGGGACAGCTGATCCTAGAAGGCAGAGTGCAGCCTCCCAAGGACTCAGGTCTTCGAAAGGAAGGTAGTTCAAAAGGGAAGAAGGAATAGATGGGAACAAGAAAACACGACTAGCGAGGTACTCCACTTCCACTTAAATGTTTCAACAATTCCCGTCAGAATGAACGACTAAAATTCTACGAAAAGAGAAGCCCTAAATATGTCTGTGAAAAATAAACTTTCCATCCAAGGCCGCAGAGGATTTTGTGAAAAGCAATAGGATGCAACGGGCTAGACCGAACCCAAAGGAATCCTAAAAGACTGACTTTCCTAGGTCTTGACAAAAGACAAGCGAAAGCCATCCGACATAATGAACAGACCAAGAAGACATTTCAGAACAACCAAGGATCCTTTTAGAAAGCCAGGGCCATCCTCCAGGTGTCTGCATCCGATGAGAAAACTCATGGAGCTCAACCAATTTCAAGCCCATAAAGCAAGGCTCAAGACATCTGTTGGAAAGAATTTCTTTCTTTATAAGAGAGAGAATGAGTGAGAAAGAGCATGAGAGAGGAGAAGGTCAGAGGAAGAAGCAGAGTCCAAACGGAGCTTGGAGCCAGAGGAGGGACGAGATCCTGCAAGTCCGGGGTCATGAGCAGAGCCCAAGGAAGGCAGTCGCTCAACCAACTGAGCCACGCAGGCGCCCGTCCCCAGAAATTGGTCAACAGCTGAGGGGCCCCTGGGCGGAACCCACAGTGAAGTACCCAGCTTTTGGCTCTGGCTCAGGTGGGCATCTCATGCTCTTGACATTGAGCCCTGAGGCAAGGTCTGGGCTTAGGGCAGAGTCCGCTAGGACTCTCTCTTGGTCCTGCCCATTCCACCTCCCCTACTCCTGAGTGCTCCTTCCCTAAAACAAACAAGAAAAATCCTTTCCAGAAATGAACATTGGTTGAGAGTGGGAGGGGTGAGGACAGAAGTGACTGGCGCCCAGGAGAGCGAAAGGGGAGCCTGAGATGCTGCCCGCCCTCCCAGGGCTGCCACAGCCCCCACTGCCTCCACTGCTGTCTAGGCAGGAGCCGCTGAGCCTGGGAGACTGAGGAGTTAGCAGGGAGTAGAGCCTCCAGTCTGCCCTTGTTGGTTTGTCTGTGTTCTCTGGTCATTCCAAGAGTCCTTTTGTAAGAAATCCTATCCCATCGATGCTCCTCTCACTGTCTTTCTCCCTCACTCTTGCTGTCGCTCCTTTCTTCAGATTTGCTGGGGTATGACAAGTCCTTTTCATTTCCATGGAAATGGAAGAATTGGCTCTTCCACGTACACAGGCACTTGCTCGATAGGAAACTGGGATCGCATTGAATCTCTCCATCAAGTTGGGGTCAATGGAAACATTAAAATACTGATCATATGATCTATGAACATGTTCTATTAACATAGGTAACAATGAATATATGGGACATCCCATTGATTTAGATCATCAATTCCCCTTAGTCATCTTCCACGGTTTTCTGGGTGGACACTTGCTGGGTGGAGACTGCATAAAGTCTTTGGATATATGAAGTCCTCGTTTTGGTACTCTCATCAATAGGATTCTCAACCACTGCTCGTATGTCACAGAATTCCATTGAACTTTTCTCCAATTTTAACTTATATCCGATGACTTTGATTCATTCACTTCCTGATTCTAATCCTTTGTACATTCAATATAATATCTTTCTATACAAACCTCACTCATTTTTTCCAGTTGTTTGTCCTTTGAAGAGCATCTTGGTTCTATCCACAGTTTGGCGACCATGGCTATTGCTGCTCTAAATATTGGGGTAAAGATGGCCCTTCTTGTCACTACATCTGTATCTTTGTGGTAAATACCCAGTAGTGCAATTGCAAGGTCATAGGGAAGGTCTTTTTTAATTTCTTGAGGAATCTCCATTCTTTTCTCCAAAGTGCCTGTACCAACTTGTATTCCGGACAGCAGTGTAAGAGGTTTCCCCTTTCCCCACATCCTTTCCAACACATGATTCCTGTCTTGCTAATTTTGGCCATTCTAACTGGTGTAAGGTGCTATCTCAATGTGTTTTTTTTTTTTTTTTCTCTCAATGTGGTTTTAATTTGCATTTCCCTGTTGGCTAGTGATGATGAACATTTTTTCATGTGTCTGATAGCCATTTCTATGTCTTCATTGGAGAGGTGTCTGTTCCTATCTTCTGTTTAATTTTTTATATGATTGTCTGTTTTGTGTGTGTTGAGTTTGAGGAGTTCTTTATAGATCCTGGATATCAACCTTTTTTCTGTACTGTCATTTTCAAATATCTTCTCGCAATCCGTGGGTTGCCTCTTTGTTTCATTGACAGTTTCCTTTGCTGTGCAGAAGTATTTGATCCTGATGAAGTCCCAAAAGTTCATCTTCACTTCTGTTTTCTTTGTCTTTGAGACATACCTTGAAAGAAGCTGTTATGGCCAGTGTTGAAGAGGTTAATGTCTATGTTCTCCTGTAGGATTCTGATGGATTCCTGTCTCACATTGAAGTCTTTTATCCATTATGAGTTTATTTTCGTGTATGGTGTAAGAGGATGGTCGACTTTCATTCTTCTACATATAGCTGCCCAGTTTTCCAAGCACCATTTATTGAAGAGACTGTCATTTTTCCACTGTATATTTTTTTCCTGATTTCTTGAAGACTATTTGACCATGGTGCTGATGATCCCTATCTGAACTCTCCACGCTGTTCTAGTGGTCTATGTGTCTGTTTTTATGCCAGTCTCATGCTGCCTTGGTGATCACAGCATCATAGTAACCCCTGAAATCAGGCAACATTATGCTCCCAGTTTTATTTTTCTTTTGGCATTTCTTAGCAATACGAGGTCTTTTCTGATTCCACATAAATTTTAAGCATGTGTTTGCTCCAGGTCTTTGAATGATACCAGTGGAATTTTCATCCGATTGGCATTAAAAGGATCGATTGCACTAGGCAGTATAGATATTTTTTCCCACAAGATTTTTTTTTAATTTTATTAATTTATTTTCAGCATAACAGTATTCATTGTTTTTGTACCACACCCAGTGCTCCATGCAATCCATGCCTTTTATTATACCCACCACCTGGTACCCCAACCTCCCAACCCCCGCCCATTCAAAAACCTCAGTTTTTTAATTAATTAATTTATTTTCAGCATAACAGTATTTATTAATTTTTTCACCACACCCAGTGCTCCATGCAATCCGTGCCCTCTATAATACCCACCACCTGGGACCCCAACCTCCCACCCCCCTGCCACTTCAAACCCCTCAGACTTTTTTTCAGAGTCCATAGTCTCTCATGGTTCACCTCCCCTTCCAATTTTCCTCAACTCCCTTTTTCTATCTCCCCATGTCCTCCATGCTATTTGTAATGCTCCACAAATAAGTGAAACCATATGATAAATGGCTCTCTCTGCTTCACTTATTTCACTCAGCATTATCTCTTCCAGTCCCATCCCTGTTGCTACCAAAGTTGGGTGTTCGTCTTTTCTGATGTAGGCATAATACTCCATAGTGTATATGGACCACATCTTCCTTATCTATTCGTCCACTGAAGGGCATCTTGGTTCTATCCACAGTTTGGCGACCATGGCCATTGCTGCTATAAACATTGGGGTACAGATGGCCCTTTTTTCACGACATCTGTATCTTTGGGGTAAATACCCAGGAGTGCAATTGCAGGGTCATAAGAGAAGCTCTATTTTTAATTTCTTGAGGAATCTCCACACTGTCTCCAAAGAGGCTGCGGCAACTTGCATTCCCACCAACAGTGGAAGAGGGTTCACGTTCCTCCACATCCCCTGCAACAGATATTGTTTCCTGTCTTGCTAATTTTGGCCATTCTAACTGGTGTAAGGTGATATCTCAATGTGGAATTAATTTGCTAGTGATGATGAACATTTTTCATGTGTCTGATAGCCATTTGTATGTCTTCATTGGAGAAGTGTCTTGTCATATCTTCAGCCCATTTTTTGATATGATTGTCTGTTTTGTGTGTGAGTTTGAGGAGTTCTTTATAGATCCTGGGTATCAACCTTTTGTCTGTACTGTAATTTGCAAATATCTTCTCCCATTCCGTGGGTTACCTCTTTGTTTTCTTGACTGTTTCCTTTGCTGTGCAGAAGCTTTTGATTTTGATGAAGTCCCAAAAGTTCATTTTCGCTTTTGTTTCCCTTGCCTTTGGAGACATATCTTGAAAGAAGTTGCTGTGGCTGATATCAAAGAGATTTCTGCCTATGTTCTCCTCTAGAATTCTCATGGATTTCTGCCTCACGTTGAGGTCATTTATCCATTTTGAGTTTATCTTTGTGTACGGTGTAAGAAAATGGTCGAGTTTCATTTTTCTACATATAGCTGCCTATTTTTCACAGCACCATTTATTTAAGAGACTGACTTTTTCCCACTGTATATTTTTTCCTGTTTTGTCGAAGATTATTTGACCATATACTTGAGGGTCCATATCTGGGCTCTCTACTCTGTTCCACTGGTCTGTGTGTCTGTTTTTATGCGAGTTCCATGCTGTCTTGGTGATCACAGCTTTGTAGTAAAGCTTGAAATCAGGTATTGTCATGCCCCCCATTTTATTTTTGTTTTTCAAAATTTCCTTAGTGATTCGGGATCTCTTCTGATTCCATACAAATTTTTGGATTATTTGCTCCAGCTCTTTGAAAAATATTGGTGGAATTTTGATTGGAATAGCATTAAAAGTATAGATTGCTCCAGGCATTATCGACATTGTAACAATGTTTATTCTTCCGATCCAAGAGCATGGAATGGTCTATCATCTTTTTGGATCTTCTTCAATTTCTTTCATGAGTGTTCTGTAGTTCCTTGAGTACAGAACATTTATCTCTTTAGTTAGGATTATTCCCAGGTGTCTTATGGTTCTTAGTGCTATAGTAAATGGAATGATTCTCTGATTTCCCTTTCTGTATTTTCATTATTAGTGCATCAAAAAGCCACTGATTTCTGTGGATACAGGATACATTGACTTTGTATCCTGCCACATCGCTGAATTGCTGTATGTGTTCTATTAGTTTGGGGGTGGAGTCTTTTGGGTTTCCCATATGAAGAATCATGTCATCTGCAAAGAGAGAGAGTTTGACTTCTTCAGTGCTAATTTGGATACCTTTTATTTTTCTTTGTTGTCTGATTGCTGTTGCTAGGACTTCTAATACTATGTTGAACAAGACTGGTGAGAGTGGGCATCCTTGTCATGATCCTGATCTCAATGGGAAGGCTGCAAGCCTTTTCCCATTGAGGATGATATTTGCTGTGGGTCTTTCATAGATAGGTATGATGAAGTTCAGGAATGTTCCCTCTATCCCTATACTTTGCAGCGCTTTAATCACGAATGGATGCTGGATTTTGTCAAATGCTTTTTCTGCATTGATTGAGAGGACCATGTGGTTCTTCTCTCTTCTCATATTAATTTTTTCAATGACATTGATTGATTTGTGAATGTTGAACCATCCTTGTAGCCCAGGGATGAATCCCACCTGGTCATGGTAGATAATCTTTTTAATGTGCTGTTTGACCGTGTTTGCTAGGGTCTTGTTGAGAATCTTAGCATCCATATTCATCAGTGATATTGGTCTGAAATTCTCCATTTTGGTAGGGTCTTTGCCTGGTTTGGGGATCAGGGTAATTCTGGCTTCATAGAAAGAGTCTGAAAGTTTTCCTTCTGCTTCAATTTTTCGAAACAGCTTCAGGAGAATAGATGTTATTTCTCCTTTGAAAGTTTGGTAGAATTCCCCAAGCAATCCGTCAGGTCTTGGGCTCTTGTTTCTTGGGAGGTTTTTGATCACTGCTTATATCTCATTACTAGATATCGGTCTATTCAGGTTGTTGATTTCTTCCTGGTTCAATTTTGGAAGTTTATAGTTTTCCAGGAATGCATTCCTTTCATCGAGGTTGCTAAGCTTATTGGCATATAACTATTGATAATAACTTCTGATGATTGTTTCTACTTCCTCGGTGTTAGTTGTGATCTCTCCGTTTTCATTCATAATTTTGTGAATTTGGGCTTTCTCTCTTTTCTTTTGGATTAGTGTTGCCAGTGCCTTATTGATCTTATTGGTTCTTTCAAAAAAACCAACTTCTAGTTTCATTGATACGTTCTACTGTATCTTTGGTTTCTACCTCATTGATCTCAGCTCTAATCTTGATGATTTCTCTTCTTATGTGTGGAGTTGGTTTGATTTTTTTGTTGATTATCCAGTTCTTTAAGGTGTAGAGACAGCTGGTGTATTCTGGCTTTTTCAAAATTTTGAGGGAGGCTTGGATGTCTATGTATTTCCCCCTTAGAACCGCCTTTGCTGTATCCCATAGGGTTTGGATCGAAGTGTCTTCATTCTCATTGGTTTCCATTTGTTTCAGTTCTTCTTTGATCTCCTGGTTGATCCATGCATTCTTAAGCAAGATGGTCTTTAGCTTCCAGGTGTTTGAGTTCCTTCTGTACTTTTCCTTGTGATTAAGCTCCAGTTTCAAAGCATTATGATCTGAGAATATGCAGGGAAAAATCTCAGTATTTTGATATCAGTTTAGTCCTGATTTATGACCCAGCATGTGGTCTATTCTTGAGAAGGTTCCCTGTGCTCTTGAGAAGAATGAGTATTCTGTTGTTTTAGGGTGGAATGTTCTGAATATATTTATGAGATCCATCTGTTCCAATGTGTCATTCAATGCTCTTGTTTCTTTATTGATTTTCTGCTTCAATGATCTGTCTATTTCTGAAAGAGGCATGTTAAGATCTCCAATGATGAGTGTATTCATATCAATATGACTCTTTATCTTGATTAACAGTTTTCTTATGTAATTGGCTGCTCCCATATTGGGAGCATAGATATTTACAATTGTTAGATCATCTTGGTGGATAGTCCCTTTAAGGATTATGTAGTGTCCTTCTGTATCTCTACAGCCTTTAGTTTAAAATATAATTTATCTGATGTGAGAATCGCTACCCCGGCCTTCTTTTGAGGCCCATTGGCATGAAAGATGCTTCTCCATCCCTTCACTTTCAGTATGGGTGTATCTTTAGGTTCAAAATGGGTCTCTTGGAGACAACATATGGATGGGTCCTGTCGTTTTATCCAATCTGCAACCCTGTGCCATTTTATGTGTGCATTTAGGCCATTCACATTTAGGATGATTATTGATAGATACGTTTTTATTGACATCGTGTTACCTTTGAAGTCTTTCTTTCTGTAGATGGTCTCTATATTTCTGTTCATACTACTCTGGGTTTTTTTCCTCTTTTATAGAACCCCCTTAATATTTCCTGCAGTGCCAGCTTGGTGGTTGCATAGTCTTTTAAGTCTTGCCGGTCTTGGAAACTCTTTATCTCTCCATCCATTTTGAATGTCAGTCTTGCTGGATAAAGTATTCTTGGCTGCATGTTCTTCTCATTCAATGCCCTGAATATATCTTGCCAGCCCTTTCTGGCTTTTCAGGTGTCTGTTTAGAGGTCTGACGTTATTCTGATGGGCTTTCCTCTGTACGTAAGGATCTTCTTTGTCCTAGCTACTTTCAAGAGGTTCTGCCTACAATTATAATTCCTCATTCTTACTACTAGGTGTCTCGAGGACTTTCAAGAATCTGTAATCTTGGGGGGAAACCGTTCGGCCTCTAGTACATGAACGCTGGTTCCATTCACGAGATTCGGAAAATTTTCATGAAGAACTTGTTCCACTATATCTTCTAGGCTTCTTTCTTTCTCCTCCCCTTCAGGGATTCTAATAATTCTGACGTTGGAACATTTCATGGCATCATTTATTTCCGTGATTCTGTTTTTGTGGCTCTAAGCTGTTTGTTTCAGTCTTCCTCCTGATACTTTTTTCTCTATCTGTTCATTCTCCAGATCACTAATTCTATCTTTTATCTCAGTTACTCTAGCTTTGAGAGAATTTAGATTAGAGTGGAACTCATTGAGAGCATTGTGAAGCTCATCCCTGGTAGTTTTCAGTTCTTCCCTAATATTGAAAACGTGATCTCTGGTCGTTTTCAGTTAGGCTCTAATCAATTCCTTTTGGTCACTCATGGCTTTCTCCAACCTAGCTATTGCTTGGATAATTGTTAGCCTGAATTCTCTTTCTGACACATTGTCTATGTTGATAGCCATTAGCTCTGTTGCAGAAGGTCCATTTTCTGTATTTTTCTTCTGTTGGGCATTCCTCCTCCTAGTCATTTTGGTGAGAGATGGCTGAATGGGTGTAGCTGGATGTATCAACAGTGGTCCTTCAAAGTGCACCCTGGAACACTTCTGATCAATCAGAGTTACCCACCCAAATGAGAGGAAAAAGAAAAGGAAAAGAAAAAAAAGAGAGAGGGAGAGAGACAAGAATGAAAGGTGAGATAAAAGAGAAGGTTCAGCCCAAATGGACTCCAAGGTAAGATTTATGAAGTTTACAAACAAAAACAGACAAACAAAAAGACTGATAAAGGTATATGAGAAGAGAAAAAAAATATATATATATATATTTGCATATATATATGCAAATAAAGGAATAACCCCATCAGAAAGAACCCCGAGTGTAAGATTTATATACTATCAGGACAAAAACAAAAACACAGAAATACTGGTGGAAGAAAAAGATTGTAGAGTGGTTGTAAATTCTTAGTGTGGGTGAGGAAGGTTGTTTTTTTTGTTGTTGTTTGTTTGTTTGTTTCCGGATGTATCTTGATATATTTGTTAAAGACTCAACTTTCCTAAGATAAAAGGGGATTAGGAATTGTTTTACCTAACCAACTGAGCCACCCAGGCGTCCCAGGAATTGTTTTACCTATAGGGGTGGCATTTATTGGGGAAAGGGGATTACCTTGAAGTTTAATTCTATATGAATATTAGAAAATAAAAATTTAAAAAAGGAATAAACTAAACTAAAATTAAAAAAAAAGAACTTTATCCATTCATCTGTTGATGGATCAAGAAGATGTGGTATATATACACAATGGAATACTATGCAGCCATCAAAAGAAATGAAATCTTGCCATTTGCAACAACATGGATGGAACTAGAGCGTATCATGCTTAGCGAAATAAGTCAAGCAGAGAAAGACAACTATCATATGATCTCCCTGATATGAGGAAGTGGTGATGCAACATGGAGGCTTAAGTGGGTAGAAGAATAAATGAAACAAGATGGGATTGGGAGGGAGACAAACCATAAGTGACTCTTAATCTCACAAAACAAACTGAGGGTTGCCGGGGGGAGGGGGTTGGGGAGAAGAGGGTGGGATTATGGACATTGGGGAGGGTATGTGATTTGGTGAGTGCTGTGAAGTGTGTAAACCTGGTGATTCACAGACCTGGGGATAAAAATATATGTATATAAAAAATATATGTTTATAAAAAATAAAAAATTAAAAAAAAAAAAAAAAAAAAGAACTTTAAAAAATAGAAATGCAAAAGGAAAACACAGGTGTATGTATCAAAAAGTTCAGGTTAGAAGGTTATTATGGAATTTGATGTACTGGACATCTCACTGTGACAGTAAATAGGTTAAAAATTTTTCTATATAATAATAAAAATTATCTATAAAAAATGAGCCAGGATAGTGGGAACGAATTAATAATAAAAATTGTCCTATGAAGTAGTGGTGGTTGCTCTCTTGTTGTCTTTTTTTTTTTTTTTTCCTTTCCCAGTTGGTTTTCTGGGGGAGGGGCCTGCCTCTGGGTTTTCAGTCAATGATGTTCTCTGAGTTAAGTCCTCCCACCCCCCTCAAGGGGATGGGCTCTTAGGAAACTGGTTTTTTCAGGCTTTTGTTCTCTGGAGGTTTTTTTATTTGTTCACTTTTGTTTTTCTCTCTTGTCTTGAGGGCTTTTGATGGTTTTTGTAGGTTTAGAGGAAAGCAAACTGTACCCTGACCTCCCTCAATCTGGCTGCAGAGCCCAAATAAATCCCCCCTTCAACACTGGCAGAGCAGGTTCCCAGTCGCGGTCCCTGGGGACTCAAGATGTTTTGCTTGTATCCAAAACCACAGCAGTGGCGGCTGTCTGGGCAGCTCCAGACTGCCAGAGAAGCTCCAAGCAGCAATCGCACACTGAGATTTTTCCCACTGGCACAAGCTGGGAGTGCCTGGTCTTTCCAGGTCCGAGAGCACCAGGCTGGTGCCTGTGCCACCTCTCTCTGGGGAAGGCGCAGGGCACGACTCGGAATCTGATGGCATGGCAGGGCACTTGCGTGGCGACTGCAAAAAGGCTGTGCTTCTGTTGGCTCGCGAGGCTCCCAGCCCCTCATGGGAGCTGGGCGCCACAGGCTCTCAGGTGAGCTTGCTGGTGGTTCAGGGACCAAGACCTGGTTTCTCTGCCGCACTCTTTCTGGCTCTGCACCAGTGGTGGCTGTCCTGGGTCTGGGGACTTAAGCCCCTGACCCTAACACACCGATTTCTGCAATTTCTCCCCAGTGATCCTTTGCTCTTCTTGAGTGTTTTCTACCATACTTCTGAGATAATGCTGGTGCCCAGACCCAGGGCACTCTCGTATTGGGATATTACTTTCCAATGGGTCACCTCTGGTAGCACCCTCCCCCTTTTGTTTATCTTCTGATATCAGTCCGACTTTCCCACTCCGCTTTACCTGCCCGCTGGCGTCTTCTGCTCTGGTAGAGATCCAGACGTGTATAATTCGCGTCTCAGGCTGATTTTGTGGGTGAGTGGAGTTCAATAGAAGTAATCAGCTCACTTTAGGGTCCAGGTTGAAAGGGCGCCTCTGCCTACTTCCCCGCCATCTTGTCTCCAGTATAAACATTTTAACAATGTTTTTTAATTAAAATTAATTTATTTATTTTCAGAAAAACAGTATTCATTATTTTTTTCACCACACCCAGTGCTCCATGCAATCTGTGCCCTCTATAATACACACCACCTGGTACCCCAACCTCTCACCCCCGCCACTTCAAACCCCTCAGTTGTTTTTCAGAGTCCATAGTCTCTCATGATTCACCGCCCCTTCCAATTCCCCCCAACTCCCTTCTCCTCTCTAAGACCCCATGTCCTTCATGATATTTGTTATGCTCCACAAATAAGTGAAACCATATGATAATTGACTCTCTCTGCCTTTCTTCATTCAGCATAATCTCTTCCAGTCCCGTCCATGCTGCTACAAAAGTTGGGTATTCATCCTTTCTGATGGAGGCATAATACTCCATAGTGTATATGCACAACATCTTCCTTATCCATTCGTCCGTTGAAGGGCTTCTTCGTTCTTTCCATAGCTTGGCGACCGTGGCCATTGCTGCTATAAGCATTAGAGTACAGATGGCCCTTCTTTTCACAACATCTGTATCTTTGGGGTAAATACCCAGGAGTGCAATTGCAGGGTCATAGGGAAGTTCTATTTTTAATTTCTTGAGGAATCTCCACACTGTTCTCCAAAGAGGCTACACCAACTTGCAATCCCACCAACAGTGTAAAAGGGTTCCCCTTTCTCCACATCCTCTCCAACACATGTTGTTTCTTGTTTTGTTAGTTTTGGCCATTCTAAATGGTGTAAGGTGATATCTCAATGTGGTTTTAATTTGAATCACCCTGAGGGCTAGTGATGATGTACATTTTTTCATGTGTCTGATTGCCATTTGTATGTCTTCATTGGAGAATTGTCTGTTCATATCTTCTGCCCATTTTTTGATATGTTTGCCTATTTCCTATGTGTTGAGTTTGAGGAGTTCATTATAGATCCTGGATATCAACCTTTTGTCTGTACTGTCATTTGCAAATATCTTATCACATTCCGTGGGTTGCATCTTTTTTTTTTTTTTTTTTTTTTTTACTGTTTCCTTTGCTGTGCAGAAGCTTTTGATTTTGATGAAGTCCCAAAAGTTTATTTTGGCTTTTGTTCCCTTTGCCTTTGGAGACATATCTTGAAAGAAGTTGCTGTGGCTGATATAGAAGAGATTACTGCCTATGTTCTCTAGGGTTCGGATGGATTCCTGTCTTACGTTGAGGTCTTTTATCCATTTTAACAATGTTTATTCTTCTGATCCATGAGCATGGAATGGTCTTCTGTCTTTTTTGTTTTCTTCAATTTCTTTCATGAGTTTTCTGTAGTTCCTCGAGAAAAATCCTTTACCTCTTTGGTATGGATTATTCCCAGGTATCTTATGGTTTCGGTGCTGTAGTAAATGGAATTGATTCTCTAATGTCCCTTTCTGTATTTTCATTGATGATGTAGAAGAAGGCCACTGATTTCTGTACAATGATTTTGTATCCTGCCACATTATTGAGTTGCTGTATGAGTTCTGGTAGTTTGGGGGTGGGGTGTTTTGGGTTTTCCATATAAAGTATGTCATCTGTGAGGAGAGAGTGTTTGACTTCTTCATTACCAATTTGGATACCTTTTATTTCTCTTTGTTGTCTGATTGCTGTTGCTAGGATTTCAAATAGTTTGTAGAACAAGAGTAGTGAGAGTGGGCATCCTTGTCATGTTCCTGATCTCAAAGGGAAGTCTGTCAGCTTTTACCCATCGAGGATGATATTCACTGTGGGTTTTTCATAGAAACATTTTATGAAGTTGACTAATGTTCCCTCTATCCCTATACATTGAAGAGTTTTTATCAGGAACAGATGCTGGATTTTGTCAAATGTTTTTTTCTTCATCAATTGAGAGGACCATGTGGTTCTCCTCTCTTTGCTTCTTAATTTGTTCTATGAAATTGATTGATTTGTGAATGTTGAGCCATCCTTGCAACCCAGGGATAGATCCCACCTGCTCATGGTGGATCATCTTTTTAAAGTACTGTTGGATCCTATGAGCCAGGATCTTAGCATCTTAGCATTGAGAATCTTAGCATCCATATTCAGCAGTGATATTGGTCTGAAATTCTCCTTTGTTGAGCTCTTTGCCTGGTTTGGGGATAAGGGTAATGCTGTCTTCATAAAGAGGGCCTGGACGTTTTCCTTCTTCAATTTTTGGAAAGAAATTCAGGAGAAGAGGTGTTATTTCTTCTCTGAAAGTGTGGTAGAATTCCCCAGGGAATCCATCAGGTCCTGGGTTCTTGTTTTTGAGGAGGTTTTTGATCACTGCTTCAAGCTCATTACTGGTAATGATCTATTCATGTTGTGAATTTCTTCCTGGTTCAGTTTTGGGATTTTATAATTTTCTAGGAATGCATCCATTTCATCTAGGTTCTTAGCTTATTGGCATACAACTGTTCACTTTTTAAATTTCTTTTCAATGTAACCATATTCATTGTTTTAGCAGCATACCCAGTGCTCCATGCAATCCGTGGCCTCTCTAATACCCACCACTCTGTTCCTCCAATCTCCCACTCCTGCCCCATCAAAGGCCTGAGATTATTTTCTGAGTCCATATTCTCTCATGGTTCACCTCCCCTTCCAATTTTCCTCAATTCACTTTTCCTCTCTATCTCCCCTTGTCTTCCATGCTATTTGTTATGCTCCACACATAAGTGAAACCATATGATAATTGACTCTCTCTGCTTGACTTATTTCACTCAGCAGAATCTCTTCCAGTCCCGTCCATGTTGCTCCAAAAGTTAGTTATTCAACCTTTTTGATGGAGGCATACTACTCCATAGTGAATATGGTCCACATCATCCTTTTTCATTCGTTAGTTGAAGGAAATCTTGGTGTTTTCTACAGTTTTGTGATGATGGTCATTGCTGCTATAAACACTGGGGTACAGATGGCCCTTCTTTTCACTCCATATGTATTTTTTGGGTAAATGCCAAGTAGTGCAATGGCAGGGTCATAGGGAAGTTCTATTTTTAATTTCTTGAGGAATTTCCACACTGTTCTCCAAAGAGGTTGCACCAACTTGCATTCCTGCCAACAGTGGAAGAGGGTTCCACTTTCTCCATATCCTCTCCAACACATGTTGTTTCCTCTCTTGCTAATTTTGGCCGTTTTAAATGGTGTAAGGTGCTATCTCAATGTGGTTTTAATTTGCATCTCCCTGTTGGCTAGTGATGATGAACATTGTTTCATGTGTCTGATAGCCATTTGTATGTCTTCATTGGAGAGGTGTCTGTTCATATCTTCTGCCCATTTTTATATGATTGTCTGTTTTGTGTGTGTTGAGTTTGAGGAGTTCTTTATAGATTGTGGATATCAAGTTTTGTCTGTACTGTCATTTGCAAATGTCTTCTCCAATTCCGTGGGTTGCCTCTTCATTTTGTTGTCTGTTTCCTTTGCTGTGCAGTTTAATTTCGTACTGATGAAGTCCCAAAGTTCATCTTCGCTTTTTTTTCCTTTGCCTGTGGAGTCATACCTTGAAAGAAGTTGCTGTGGGCAGTGTTGAAGAGGTTACTGCCTAAGTTCCCCTCTACGATTCTGTTAGATTCCTGGCACACGTTGAGGTCTTTTATCCATTTCGAGTTCTCTTTTTGTATGGTGTAAGAGAATGGTTGAGTTTCATTCATCTACAAAAAGCTGTCTCAATTTTCCAGCACTATTTATTGAAGAGACTGTCTTATTTCCACAGTATATTTTTTCTTGCTTTGTTGAAGACTATTTGAGCATAGAGTTGATGGTCCATATCCGAGCTCTCTACTCTGTTCCACAGGTCTATGTGTCTGTTTTTATGCCAGTACTATGCTTTCTTGGTGATCACAGCTTTGTACTAACCCTTGAAAACAGGCAAGCTGATCCTCCCAGTTTTGTTTTTCCTTTTGGCATTTACTTAGCAATAGGCGTTCCCTTCTGATTCCACACAAATTTTAGGCTTGTGTTTTCTCCAGCTCTTTGAAAGATATGGGTGACATTTTGATTGGAATGGCATTAAAAGAATAGATTGCTCTAGGCAGTATAGACATTTCAGCAATGTTTATTCTTCTGATCAATGAGCATGTAATGGTCTTCCGTCTTTTTAGTTTTCTTCAATTTCTTTCATGAGTGTTCTGAAGTTCCTCAAGCACAGATCGTTTACCTCTTTGGTTTGATTTATTCCCAGGTATCTTATGGTTTTGGAGTTGTAGAAAATGCAATTGTTTCTCTAATTTCCCTTTTCTGTACTTTCATTGTTAATGAATAAGAAATCCACTGATTTCTTTACAAAGATTTTGAATCCTCCCACACTATTGAATTGCTCTATGACTTCTAGTAGTTTGGGGGTGGAATCTTTTGGGTGTTCCATATAAAGTATGTCATCTCTGAAGAGAAAGAGTGTGACTTCTTCATTGCCAATTTGGATATATTTTATTTCTCTGTGTTGTCTGATTGCTGTTGCTAGGACTTCAAATACTATGTTGAACAAGAGTGGAGAGAGTGGGCATCCTTGTCATGTTCCTGATCTCAAAAGGAATGCTGTCAGATTTTTCCCATTGAGGATGATATTCACTGTGGGTTTCTCATAGATACATTTCATGAACTTGACGAATGTTCCCTCTATCCCTATACTTTAAGGCGTTTTAATCAGGACCGGATGCTGGATTTTGTCTAATGCTTTTTCTTCATCAATGGAGAGGACCATGTGGTTCTCCTCTCTATGTTTCATAATTTGTTCTATGACATTGATTGATTTGTGAATGCTGAACCATCCTTGAACCCAGGGATAGATCCCACCTGGTCATGGTGGATCATCTTTTGAATGTACTTTTGGATCCTGTGAGCTAGGATCTTGTTGAGTATCTTAGTATCCATATTCATAAGTGATATTGGTCTGAAATTCTCCCTTTTGGTGAGGTCTTTGCCTGGTTTGTGAAGCAGGGTAATGCTGCCTTCATAAAAAGGGTCTGGAAGTTTTCTTTCTGCTTAATTCTTGGAACGAACTTCAGGAGAAGACATGTTATTTCTTCTCTGAAAGAAAGATGATTTTCACAGATTTCTCCTGTGAATCCATCAAGTACTAGGTTCTTGTTTATTGGGAGGTTTTTGATCACTGCTTCAATCTGGTTACTGGATAAACTGGATAAACGTCTATTCATGTTGTGAATTTCTTCCCGATTCAATTTTGGGATTATACTTTTCTAAAAATGCATCCATTTCACAAAGGTTGCTTAGCATATTGGCATACAACTGTTTAATTTTTTTAAATTATTTTCAGTATAACCATATTCAATGTTTTAGCACAACTCCCAGTGTTCCATGCACTCCATACCGTCTCTAATAAGCACCACTTGGTTCCCCCAAACTCCCACCCCCACCCATGCAAAGACCTCAGATTCTTTTACAGAGTCCATAGTCTCTCATGGTTCACCTCTGCTTCCAATTTCCCTCAACTCCCTTCTCCTCTCCATCTCCCCTTGTCCTCCATGGTATTTTTTATGCTCCACACTTAAGTAAAACAATATGATAACTGACTCTGTCTGCTTATCTTATTCCACTAAGCATAATCTCTTCCAGTCCCGTCCATGTTGCTGCAAAATTTGGGTATTCAACCTTTCTGATGGAGGCATAATACTCCATTGTGTATCTTCCTTATCCATTCGTCTTTTGAAGTGCATCTTCGTTTTTTGACCATGTTGTTGACCATGGCCATTGCTGCTATAAACACTGGGGTACAGATGACCCTTCTTTTCACTCCATCTGTATCTTTGGGGTAAATACCCAGTAGTACAATTGCAGGGTCATAGGATAGCTCTGTTTTTAATTTCTTGAGGAATCTCCACACTGTTCTCCAAAGTGGCTGCACCAACTTGTGTTCCCACCAACAGTGTAAGAGGGTTTCCCTCTCTCCACATCCTCTCCAACACATGTTGTTTCCTGCCTTGCTTATTTTGGCTGTTCTAACTGGTGTAAGGTGGTATCTCAATGCGGTTTTAATGTGCATCGCCCTGATGGCTAGTGATGATGAACCTTTTTTTTCATGTGTCTGATAGCCATTTGTATGTCTTCATTGGAGAAGTGTCTCTTCATATCTTCTGCACATTTTTTAAATATGATTGTCTGTTTTGTGTGTGTTGAGTTTGAGGAGTTCTTTATAGATCCTGGATATCAACCATTTGTCTGTCCTGTCATTTGCAAGTATCTTCTCGCAATCCTTGGGTTGCCTCTTTGTTTTGTTGACTGTTTCCTTTGCTATGCAGAAGGTTTAGATTTTGATGAAGTCCCAGAAGTTTATTTTGGCTTTTGTTTCCTTTGCCTTTGGAGACATATCTTGAAAGAAGTTGCTGTGGCTGACATCGAAGAGATTACTGCCTATATTCTCCTCTATGATTCTGATGGGTTTTGTCTCACATCGAGGTCTTTTATCCATTTTGAGTTTATCTTTGTGTGTGGTGTAAGAGAATGGTCCAGTTTCATTCTTCTACTTATAGTTGCCCAGTTTTCTCTGCACCATTTATTGAAGAGACTGTCTTTTTTCCACTGTATATTTTTTCCTGTTTTGTCTAAGATTATTTGACCATAGAGTTGAGGGTCCATATCAGGGCTCTCTACTCTGTTCCACTGGTCTATATGTCTATTTTTTTGCCAGTACCATGCTGTCTTGGTTATCATAGCTTTGTAGTAAAGCTTAAAATCAGGAAATGTGATGCCCCTAGTTGTTTTTTTTTTCTTTTCCAATTGATTTATTTTCAGAAAAACAATATTCATTATTTTTTCACCACACCCAGTGCTCCATGCAATTTGTGCTCTCTATAATGCCCACCACCTGGTACCAACCTCCCACACCTCCGCCACTTCAAAACCCTCAGATTGTTTTCAGAGTCCATAGTCTCTCATGGTTCACCTCCCCTTCCAATTTCCCCAAACTCCCTTTTCCTCTCTAACTCCCCTTGTCTTCCATGCTATTTGTTATGCTCCACACATAAGTGGAACCTTATGATAATTGATTCTATATGCTTGACTTATTTCACTTATTTCACTCAGCAGAATCTCTTCCAGTCCCATTCATGTAGCTACATATGTTAGGTATTCATCCTTTCTGATGGAGGCCTAATACTCCATAGTGTATATGGACCACATATTCCTTATCCAATCGTCCATTGAAGGGCATCTTGGTTCTATCCACTGTTTGGCGACCATGGACATTGCTTCTATAAATTTGGGGGTAGAGATGGCCCTTCTTTTCACTCCATCTGTTTCTTTGGGGGTAAATACCCAGAAGTGCAA
Source organism: Mustela lutreola (assembly GCF_030435805.1). NCBI lineage: Eukaryota > Metazoa > Chordata > Mammalia > Carnivora > Mustelidae > Mustela > Mustela lutreola. The sequence goes on along the minus strand of NC_081290.1, from coordinate 205,637,572 downwards.
TTGCAGGGTCTGAGGGAAGTTCTATTTTTAATTTCTTGAGAAATCTCCACACTGGTCTCCAGAGTGGCTGCACCGACTTGCTTTCCCACCATCAATGTAAGAGGGTTCCCCTTTCTCCACATCCTCTCCAACACATGTTGATTCCTATCTTTCTACGGCCATTCTAACTGGTGTAAGGTGATATCTCAATGTGGTTTTAATTTGCATCTCCCTGATGGCTAGTGATGACAAACATTTTTTAATGTGTCTGATAGCCATTTGTATGTCTTCATTGGAGAAATGTCTCTTTGTATCTTCTGCCCATTTTTTAATAGAATTATCTGTGTTGTGTGTGTTGAGTTTCAGGAATTCTTTATAGATCCTGTACTGTCAGCACTGTCATTTGCAAATATCTACTCGAATTCTGTGGGTTGCCTCTTTGTATTGTTGACTGTTTCCTTTGCTGTGTAGAAGCTTTTGATATTTATGAAGTCCCAAACGTTCATCTTCACTTTTTTTTTCCTTTGCCTTTGGAGACATATTTTGAAAGAAGTTGCTATGGCCAATGTTGAAGAGATTTCTGCTTATGTTCTCCTCCAAGATTCTGATGGATTCCTGGCTCAGGTTGAAGTCTTTTATCCATTTCGAGTTTCTCTTTGTGTATGGTGTCAGAGAATGGTCGAGTTTCATTCATCTACACAAAGCTGTCCCAATTTTCTCAACAGCATTTATTGAATAGACTGTATTTTTTCCTTTGTATATTTTTTCCTGCTTTCTTGAAAATTATTTGACTATATATTGATGGTCCATACATGAGCTCTCTACTCTGTTACACTGCTCTTATGGCCTGTTTTTATGCCAGTCCCCTGCTGTCTTGGTGATCACAGCTTTGTAGTAACCCTTGAAACCAGGCAACAGGGTGCACCCAGTTTTGTTTTTTTCTTTCTGGCATTTCCTTAGCAATACGGGATCTCCTCTGATTCCACACCAATTTTAGGCTTGTGTTTGCTCCAGCTCTTTGAAAAATACCGGAGGAATTTTGATAAGAATGGCATTAAAAGGATAGATTTCTCTAGGCTGTATAGACTATTTAAGACTGTTTATTCTTCTGATCCATGAGCATGGAATGGTCTTCCATCTTTATGGTTTTCTTCCATTCATTTCATGAGTGTTCTGTAGTTCCCTGAGTATAGATTGCTTATCACTTTGGTTTGGTTTATTCCCAGGTATCTCATGGTTTTGGAGCTGCAGTAAATGGAATTGATTCTCTAATTTCCCTTTCTGTATTTTCATTGTTAAAGGATAAGAAAACCACTGATTTCTGTAGAAAGATTTTGTATCCTCCCGCATTATTGAAGTGCTGTATGAGTTCTAGTAGTTTGGGGGTGGAGTCTTTTGGGTTTTTCATATAAAGTATGTCATCTGTGAAGAGAGAGTTTGACTTCTTAATTGCCAATTTGGATACCTTTTATTTCTCCTTGTTGTCTGATTGCTGTTGCTAGGACTTCAAATACTATGTTGAATAAGAGTGGAGAGAGTGGGCATCCCTGTCATGATCCTGATCTGTAAGGGAAGGCTGTCAGCTTCTACCCATTGAGGATGGTATTCACTGTGGTGTTTTCATAGATACACTTAAGGAAGCTGATGAAGGTTCCCTCTATCCCTACTTTGAAGTGTTTTATTCAGGAACAAAAGCCGGATTTTCTCAAATGTGTTCTTTTCACCAATTGAGATGACCATGTGGTTTTTCTGTCTTCGCTTATTAATTTGTTTATGACATTGATTGATTTGTGAATGTTGAACCATCCTTGCAACCCAGGGATAGATCCCACCTGGTCATGGTGGATCATCTTTTGAATATACTGTTGGATCCTATGAGCTTGCATATTGTTGAGAATCTTAGTATCCATATTCATCAGTGATATTGGTCTGAAATTCTCCTTTTTGGTGAGGTTTTTTCCTGGTTTTGGGATCAGGGTAATGCTGGCTACATAAGAAGAGTCTGGAAGTTTTCTTCTGCTTCCATTTTTGGAAATATCTTCAGGTGAATAGGTTTTATTTCTTCTCTGAAAGTTTGGTAGAGATGCCCAGGGAAGCTGTCTGTTCCTGAGCTCTTGTTTTTTTGGGAGGTTTTTGATCACTACTTCAATCTCGTTACTGGATAATGGTCTATTCAGGTTCTACATTGCTTTCTGGTTCAATTTTGGAATTTTATACTTTCCTAGGAATGCAGCCATTTCACCTAGGTTGCTTAGCTTATTAGCATACAACTGTTTTTTAAAATTTCTTTCCAGTGTAACATTATTCTTTGTTTTTCTGCCACGGTCAATAATCTATGCAATCCCTGCCCTCTCTTATACATACCAATCGCTTCTGCCAACCTCTCACCCCCTGCTCTTTCAAAGCCCTCGTATTGTTTTTCAGAGTCCATAGTCTGATAGTATCATAGTCTTATAGAGGGCACGGATTGCATGGAGCACTGGGCATGGTGAAAAAATAATGAATACTGTTTTTCTGAAAAAATTAATTAATTTAATTTAAAAAAATGATATGTCTCCAAAGGCAAAGGAAACAAAGCGAAAATGAACTTTGGGAATTCATCAAAATCAAAAGCTTCTGCACAGCAAAGGAAACATTCAAGAAAACAACGGTAAGCGACGGAATGGGATAAGATATTTTCAAACCATTTTTTAACTGGATTATTTGTAATTTGGGGTGTTAAGTTGTAGCCATTCCACATATTTTGGACACTATCCCCTTACTGCATAGGGTTTTTTAAATGAATATTTTCTCCCTTTCAGTACGTTGTCTATTTTTTAAACTAAATGTATTTATTTTCAGCATAACATTATTCATTATTTTTTTACCACACCCAGTGTTCCATGCAATCCGTGCCCTCTACAATACCTACCACCTGGTTCCCCAACCTCCCACACCCTTATTACTTCTTCCTTGCTCTTCTGCTGTGTGGAAACTTTATTGTGTTACAGTCCCAGTTGTTTATTTTTGCCTTTATTCCCTTGCCTCAGGAGACAGTCTAGAAAATGGTTGCTTTGGTCCATGTCAGGAAGTTACGGTCTGTGCCCTCTTGGATTTTTATGGTTTCAGGTCTCCCACTGAGGTCTTGAAACTGTTTCGAACTTCTATGTCTGTTTGGCATAAGGAAGCAGAGTAATTGCATTCTTCTGTGCATAGCTGTCCAGTTTTCCCAACACTATAGAGACTGTTCTTTTCCTTTTTATATTCTTGCCTGCTTTGTGGAAGACTAATAGGCCACAGAATTGTGGGTTTATATCTGAGCTTCTATCCGGTTCCCTAGGTCACTGTGTGTATTTTTGTGCCAGTGCCATAGTTGGGATGACCACAGCTATGTAGTATAACTTGAAATCTGGAATTGTGATTCCTCCAGCATTGTTTTTCTTCTCAACATTGCATTGGCTTTTCAGTATCTTTGGTGGTTCCATACAAATTTTTAGGAGTGTTTGCTTGACTTCTTTTTGTTTAACTTAATTCAATGAGCCAACTTATAGGACACCATTAGTGTTATAGGACACTATAACACTTATAGGACAACTTATAGGACACCAACTTATAGGACACCTGTAGTGTTCAATAATAGATCAAATGTGTATACTGCCCAGTGCTCCTTGCATCATGTGTCCTCTTTAAGGCCTACCACCCAGTTGCCCCATCCCCCACGCCACTGCCCTCCAGTAATCCTGAGTTCATTTCTGTAATGAAGTGTCTCTTGTAGTTTTTCTCCCTCTCTGACAACTTCACATTCAGTTCCCCCCCTTCCCCTCTGATCCTCTGTGGTGTTTCTTCTATTTTACATAGGTGAACCCATGTGACACTTGCTTTTCTCTGATAGCCTTATTTCACTCAGCGTAATACCCACCAGTTCCATCCAGGTGGATGCGATAGTTAGTCTTCATCCTCTATGATGGCTGAATAATATTCTGTTGTAGATATGAACCACATATTCTTTATCCATTCATCTGTCCATGGACATCAGCGCTCTGTCCATAGTTTGGCTAGAGTGGATAATGCTATAATGAACACTGGGGGGGGGGGGGATGCCACTATTTTTCACTCAATCTGTATTTTCTTTAGATTTTATTTATTGACTTGACAGAGATAGAGAGAGATCACAAGCAGGCAGAGAGGCAGGCAGAGGGAGGGGGGGAAGCAGGCTTCCTTCTGAGCAGACAGCCTGATGTGGGACTTGATCCCAGGACCCTGATATCCTGGAGGCTTGACCCACTGAGCCACCCAGATGCCCCACAATCTGTATCTTTGGGTTAAATACCCAGCAGTACAATTGCTGTGTTGTCTATTTTTAAGTTTGGGAAGAAACTCGATAACATGTGGCAGAGTGGTTGTACGAGGGTGCATCGCCACCAGCAGTGTAAGAGTGTTACCCTCTCACCATGTCCTCGCCAGCATTTGTTTTCCCTGCCTTGATCATTTTAGCCATGCCAGCTGTTGTAAGGTGGTATCTCACTGTCGTTTTGATTTGTATTTTCCTGATGGCTATTGCTGTAAAACACTTTTTTGTGTGTCTCTTGGTCACTTGTATGTCCTCTTAGTAGAAAGGTATGTTCGTGTTTTTGCCTATGTCTTCAGCTAGATTAGTCCCAGGATCATGGAAGGTGTGGTCTGCTTAGGTATGGAGACCTTCAGAGACATCTGAATTGAAGGCCAGAGTTAAGGAGAGTATCAGGCCCAGGCTCTGTGTTCAGTCTGGTATGAAAATATAAATAAGCAGGGATTGGTTCAATATGTCATTCAGATTTCTCCTGCTCTAAGTCCTTTCTGCAGTTCCAAAGGGCATGATTTCTGACTTTGTTGTAGGATGAGACTATGCTTCGCTCAGGTGCTCAGGTGTCCCCATTCCCTGGGGATTTGGAGCCAGGCCACTGTGTATGGTCCTTTAGGAACCAAACCTAGGGTTAGGATTGGGGCCTAGGATCATGGCAGGTTCAACCTTCCAGCTGTGTGGCAAGACTCCCAGAGGGCTGAGTTGAGGGTATGGTTTGTGTCCAACAGGCCATGGAATGTGGGGTGGCCTCAGGTGGCTATGAAGATTTCTCCTGCTCTGAATCATTTTCGGGGTTCCAAATGCCATGGTTTCCTTCTGGGAGGCAGGCGGATTCCTCTGAAATTGTTCAGGTTTCCCCAGTCCCTGGGACTGTGGCGCCAGCCAGGTCTCTGAGGAAATACCCCTGGTAGACCACCCGAGGGTCGGGGTTGGATTCAGGATTTAGGGTCATGGGTTAGGGTTAGGGTTGAGGGGTTTTCTAGGGTTAATATATTTGACTTTAACACAAGATGTCCATGCTTAAATAAGACATTTTCTGAGAGTATTTTACATTGAGTAAATTTAGCATGTAACCCAAATAGTTATGGAGAAGAACAGAATGTTCCAAAGCAACACTTAAGACAATATTTCCTGACATTTATGTTTTATCATCAAGATAATTAAAAATTGAATTGCTCTGTGACTCTTCTCACAGATGAATTTGCTGGCCCTGTCTTTCCGGTCTTGGCCAAAAGCATCTTCTCATTGGGCTTCCTTAATGGGCGTCTCTGAATGGAATGGTTCTCTTAGCCCTTAGCCTGCATTCCTTCCTATTGTTGGTTTATTGATTATATCCTACACTCATTGGAAGCTCCCAGGTGGGACTAGAGCTATACATTTGCACTAAGTAGATACTCCATACATACTTACTAATTCAACAAGTATGGTTTTCTTTTCAATCAAAAATATCCATGTTTTATCAATGATTTTTATTTTACCATTTCAGAATATATTTGGAGAAAGCTATTGCTCCATGACTATACATCTGTCAAGGCTGTGGCTTCATTATGTTCTGTGTCATGCTTCCATGAGCTGACCAGAATGCTCATGACCCATGTATGAAGCTCAACTTCAAACCTTAGGGGTGATTTCTGTGAAACCACTGGGAGGTGTTTGGGGGGCTTACACTGCTGAACACCACATATCGTGCAGGGCCAGATGGGACGTAAGCAACCTTTCTTTCCCCAGCTTTTACATTTTCCTCCACCTTCTGTCAGCATGTTGCTTTCCCACCAACTGTATCTTTGCAGACAAACTCTGAGATGGCCTATGGATTGGGACTCCATTGACATCGCAGAGTCTCATTAGAACCAGTGTCAGAGGTTTCTGTGGCACTGATATGACCCTTGTTCCCAGAATAGATCCCATGAAGAGTCCCATGAGAATCGGTGAGTCCAGCAAAGATATATAGGTGATTGCATCTCTAGCTGAAACCGCTCTGGGGGAACCTGCTGGAGGCCATCTCCAGGCTCAGTCTGGCTCTTTCACTGATTTCCCTTATGACCTAGGAGAGTCATTTTATCGGAGTTTGAGGATCATCATTTCTTTTTTTTTTTTTTTTAAAGATTTTTTTACTAATTAGTTAGAGATTGAAACAGAGTGATCACAGGCAGATAGAATGGCAGGCAGAGGCAGAGGGAGAAGCAGGCTCCTTGTCGAGCAAGTAGCCCAATGTGGGACTTGATCCCTGATGCTGGGAAGGCAGTGACTTAAACAACTGAACCACCTAGGCATCCTGAGACTCATAATTTCTAAAATGAGGAAATGTATTTAGATGAATTGATTCATGCAAGACAATGGGATGAACTCCTAGGAAGTTCTGGGCAATCCTCAAGGTGGATTCTCTTTCAGGAGTTCCGACTCCCATCATCCCCACTCCTATTAATTTCCCACTTTTGACACAATGGCTATTCCTTGTAAATTTCCCAGGGTGACACTGGACTAGCAAGTGTCTTCAGGGTGTGCCCCCATGCCATCCAAAGTGGTTGAAAGGCCATGAGCCATTGTGATCCAAAACCCAGGTTTTGGCTGTGCTGCCTTACTTGCACAAAAACAGCAGTGCTGCATCAGGCCTTCACTGCGCCTTCTGGGTTGGCTTAGTGAGGACCTAGCCCTGGACACTAGCCCCATGACACTGTGAGGGCACTCAGAATCCACAGTTCAATCATGCAAAGCAACAAGTGATTCTACATCAGGATAAATGATGCAAGGTTTAGTTTTAGAGCAACTATGATAAAATTAGATTTAAATGACAGAATAGAAAGTAGTTCAACTATACTCTGTATTATGGCCATGATGGGAAAAGTGAACGATGGAGTCAAAAAGGGGAATGGAAGTTCCAAGAAGCAGGCTGGGGTCATCCAGGGATAGGGGGTGTCTCGCAGAGGAAGGGACCAGGAGGCTTGTCATGGGTTCCAACAGTGCAGCATCAGGGTGTGCGCCGGGCCTGACCCACGATCCCCAGGGGCACTGGGGGCAGTCTAGCTCCAGAAGACCTACAGAAATGCAAACTGGCCTGTGCAGAGCCTTTCTGGTCTGTCTTCTTGGTTCCTGGGCGTGGCTCTTTCTCTGCTTCTGGAGGCTGTTGATTGTCCTTAGATGCCTAAGGGGCTTTTAAAAAATATAGTCACCAAAGCACTGAGCACATTCCCTGTCCCCAGAAATAGGTCACTAAACATAAATATTGTTTCATCTTAGCTGAGGACCAGGAGCTGGTGCTATATAGGTCCTCAGGAGGTAGCATCTGTTGCCCACTGGCCATCACCCCATGACACCCACACCAAGCTCAGCCCATCCTCTGCTCTGCCAAGGGGAGCAGACAGATGGACAAGGTGCAGGTGGGATTCCCTCCAGGCAGGCATGGCTTGCTTCCGACAGGTAGAGAAGTGGGCCAGTTCACATGCACAAGATGTGTATTCTTTTGGTTCCTTGGTGTCTGCCTCCCCTGTCCATCATGTTGGTCATGAAGATTTATCTCCTGGGAGAACTTGGGTTTTCAGATTTCTGTTGACATGTCGAAGTGTAGATCTGAGTTTCCTTTGCTTCCTGTGCTTGTGTTGGAGATGAAGGCGGGAAAAGTCATCATACTCTGAAAGTAGAGTATGAAATATCCAGTGTGCTCTGACCCCCACCCCTCAGACTTGAAAGCCACAGTCAACTACATACTTCATGTTCTACACAATCAGCTTAAGGGTCTCCCAGATACATGTGACATGAAATCGTACTGAAAGATGATTCCCGAACTTTTGCCTTGCAGTTTAGGGAGAGATTAGGGACATTGCCCCTCACCTGCACTATTTTTTCTGGTCTGGCAAATGCCCAGTCACACTGCCACATGTAGCCACCCAAGGGCACAGCTGCCACATCCTCCCGGAGCACTCCTGGTCCTCCTGACCTCCATTCTGGCCAACCCAGCACACCCACAGTCCTCCTGAGTGTCCCATGCCATGGTATATGTCACACAAGGCTGTCAGTTTTTGTCTCTCGGTCTGTCCTTCCTGCTTGGAGTAGATTTCTCTCCCAGGTGCCTGGCTGGCTGGCAGGCCCATTAATTATTTCAGAATCTTTTGTTCTGGAACAGCAGGCATCCTTTAAATCCGGATGGGCAGCAGGAATCTCTGTCCCTCTGTGTGACCCCAGCCTCAGAGGGATCTAGTGTCCAGGACAAGGGATTTGGGAGTCCTCCCAGATGAAGTTTGTTCTGTGAAGGTGGCTTCCTTCCAGGATCATTATGGAACCACATGGCATGGCCATTCCTGGGAGACAAAAAGCATGCTTCTGTATTGTATTCTCTTTGTACGCTGTAGCTACCAGAGAGGATACTTGTGGGAAAGGATACTGGGGATGAAAGTCTGAAAACCCAAGCTAGCGTTAGGGTTAGGGCGTAGGGCATGGCATGCCCAACCTATAGAGCTTGAAATGATCTCCCCAGTACCTGAAGTTAGGGGGGAGTTTCACGTGGTCACTCAAGCTGTAGTTTATGTCCATGGGGGCCGCTGAATGTGGGGGTAGCCTCATGGGTCCATGGGATTTTTTCCCACTGCAGGGTTTTTGCACATGTCAAAATAGCAAGGTTTCATTCTGGGGGTCAGGAGGACTCCTAGTTTATGGCTCAGGGGCCCTCCATATGGAGGCATTCAAGAGCAGGGCTCTGGGTATGGATGCCTGAAAACCAAATCTTGGGGTAAGATTAGGGCCTAGGTACATGCAAACCTGATCTGCAAGCTCTGCAGTGAGCTCCCCAGGGGACTGAATTGAAAAGGGGGCTCAGGCTGAGGGTCACAATATGGGTTTATGTCCAGGTCAGACTCCGAAGTGTGTGTGGCCTCAGGGACCATAAAGGTTTTTCCTACACTGAGGGTTTTACACAGCACCAAATTACAAGATTTTCTCCTGGGGGGCATGGGTCAGGACGAGTTGTGTTTTGTGGCTCAGAGGTCTTCCACATGGAGGGATTATAGACCAGGTCTCTGAGGACAGATGTCTGAAAACCCAAGCTAGGATTAGGATTAGGGCCGACGCACATGCCAAATCCAAACTGCTGGCTCTGGGGCCAGCTACCTGGGTGGATGACTATTGGTTGGAGCTGTACCAGAATGTATTAGGTCCAATGCTGGCTTCCATAAATGGGGGTGGCCTCGGCAGCCATGCAGGTTTCTCCTAATCTGTGCACTTGTGCAGCTCTATAGGGCATCGTTTTCTCTGGAGGGCAGGCAGAGTCCCTTGGTGTGGCTCTGGAGTCCCCAATCTGGAGGGCTTGTGGGGCATGATTCTGGGGATGGAAGTTGGAAAATGCAAGCTATGGTTTGGGTTGGGGCCTAAGGCATGGCAGCCCTGATCTTCAAACTCTGAGGCGAGCTCCTTGGGATCTGAATATAGAATACTAGTCAAGCAGTCAATCAGGCTGGAGTTTGTATCCATGAGGGTTTCAGAATGTGGGGCTTGCCTCATGGAGCCATAGATGTTTCTCCCACTCTAGTGGTTTTAAGCAGGGACAAAGAGCAAGGTATCCTTCTAGAGGACAGTAGGAGCCCCATTTTATGGCTCAGGGGTTCTCCATATGGAAGGATTGGAGAATAGGCCTATGGGTATGGATGCCTGAAAGCCAATTTAGACCTAGGATTAGGGCCTAGCGGCATGGCAGGCCCAATCTGCTGGCTCTGTTGCAAGCTACCCAGGGGGCTGAGTTGAAAATTGTGCCCAGACTCAGGGTCACAATATGGATTTGTGTCCAATATGGCCTCTGAACTAGGGGACAACCTCAGAAGCCATGCATGTTTCTCCTAATCTGGGCTTTTTTTGCAGCTCCATAGGACATAGTTTCCTTTTGGATGGCAGGCAGAATCTTGTGGTGTGGCTCCAGAGTCCCAATTCTTAAGGTCTTGTGGGCCAAGAGTTGGGAGACAGAAGTCTGAAAACCCCAACTAGGGTTTGAATTAGGGCCTAGGGCATGACTCTCTGATCTGCAGATGCTGAGGCAAACTCCCGGGGATCTGATGTAGGGGCAAGTGTGAGGCTGGAGTTTGTGTCTATGAGGTCTGCTGAATGTTGGGGTGGCCTCATGGGGCCATAGAGTTTTCTCCTGCTCTGGGGTTTATGTTCACCTGCAAAAAGCAAGGTTCCTTCTGGTGTACAGGAGTCCTGTTTTATGGTTCATGTGTGTGCCATATGGAGAGATATAAGAGGAGGGCTCTGGGTATGGATGCCTGAATCCCCAATCTAGGTTTAGGATTAAGGTCTAGGGGCATTGCAGGTCCTATCTGCTGGCTCTTGGACCAGCTACCTGGGTGACTGACTGGAGGTCGGGGCTCAAGGTAAATGTCAGAATGTGTTTTACTGTTGAGGGATGGCCTCCTTAAATGGGGTTAGAATCAGGAGTGTTCAGGTTTCTCCTAAACTGGGATTTTGTGCAGTTCCATATGGCATGGTTTCCTTCTGGAGGGCAGGCAGAGTCCTGTGGTGTGGCTCCAGAGGTCCCAAACTAGAGTGCTTGTGGTTCAGGACTCTGGGGATGGAAGTTTGAAACCCAAGCTAAGGTTATGATTAGGGCCTAGGGCATTGCAGGCCCAATCTGCAGAAGCTGAGGCAAGGTCCCAGAATCTCAAATAGGGCAAGTGTCAAGCAGTTGCTCAGGCTGAAATTTGTTTCTATGAGGGCTGCTAAATGTGAGGGTGGTCTCATAGGGCCATGGAGGTTTCTCCTGCACTAGAGGGTTTTGTGCAGCTGCAAAGAGGAAGCACTCCTTCTGGGGTACAGGCGAAGTCCTCTTTTATGGCTCAGGGGTTCCCACTATGGAGGGATTTGAGAGCAGGGCTCTGGATATAGATGCTGGAAAATCCAACCTAGGGTTAGGATTAAGGCATAGGGACATGGCAGGCCTGATCTGTTGGTTCTGTAGCAAGCTAACCAGGGTTCAGGGGGCTGAGTTGAGAACGGGGCTCAGGCTGAGGGTCACAATGCGGGTATGTGTCCAGTACAGCCTCTGAATGTGAAGTTCGCCTCAGGGCCATGCAGGTTTCCTCTATTCTGAGGGATTTACATGGCTCCTAATAGCAAGGTTTCCTTCAGTGGGGGCAGGAGAAGTTCTGTTTTATGGCCCATGGGCCGCCTGTATGGAGGGATTCTAGACCAGGCCTCTAGGGACAGATGCCTGATAACCCAAGGTAGGGTTAGGATTAGGCCCTAGGGGCATGGCAGGTAGGATCTGCTGGCTCTGGGGCCTGCTACCTGGGTGGCTGACTGGAGGTCAGGTCTCAAGCTGAGTGTAGGAATGTGCATTACTATCCAGGGATGGCCTCCATAGATGAGGGTGGTCTCAGAGCTTGTGCAGTTTTTTCCTAATCTGTGGGCTTTTGCAGCTCCTTAGGGCTTTGTTTCCCTCAAGAGGGAAGGCAGAGGTTCTGTGGTGTTGCTACACAATCCCCAATGTCGAGGGTTTGTCAGCCAGGACTCTGGTGATGGAAGTCTGAAAACCCAAGGTAGGGTGATAGTTAAGGCCTAGGGCATGGCAGGCCTGATCTGTACATGCTGACATGAGCTCCCCAGGACCTGGAGTTGGGGCAAGTGTCAGGTGGTTGCTCAGGGTAGCATTTGTGAACATGAGGGCCGCCGAATGTGGGGCTGGCCTAATGGACCCATGAAGGTTTCTCCCCCTCTGGGCATTTTGTGCAGCTCCAAATACTGAGGTTTCATTCTGGGGGACAGGAGCAGTCCTGCTTTATGGCTCAAGGGATATCCCATTTGGAGGGATTTGAGACCAGCTCTCTGGGTATGGATGCCTGAAAAGCTGAGGGTTAGCTTTAGGGTCTAGGGACATGTAAGGCCCAATCTGCTGGCTCTGGTGAGAGCTACCAAGGAAAGCAGCTCAGATGAGGGTCACAGTGTGGTTTTGTGTCCAGGATGGCCTCCAAAAGTGGGGGTGCCCTCAGGAGCCATGCAGGTTTCCTTTCCTCTGAGGGTTTTACACAGCTCCAAATAGCAAGGTTTCTTTCCGGATGGCAGGAGGAGTTTTGTTTTGTGACTCAGGGGTCCTCCATATGGATGGATTCGAGACCAGCCCTCTGAGTATGAATGCCTGAAAACCCAATAGCTTTAGGGCGTAGGAGCATGGCATATCTGATTGGCTGGTTATGGGGCCAGCTACGGGTCAGTGCTCAAGCTGAGTGTCAGAATGCGTATCACTGTCCAGGGATGGTCTCTGTAAATGGGGGTGGCCTCGGGAGCTGTGCGGTTTTCTTTTAATATGGGGGGTTTGTGAAGCTCCAGAGGGCATGGTTTCCTTCTGGATGGCAGGCAGAGTCCTGTTTTGTGGCTCTAGACTCCCTGGTCTGGAGGCCATGTGGGCCAGGACTCTGGGGATGGAAGTCTGAAAACCAAAGCCAGGGTGAAGGTCAGGTCCTAGGGCATGGCAGTCTCGGTCTGCAGAAGCTGAGGCAAACTGCACAGGATCTGCAGTTAGGATGCATGGCCAGCAGTCACTCAGGCTTGAGGTGACTGAGGGTGGCCTCATGAAGCCATGGATGTTTCTCCCACTCTGGATGTTCTGTGCAGCTCCAAATAGCAAGGTTTCCTCCTGGGGGACAGAGGAGTCCTGTTTTATAGCTCGGAGGTCCCACAATTCAGGGATTTGAGAGCATGGCACTAGGTATGGATGCCTGAAAACCCAACCAAGGTTTAGATTTAGGGCCTAGTAGCATTGCAGGCCCGATCTGCTTGCTCTGGGGTGAGCTACCCATGGGAATGAGTTGAATACTGGGCTTAGGTTAAGAGTCACAATGTGGATTTGTGCCCAGGGCAGCCTCTGAATGTGGGGGTGCCCTCAGGGGACATGTAGGTTTCTCCTACGCTGAGGGTTTTCTCTAAATGGTAAGGTTTCCTTCTGGGGGGGGGGGCAGGGCGAGCTCTGTTTTGTGGCTCACGCATTCCCATATGGAGGGATTTGAGACTAGGCCTCTAGGGACAGATGCCAGAAAACACATGCTAGGGTTAGGGTTTGGGCATTGGGCATGGCAGGCGTGATCTTCAGATGCTGAGGTGAGCTCCCTGGGATGTGAAGTTAGGGTGAAGTTAGGGAGAATGTCAGGCATTTGCTCAGGCTATAGTTTGTGTTCATGAAAGGCACTGAATGTGGGGTTGTGTAATGGAGTCTTGGAGATTTCTCCCACTCTGGGTTTTTTCTTTCTCTTTTCTTTTTCTTTTTTTTTTTTTTCTTTTTTTTTTTTTTTTAGCTCCAAATAGCAAAGTTTCATTCTGGGAGACAGGATATGTCCTGAATTCTGGTTCAATTATCCCCCATGTGGATATACTAAGAACAGGGCTCTGGGTATGGAGGGTATGGATAACTGAATTCCCAACTTAGGGTTAAGTAAGGCCTATGGTCATGGCAGCCTTGATCTACTGGTTCTAGGGTGAACTACAGAAAGGGTTGATTTGATGGACGCAGCCCAGGCTGTGCCAGACTGTATTAGTGACAGTGGTGGCCTACAAATGTGGGGTGGAATTGGAGGTAGTGCATGTTTCTCCTAATCTGGGGGCAGTGCATCTTCATATGGCAGGGTTTCCTTCTGGAGGGCAGGCAGTCTTGTGGTGTGGCTCAGAGTCCCCCGTCTGGAGGGCTTGTGGATCAGGACTCTGGGTAAGAAGTCTGAAAATCCAAGCGAGGGATAGGGTTAAGGCTTAGGGATGGCAGGCCTGATATGTAGATGCTGAGGTTAGTTCCCTGTGATCTGAAATTAGGGCACGTGTCAGGTGGTCACTCAGGCTTGAGTTTATGTCCATATGGAACTGGCCAAATGGGGCCATGGAAATTTCTCCCATTCTGTGGGTTTTGTGTAGTTCCAAATAGCACGGTTTCATTCTGGAGGAAAGGAGGAGTAGTGTTTATGTCTCAGTGGTCCCCTGTATGGAAGTATTCGAGAGATGAGCACTGGGTATGGATACCTGAAAACCCTATGGATGCCTGAAAACCCTGGAGTTAGAATTGCAGCCTAGAGGTATGGCAGACCTGATCTGCTCGCTCTGGGGTGAGATACCCAAGAGGATAATTTGATAGGAGGAGCACAGGCTGTGCCAGACTGCACGTTAGTGTCCAGGTTGGCTTAAATTCGAGGTTGGAATTGAAAGCCTTGCAGCTTTCTCCTAAACAGGAGTTTCTGTGCAGCTCCATAGGACATGGTATCCTTCTGCAGGGCAGGCAGAGTCCTGTGGTGTTTCTCCAGGGTCCCCAATCTGGGGACAAAAGTCTGAATACCCAACCTAGGTTTAGGGTTAGGGACTAGGGCATGGCAGGCCTGATCTGCAGATGCTGAGAAGAGCTCCCAGGATTTCAACTTAAGGCAAGTGTCAGGTGGTCACTCAGGTGGGAGTTGATGTCCATGAAGGACACCAAATACGGAGGCTGGCCTCATGGGGCCATGGATGTTTCTCCTGCTCCGGGGAGATTGCACAGCTCCAAATAGCAAGATTTCCTTTTGGGGGACAGGAGGAGCCGTGTTTTCTGGATCAGGGGTACACCATGTTGAGGGATTCGAGTGCAGGGTTCCAGGTATGGATGCCGGAAAACCCAGCCTATTGCTGGCTTGGGGCCTAGGGCATTGGCAGGCCAGATATGTTGGCTTTCAGGCGAGCTCCTCAGAGGGATGAGTTGACAACCAGGATTAGGCTGAGGGTCACAATGCGGGTTTGTGTCCAGAACCGGCTCTGAAAGTGGGGGTGGCCTCAGGAGCTATGTAGGTTTCCCTACTCTGAGGGTTCTGCACAACTCCAAATAGGAAGGTTTCCTTCTGGGGAACAGGAGGAGTTCTGGTTTATGGCTAAGGGGGTCCCACATGTGGACGGATTTGAGACCAGGCCTTGGGGACAGATGCCTGAAAACAGAAGCTAGGTTAAGGATAGGACTAGTGGCATGAAAGGTCTAATCTTCTGGCTCTGGGGCCAGCTACTTGGATGGCTGACTGGAGGATGAGGCTCAAACTCTGTGTCCGAATGTGAATCACTATCCAGGGATGACCTCCATAAATGGCCTTGGGGACCATGCAGGTTTCTCCTAAACTGGGAGTTTTGTGCAGATCCATAGGGCATGGTTAACTTATGGAAGGCATTGCTGAGTGCTGTGGTGTGGCTCCAGAGTCCCCAGTCTGGAGGGCTTGGAGGCCGGGCATCTTGGGATGGAAGCCTGAAAACCCAACCTAGAGTTAGGGTTGGGGCCTAGAGGCATGGCATGACTGATCTCTCAGAACTGAGGAGGGCTCCCTGAAGGGCTGAGTTGAGGGCGGGCGTCAGGCGGCAGATCAGAGTCTTGAGGTTTTGGGTCCATGGGGCTTAGATGCTGGTATTGCCCTCTGGGGGTATACATGTTTCTCCTGCTCTGAGGTTTCTGTGCAGCTCTAAATGGCACCATTTATCCCTAGGTGGCCAGCGGAGTGCCTGCATGAGTCTCAGGCATCTGCAATATGCAGGACTTTGGTGCTTACCCTCTGTACAACACACCTAGGGTAAGGATTAAGGCGGCATTACAGGCCCAATCTGCCAGCACTGAGTCTGGCTCTTCTCAGGGCTGAGTTGAGGCCATTTCTCCAGCCCTGTGGCAGAATCTGGCTTTATGGCTGGGGACTGCTGATGGTTGGGGGACATGCAGATTTCTCCTGCTCTGAGAGTTATGCACATCTCCTATGGGAACTGTTTCCTCCTGGGTAGCATCCAGAGTCCTGTGGTGTGGCTCAGGTGTCCCCAATCTGAAGGGCTTGGGGGCCAGTTCTGTGGGGACAGAATTCTGAAAAGTCAACATAGGGTTAGGGCATGGGGCATGGCTGATCCAATCTGCTGGTGCTGAGGCAGGTTCCCTGACAGGCTGAGTTGAGGATGGGGGTCAAGCGGCATGTCAGGCTCTGGATTTTTTTGTTGTGTGGGCCATCTGCGGTCAGGGTGGCCTCAGGAATGCATGCGGGTCTCTCACGGTGAGGGTTCAGGAAGGCTCCAAATGAAAGGGTTTCCCTTCGATGCCAGACAGAGTCCTTAGGTGTGGCCCATGGTTCCTAATCTGGAGGGCTTGTTGGCAAGGTCTCTGGGCACAGAAGCCCGAAAACACAAACTGGGGATTGGGTTAGGACTTAGGAGTATCCAAGCCCCATCTTCCAGCCCAGAGGTGAGAACCCTGGGGTTTGAGTCGAGCCCAGGGGTCAGGAAACACGTCAGGCTGTGAGTTTGTGACTGGGGGTTGGTGCTGAGGTTGGGGATGTCCTCAGGGAGGCACGCAGGTTGTTCCATGTGGGTTGTTCCTAGGGTTCTGCGTAGCTTAGAATGGCATGCTTTTCTTCTGGATTGCAGACAGACTTGTGGGGTGTGATCTAGAGGTCCTAAACTGGAGGGGCAGTGCCAATGTGGCTTTAGACCTGTGGAGGGTTTGGGAGCTGCATTAGGAGTTCGTGGAAGGCTCGGCAGTGCCGATTAACGCCACTGGAGGGAGGGGGGAGCTGTGGTGTGAGAGAGCATAGTAAGGGTGGCAATGCTGCTTGCCACCACTGGAGGCAGTGCCGAGCTCCTGTGGGAAACACACCAGAAGGAGTCTGTGCAGCTTGCTGGCTCTGAGGGCAGTGGTGAGGTGCTGGGTGAGAAACCCTGAAACGTGAGGCACTGCAGCTTGTTTTTACAGGACGTAGTGTTGAGCTGTTTCCCCAGTCTCAAGAGTGGTGGTAACAACCGCTGGAGCCGGGCCCCCACTCAGCATTGTGAAACATTGCCCCAGGTTTGCTGGAATGTGCTGTCAGGATAGTTCTGGAGGGTCCTCCTGGTGGGGGTCTGCAGCCAGAGAGAGCCAAACCCGATTCATGGTGCCTTTGGAACCGAGGACTTGAGTGTCTACTTAGAAGAGTCTATTTGCTTCTCTAAAAAGGACAAGGGCATTGGCCGGCTTGAGAAGGAAGTGAAAGACCACTTAAGAATCAAGCATGTGTCTCTCCTTCTCCCAGGAATCGGAGCAGGTGTGTAGGCTTTAGGTGGGAGGTGCCTACTTATCCGCACCTGACAAACCTTCTTTGCTCTTGTTCCATGAGACCTGAAGTTTGGAAATCAGCATCTGAATCCATCATGCAGCTTGTCCCAGGACGTCAGCATTCAGAGAAAAGAGCAGGCTGGTGGGGCACAGTGGCACATCCATGCCAGCATGGGAGGTAAAACTTCTCTTTCACCCCAAACATCCTGGGTTTTCTGTCCTCTCCAGTGGAGCCAAAAAGTCACATGAACGCAGCTGTCAGAAATGGAGAGTGGGTGCTAGGGTTCCTGAGTTTCCTTGCAGGGAGCACCTGACAGGGGATCTCATTTTCTCTTTTGGCTTCTGGCTTACACGGTATTTGGAACATCTCTTTTTAATCAAATCCCCTGGATTCAAAGGGGGAAGATGAGATGAACTTGGTGTGTGTTTGAAACATAGACTTCATTCCTTCATCTAACAGTGTTGATTCCATGGGTCCTAGGATGTGGTGGAATGGCCAGCATCTAGAGTTAGGTGGCTGTTTGTGGTCATAGAGAAGCTTGGATGATGGCTTCTCCTTTGTCCATCATGATGTATCCTAAGGGATTCATGTTTTTTATCCAAAGAGTTCCAAGGAGGGCAGAAGGAAAATTCAAAAGGATTCCAAGGAGCCTTGGATGATTGAAAGGAGAAGCTTGGCTGTCTAGTTTCACTCAGTGGACCATTTAGAGAGTTGTACATGGCATCCTTTCTCTGCAGTTTCATGGGTGGTGAAGTCAGGAGAGTCTTTGGTAATTCCCCTGGATAGAGGCATTCTGATGGCCTCACAGGACATGGCGTCAGGAACCCTGGGTTGAATTTCTGGGGTTGCTTGCTGGACGCTGGGTGAGTCATGTTATCCCCAAGGTTTTTTGTTTCCTCCTTAGGAAATTGCTGGCAGGGAATGTTCTGCTTCCAGCGAAACCCTCCTGCACTGTCAGTGGGCATACGGGTTGTTGCAGCCACTCTAGAAAAGAGCATCATGGTTCCTTTGAAAGCTAAGAACTGAACAACCCTAGAATCCAGCAGTTGCCCTCCTAGCTATCTTCCTATTAGGGAGGGTACTCACTGCGATGAGCTCTGGGTGTTGTGTGCAGGTGAGGAATCACAAAATCCTACCGCTGAAGCAAAGGAATGAACACTGCATGGAAACATATTGGAACTGAAATCAAGGAAGGAAAGAAGAAGACCATGTTCTACTTCATGAAGAGCGAGGTAAAAATGGAGTGATTTTTCTTCTCCTTTTCTGTCAATGATCATTTTCAAAAACACTGTGGTGGGATACACTAGTTTCTGATTGCATAAGGAGCCCTCAGAAAGCTGCCAGGAAAAATTTAGACCTCAGAGCATGTCCATGTTCCACTGAACATCCAGTTTGCAGGTACAATGGTAAGTGGAGAGAAATAGGGCAGAAGAGGAAAGGAGGTGCTGAACATTCAGGAGGTAGCCTTTCCCTCTTTCTTTCTTTTTTGAAAGATTTTATTTTTATATATTTGGAAGAGATCACAAATAGGCAGAGAGAGAGAGAGAGAGAGAGAGTGGGGGGAAGGGAAGGAGGCTCCCGACTGATCAGAGAACCTGATGCAAGGCTCGATCCCAGGACCTTGGGATCATGACCTGAGCTTAAGTCAGAGGCTTTAACCCACTGAGTCACCCAGGCTCCCCATCCTTCCCCCTTTCTCAAGAAAGCCTTGGGCCAGTTTAAGTTGAGAAGATGGAGAGGGGATCTCAGCTTTGCAGCAGGTAGGGTAGTTCCACGTCTTCCTAGAGCTGACAGGGTTCACTGAGGAGAGCTGAGCTGTGGGTATGACAGGTCCGAACTGCTGGTCCAGAGGCGGGATCTCTGAGGAGCTGCGTTGAAGATGGGGCTCAGGTGGCGTACCAGGCTAGGGGGGGCTGAAGAACATAGGGGAGTACTCATGGGGACACACAGGTTTCTCTCTTTCTGACAGTTCCTTGCAGGTCCAAACAGACTGGTTTCCTTCTAGGTGGCAGGTGGACTCCTATGGTGTGATTCTAGTTTTCCCAACCCAGAGGGCTTGCTGGACAGAAGGAAGCCTGAAAACGAAACTTAGGATTAGGGTAATGGCCTTGGGGAATTGCAGTTCTGATCCACCAGCGCTGATTCAGATCTCCCTCAGGGTTGAGTTGAGGGAGCGCATCCTGCAGTGTGGCAGAATCGGGATTTCTGGCCAGGGGGGCTACTTAGTTGAGAGTGTTTTAGAAGGGTGTGCATGTTTCGTCCTCTCTGAGGGCACTGCAGAGCTCTAAATGGCACAGTCTCCCCCCGCATGGCAGTTGGATTCTTGGGTTTTCACAGAGGGGTCCTTAATCTGGGGAGTTTGGGGGCCAGTCCTCTTGAATTGGAAGCCTGAAAACAGAAACGAGAGTTATGGTAGGGCCTCAGGGCAAGGCAGGCTTGATCTACTGGTGCTGAGGCAGGCTTTCCAGTGGGCTGACGTCAGGCTGGGCATCAGGCATATCAGATTCCAAGTTTGTGTCTAGGGAGGCTATAGAAACTGGGAGCATCCTCAGAGTGGCATGCAAGTTTCTCCCAGTCTGAGGGTTCTGCTGAGCTCCAAAGGGCACAGTTTCCTCATGTGTGTGGGGCGCAGCCCTGGGATGTCACTGAGGCATGCTTTATGCCAGTGTGAGTCTCACAGGTGCCCATCATCAGGCTTAGGGAAAAGGCCTCTCTGGACATGGAAACCTGTACACCCACATAGGGTTAGTGTTAGTGCTTTTGGGCACGGCAGGCCCAATGTACTGGTGCAGATGCGGGCTCTCCACAGGGCTGAGTCCAGGCCTCGCATCCGGAGTCACAGCAGAATCCGGTTTTATGGCCATAAGGCCTCTCATGTTGAGGGAGGCTTTAGGGGGGCTTGCAGGTTTCTCCCTGTCTGAGGGTTTGGTGCAGCCCCAAACCACAAGAAGTCTGCCCACGTGGTCAGTGGAGTCACATGGTGTCACTTTGCAGTCCTTAATCTTGGGGATGTGGGAGCCAGGTCTCTTTGGATAGAAACCTAAAAACCCAAATTAGGGTTATGGTAAGGGCCTAGAGTCATGGCAGGCCCGAACTTTTCTTGCTGAGGTGGGGTCCCTGGTGTGCTGAGTTGAGAACAGGCACCAGGCAGGGGGTTGGATTCCGGGTTTGAGTCCAGGGGTTGAACAATGCTGGGTGTGGCCTTGGGGGAGCATGCAGGTTTCATAGCTCTGAGCAATGTGTGCACCTCCCAATGGCACTACTGCACCCTAGGAACCAGGGGAGTGCCAGAGTGAGTCTCAGGCATCCCCAATCTGGGGGGTATGGGTGCCAGGCCTCAGGGTATGGAAGCCTGTATACCCCAGCTAGTGTTCGGGTTAGATCCTAGGGACATAGCAGGCCCAATTTGGCAACGCTGAAATTGGCTCCCATCGAGGCAGAGTTTAGGACATTCATCTGGCCACCTGAAGAATCGGGGTTTGTCTCTGGGGGGCCACTGATGGTAGGAATGACTTTAGGGGGACATGCAGGTTTCTGCCCCTCTGAAGGTTCAGCGCAGCTCCAAGTAGCATGGGTTCCATCCATGTGGAGGGCGGATTCCTGAGGTGTTGCTCAGGGGTCCTTAATTCAGGGGGCCTGGGGCTCAGGCCCCTTGGAATGGAAACCCAAAAAAAGGTTAGAGTTATGGCCTTGGAACATTGCAGGCCATATATACTGAATCTGAGGGGGCCTGCCCACAGAGATAAATTGGGGACACACCTCTTCCATCACAAGTATATGGCTTTATGGCCGAGGGGGGGGTGTGATGGTCAGGAAAGCTTTATGGGTGTAAGCAGGTTTCACCCCCTTTGAGGGCTTGACACAACTCCAATCAGCATGAA
Organism: Mustela lutreola; assembly: GCF_030435805.1. NCBI lineage: Eukaryota > Metazoa > Chordata > Mammalia > Carnivora > Mustelidae > Mustela > Mustela lutreola. The sequence continues at coordinate 205,616,363 of NC_081290.1, read as the reverse complement.
TCCCTACCTTGTGGCAGGTGGAGTGGTGGGGTGTCACTCAGACCTCCTTTATCCGAGGGGATTTGGGGCCAGGAGCCTTAGAATAGAAGCATGAATAATGAAACTACAGTTTATTTAGAGCCTAGGGACATGGTATGTCAGATCTTCTGGGACCGAGGCAGTCACCCAGGGCTCAGGAGGGAGAGTCATTGGCCTTGCATCACCTGGCTTGTGGTGGGCTTTCCCCGAGTTCTTGCCAATCTCACTGAGGACAGGACTCTAGAAAAGGCCGTGTTCAGGCAGACATGAGCTGCACGAAGTGAGGTCTCCAGGGAATTTCCTGCCAATTCTCATGAGCATTCTACCTAAATCCATATGGTGAGAATAGGCTGGCATTAAGGAGTTATTTGGACCACCCATCTCCGGTGGACTATAGTGATTTCTTGCACAGTGCATGCGTAGCCATCAGGAAAACATGCAGAGACTATGCTGCTGATGGTGTGGGAAGGCCTTGTTGGGGGGAGGGCAGGCATGGGTCTCCACATACAATGGTTGACTCAGGCTCCAAAAGTCACGGTTTGCAAATAGGTGGCAAGAGGACTAATGGGGTGGGTTTCAGATTTCCTGAAGTGGAGGGTTCGAGAGACAGGACCCTGCGAAGGTAAGACTGAAAACTAGGTGAGGGTTAGGACCAAGGAATAGGGGCATGGCAGACCCCATCTCCCAGCTCCAGGGAGGGAACCCACGGTGGCCAAGGAGCAGGAGGCATTGGCCTCATCTCCAACTGATTCATGGAGGGCTTTTTGGCAGGGTCTGAGTCATGACAACATGGGATCCTGGGCCAGGCCCAACAGGCGGCCCTGCAGACATGTGTCACTGGAATCGAGAACACAGGGTGTTTTCCGGCCAAATCTCAAGAATGTTTTGCCCAAATCTGGATCAATTTGGGCAGAACACTCATCAGAATTGGCTGGGGTTGGGAAGCCCTGAGGACCACCCTGTCCCCATGACCGTGGGCCCTTTCTCAGGCGGGGCATGTCGCAGTCATCCAGTAAAGGCACTGAGACGATGAGGATCACCCAGGGGCCCTAGTGCAGGGGACATTTCCCGGAGCAGAATGAGGAAGAGATTGTGGCATCCACCTCTGACTTTTCCAGCCACTGGGGCACCGAAGCTTGGGAGTGGCCTCAGTGGGGGCATGAAGTTTTCTCTGCCCCCAAGGCATTTCCAAAGTTCTAAAAGGCACTATTTCCACCTGGGTGGCAGGTGGATATGTGGCATGGGACTCAGGGTCTTCCAATTGGAGGGCCCGAGGGAGAGGATCTTGGAAACAGAATGCCAAGAAAGCAGGCAAGGGTTAATTCCTGGGCCACGGGGCTGTACCAGTCAAATTGGACAGTGCAATGGAGGGAACCCCCAGAGGTTAAGGAGCAGGAGGCGTCAGACTCAACTGAACCGGACTCACGGAGGGCTTTCTGGCCGGGTTCAGACGTAACGTTCGGGATACCAGGCCAGGCCCAGGGGGCAGCCCTGCAGACGTTTGGTGCCCGAAGCTTGTTTGCCGGGCATTTTCCGGCCAGTTCTCTCGAGCATTCTGCTCTAATTGGGATTGATTTGAGCAGAACATTTGTGAGAATTGGCCAGCAATAGGCAACCCTGCACATTGCCCCATTCCCCATGGCTGAGGGCCCTTTCTCACTCAGGGCATGTTGTGGCCACCCAGAAAACACGCCTAGACATAGCGACCCACCTGGAGGCCCTGGCGGAGGGGAGTGTTCCAAGAGTAAAGTTGAGGGAGGGGTTGTGGTGGGGCGTCTGCACCCGACTCTTTGGGTAACTTGGGAGCCCAAGGATGGGTCTGGCCTCAGTGGAGGCAGGAATGTATCTCTCTCTCAGAGGCTTGTCTGCAGCTCCAAAAGGGACCTTGACATGGGATCTTAGGATGCTCGTGGCGCAGGACTCAGGCTTTCCCAGTTGGGGCACCGAGGGACAGGACCCAGGAAACGGAAGGTTGAGCAAGCAGGCGAGGGTTCGTGCTCGGGCATCAGGGCTGTCCCAGACCCATGGGCCAGCACCAGGGAGGGGACCCCTGGAGGCTGAGGAGCAGGAGGCATCTGCTTGGCCTGTGCCAGACTCAGAAGATGTTCCAGCAGAGTTCGAATGACGACTGGGGATGACGGCCAATACCTACAGGGCTGCCCTGCAGACTTTCAGCGCCCAAAGCGATTTAGCCGGGCCTTTTCCAGCCAATACTCACGAGCGTTCTGCCCAAACCAATGCCGGTTGGGATTGGAATCCCGGCCACCTGGAAAATGCGCCGAGACAAGGCCCACCCGGGGGCCTTGGTGTAGGGGAGCATTCCTGAAGCAGAGTTGAGGGGCGGATGGTGGCTGGGCTCATGATGCCGGGCCATGCCTAGGGAGCTGCTGTGCAGATGCGCGGTGCCCGAAGTGAGTTGGCCTGGCGTTTTTGGGCCAATTCTCACCAGCGTTCTGCCCAAACTGGGATGGGTTTGGACAGAACGCTTGTGAGAATTGGCTGGCATTGGGCAGCCCTGCGGACCACTCTACTCCACATGGCCGAGGGCCCTTTCTTGCTCGGGGCATGTCGCAGTGACCCGGAAAACTTGCCGAGACGATGTGTCCCATCCGGGGACACTGGCCCATGGGAGCGTTCCTGGAGTAGAGTTGAGGGTTGCGGAGGCGTGGCGCGGGACTCCTTGTTCCCCAGGTGGAGGCCTGGAGGGACAGGCCCCTGGAAACCAAATACAGGGAAAGCAGGTGAGGTTTCATGCCTGGGCCTAGTGGCAGGACTAGCCCCATCGACAGCTCCAGGGAGGGGACCCCCAGAAGCTGAGGAGGAGGCATCAGCGTCACTGGAGCCTGCCATCTGGAGGGTTTTCTGGCGGGGTTCTGACACGACTGCTCATGGTGCCCGGCAAGACCCGGGGGCGGCCCTGCCGACGTGTGGCGCCCAAAGTGATTTTGCCAGGTGTTTTCCAGCCAGTTCTCACAAGTGTTCTCTTGCTCTGAGGCTTGTCCGAAGAGCAGAAAGGCACCGTGTGCACTGGGGTGGGATAGGGAGGCGTGGCAGGAGACTCAGGGTTCCCCAGTTGGAGGCACCCAAGGACAGGTCCCTGGAAATGGAAGACTGAGGAAGCAGGCCAGGGTTCCTGTCCAAGCCTCTGCTCAGGCCGAGCCCCAATGGACAGTATCAGGGATGGGATGCTCGGAGGATGAGGAGCAGGAGGCAATGGCTTCAACACAGACTGACTACTGGAGGGCTTTCTGGAATGTTTCAGACAGGACAGCTTGCCATGCCAGGCCAGGACCAGGGGGCGGCCCTGCAGACATGCTGCACCTGAAGCCAGTTTGCCGGCATGTTCCAGCCAATTCTCAGGAGCATTCTGCCTAAACTGATCCCAGTTTGGGCAGAACGATCATGAGAATTGGCCAGCATGGGGCTGCTCTGCGGACCACCCTACTCCAAGTGGCTGAGGGCCTTTTCTCACTCAGGGCATGACACAACCACCCGGAAAACGTGCCAATAGGATGCAGCCCACCCGGGGACCCTTGCGTAGGGGAGGGTTCCAGGAGAAGTGTTGAGGGACGGGTTGTGGCCGGGCGTCTGCCTATGACTTTTCATCCAGGAAAGGGGCGCCCAAGGATGGGGCTGACCTCAGTGTGGGCAGGAGGTTTCTCTCGCTCTGAAATTAGCCCAAGCGCCCAAAGGCACCGATTGTGACAAAGCGGGCGAGGCGGAGGGGGAGGCATCTCGTGCACTCAATGTTCCCCAGTTGGTGGCCCCATGGGACAGGACCATGGAAACGAAAGGCTAAGGAAGCAGGTGAGGGTTTGTGCCCGGGCCTCAGGGCAGCTCTGGCCCCATCAGACAGCGCCAGGGAGGGGACCCTCAGAGGCTGAGGAGCAGGAGGCTTAGGCCTTGCTGGAGCGTGCCCCTGGTTGGCTTTCTGGCGGGTTCGGAGGCAACTGCTTGTGTTGCTGTGCCAGGCCCAGGGGGCGGCCCTGAAGACCTGGGACGCCCAAAGCGATTTCACTGGGTGTTTTCCTGCCAATTCTCACGAGCATTCTGCCCAAACCGGAATCGGTTTGGGCAGAATGCTCGTGAGAATTGTTTGGCGTTGGGAGGCCCTGCGGCCCACCTGGATCTCCATAGACCAGAGCACTTTTTCGCCCAGGGCATGCTATGGCAGCCCGGAAAACGCAGAGTAACGACGTGGCCCACCCAGTGGCGCCGGCGCAGGGGAGCATACCTGGAGCAGAGTTGAAGGACGGGTGGTGGCCTGGCGTGCGCCTCCATCTTTGGGGCAGATGGGGCGCCCAAGGATGGTGCTGACCTCATCTTGGGCAACCAGGTTTATCTCGCTCCGAGAGTTGTCCAAAGCACCAAAAGGCACCGTTGGTGGCGGCGTGGTAGGGAGATGCGTGGCCATGGGTCTCAGGGATCCCGATATGGAGGGCACGAGGGAAAGGTCCCCGGAAGCAGAAGGCTGGGGAAGCATGCGAGCTTTCGAGCCCGGGTTTCGTGATGGGCCCGGCCCCATGGTACAGCGCCAGAGATGGGACCCCCGCAGGCCAAGGATCAGCAGGCATCGGCCACGCCACAGTCTGTCTCACAGAGGGCCTCTTGGCCAGGTTCGGGAGCGAGCGCTCCCAATGCTGGTCCAGGCCTGGAAGGGTGGGGAGGTGGGCGGGCCTGCAGATGTGCGACACCCGAAGCAAGTTCGCCAGGCGTTTTCCGGCCAATTCTCATGAGGGTTCTTCCCACACCGGGATCGGTTGGGGCAGAACGCTCGTGAGAATTGGCGGGCATTGGGCAACACTGCGGACCGCCCTGCTCTCTGTGGCCTAGGGTCCTTTCTCACCCGGGGCATGGGGCAGCCACCCAGAAAAGGTGCGGAAACGAAGCGGCCCACCTCAAGGCCCCGGCGCAGGGGAATGTTCCTGGAGCAGAGTTGAAGAACGGGTGGTGGTTGGGCGCGCACGTCCGTGTTTCAAGAAGATGGGGCACCCAAAGATGGGGATGACCTCATTGTGGGCACACAGGTCTATCTCGCTCCGAAGGTTGTCCAAAGCGCGGAAAGGCAACGTTGGCGCCTGCATGCTTGGGAGATGCATGGCTTTGGGACTCAGGGTTCCCAATATGTAGGCCACGAGGGACAGGACCCCAGAAGCAGAAGGCTGGGGAAGCAAGCGAGCGTTCGAGCCCGGGATTCGTGACGGGCCCGGCCCCATGGTACTAGCGCCAGGGATGGGACCCCCGCAAGCCAAGAATCAGCAGGCGTCGAGCTCTCCACAGTCTGTCTCGCAGAGGGCCTCTTGGCTGGGTTCAGGAGCAAGCAATCGCAATGCCGGTCCAGGGGTGGGGGTGGGGGGCGGCCCTGCAAACATGTGACGCCCGAAGCGAGTTCGCCGGGTGTTTTCCGGCCAATTCTCACGAGCGTTCTGCCCAAACTGATCCCGGTTTGGGCAGAACGCTCGTGAGAATTGGCCCGCGTTGGGAAGCCGTGCAGAACGCCCTGCTCTCCGTGGCCCTGTGCCCTTTCTCGCTCGGGGCATGGGGCGGCCTCCCGGAAAAGGTGCGGAAACGACATGGTTCGCGCGGGGTCTCCAGCGCTTGGGAGCATTCCTGGAGCAGAGTTGAAGGTCGGGGGCGGCAAGGACTGCGCCTCCGTCTTTAGGGCGGATGGGGCTCCCAAGAAGGAGCCGTCCTCCATTGGGTTATGCAGGTTCCTTTTGCTCCGAGGCTTGTCTGAAGTCCCGAAATGCACCGTTGGTGCGGAGGTGGGAAGGAAAGGTGTAGCCACGGGACACAGGGTTCCCCAGATGGAGGCACTGAGGGACGGGACCCCGGAAGAGGAAGTCAGGGAAGCAGGCGAAATTTCGAGCTTGAGTCTTGGGCAGCCCTGGCCCCATGCGACAATGCCAACGAGGGGACCCCTGCAGGCCGAGGAGCAGGAGGTGTTGGCCTCGCCGCATACTGCCTCGCAGAGGGCTTCCTGGCGAGGTTCCTGGGCGATTGATCTCAATGCCATGCCAGGCCCTGTGGGGCATCCGTGTAGTCGTGCGGCGCCCCATGCGAGTTCACCAGGCATTTTCCGGCCAATTCTCATGATCGGTTTGGGCAGAACGCTTGTGAGAATTGGTTGGCATTGGGCGGCCCTGCGGCCCGCCCGGCTCTCCGTGGCCCAGGGCCCTTTCTCGCCCAGGGCATGCTGCGGCAGCCCGGAAAACACGCAGTAATGACGCAGCCCACAGAGGGGCGCTGGCGCAGGGGAGCCTACCTGGAGCAGAGTTGAAGGACGGGTGGCGGCCGGGCGTTCGCCTCCGTCTTACAAGCAGATGGGGAGCCAAAGGATGGTGCTAACCTCATTTTAGGCACCCAGGTTTATCTCGCTCTGAGGGTTGCTCAAAGCACCAAAAGGCAACATTGGTGAAGGCGTGGTAGGGAGATGCGTGGCTGCGGGTCTCAGGGTTCCCAATATGGAGGGCACGAGGGACAGGTCCCGGAAGCAGAAGGCTGGGGAAGCAGGCGAGCTTTCGAGCCCGGGTTTCCAGAGCGCGCGGCCCCATGGTACAGCGCCAGAGATGGGACCCCCACAGGCTGAGGATCAGCAGAAATCTGCCTCGCCGCAGTCTGTCTTGCAGAGGGCCACTTGGCCAGGTTCGTGAGCGAGCGCTCGCAATGCCAGACCAGCCCCGGGGAGGTGGGGGGGTGGGCGGCCCTGTAGACGTGTGACGCCCGAAGGGAGTTCGCTGGGCGTTTTCCCGGCCAATTCTCATGAGCGTTCTGCCCAAACCGGAATTGGTTTGGGCAGAACGCTGGTGAGAATTGGCCGGTGTTGGACAGCCCTGCGGACCGCCCTGCTCTCTGTGGCCCAGGATCCTTACTCGCCCGGGGCATGGGGCGGCCACTCAGAAAAGGTGCGGAAATGACACGGCCGACCTCAAGGCCCCGGCGAAGGGGAGCGTTCCCGGAGCAGAGTAGAAGGACCGGTGGCAGTCGGGGGTACACGCCCCTCTTAGGGTGGATGGGGCCCCCAAGGATGGGGCTGTCCTCAGTTGGGACATACAGGTATCGCTCGCTCTGAGGCTTGTCTGAAGTGCAGAAAGGCACCATTGGCGCCAGTGTGGGAGGGGGAGGTGTGGACGCGGAACTCAGCTTTCCGCAGATGGAGGCATCGAGGGACAGGACCCCCGGAAACGGACGGCTGGAAAGCAAGCGAAATTTCCAGCCCAGGATTTGTGGCGGGTCAGGCCCCATGGTACAGTGCCTGGGAGGGGACTCCCGCAGGCCGAGGATTAGCAGGAGGCATCTGCCTCAACGCAATCTGCCTCGCGGAGGCCTTCCTGTTGAGCTTCAGGCGCAAGCACTCGCGATGCGGGGCCAGGCCCGGGGGGTGGGGGCTGCCTGGTATAAGTGCGGCGCCCGAAGAGAGTTCGCCGGGCGTTCTCTGGCTATTTCTCATGAGCGTTTTGCCCAAACTGGATTTGGTTTGGGCAGAATGCACGTGAGAATTGGCCGGCAGGCGTTGGGCAGCCCTGCGGACCGCCCTGTTCTCCATGGCCCAGGGCACTTTCTCGCCCAGGGCATGATGCGGCCGCCCTGAAATCGCACGGAAAAGTCACGGCCCAGCTGGGGGCGCCGGAGCAGTGGAGCATTCCGGGAGCAGAGTTGAAGGACAGATGGCAACTAGGGGTGTACATCCGTCTTTCGGGAAGATGGGGCGCCAAAAATGGGGATGACTTCATTTTGGGCACGCAGATTTTTCTAACTCTAAGGGTTGTCAGAAGCGCCGGGGTCCCCGTTGGCGCCTGCAGGTTGGGACATATGTGGCTGTGGGACTCAGGGTTCCCAATATGGAAGCCAAGAGGGACAGGACCCCGGAAGCAGAAGGCTGGGTAAGCATGCGAGCGTTCGAGCCCGGGCTTCATGATGGGCCCGGCCTATGGTATAGCGCCAGGGATGGGACTCCCGCAGGCCGAGGATCCGCAGGCGTTGGCCTCGCTGTGTTCTGTCTTGTGGAGTGCCTCTTGGCGGGGTTCGGCTGCCAGCACTCACAATGCCCGTCCAGGTCGCGGGGGGCTGTCCCTGAAGAGGTGCGGCGCCCTAAGAGACTTCGCCGGGCTTTTTCCGGCCAATTCTCACGAGCGTTCTGCCCAAACCGGGATCGGTTTGGGCAGAAACCTCGTGAGAATTGGCCGGCGTTGGTCAGCCCTGCGGACCACCCTGCTCTCCATGACCCAGGGCCTTTTCTCGCCCAGGGCATGTGGCGGCAACCCGGAAATCGCACGGAAAATACGCATCCCACCAGGGGGCGCCGGCGCAGTGGAGCATTCCGCAAGCAGAGTTGAAGAATGGGTGGTGGCTGGGCGTGCGCCTCCCTCTTTCCGAAAGATGGGGCGCCCAAGGATGGGGATGACCTCAGTTTGGCCACGGAGGTTTATATCACTCCGAGGATTTCCCGAAGCGCCGGAAGGCACCGTTGCCGCCTGCGTGGTTAGGAGAAGCGTGGCTGCGGACTCAGGTTACGGATATGGAGGCCACAAGGGACAGGACGCCAGAAGCAGAAGGATGGGGAAGCAAGCGAGCGTTTGAGCCCGGGCATCCCAATGGGCCCGTCCCCATGGTATACTCCCAGGGATGGGACCCCGCAGGCCTAGGATCTGCCAGCGTTGGCCTCGCCTCAGTCCATCTAGCGGAGTGCCTCTTGGCAAGGTTCGGGTGCGGGCGCTCACAATGCCCGGCCAGGCGCGGGGGCGGGGGCGGGGCGGCACTGCAGACATGCGGCGACCCAAGAGAATTCGCCGGGAGTTTTCCCGCCAATTCTCACGAGCGTTCTGCCCAAACCGGGATCGGTTTGGGCAGAACGCTCGTGAGACCTGGCCGGCGTTGGGCATCCCTGCGGGTCGCAATGCTCTCTATGGCAAAGGGCCATTTCTCACCCAGGGCATGTTGCGGCTGCCTGGAAATCGCAAGGGAAAGATGCGGCTCACGCGGGGGCTCCGGCGCCGTGGAGCGTGCCGGGAGCAGAGTGGAAGGACTGGTGACGGCAGGGCGTGCGCCTCCGTTTTCGGGAGGATGGGGCGCCCAAGGATGGGGATGACCTCAATTTGGTTACAGAGGTTTATCTCAGTCCGTGGGTTGTCTTCAGCGCTGGAAGGGGCCGTTGGCGGTTGCGGGTTTGGGAGGTGCGTGGCTGCGGGACTCAGGGTTCCAGATATGGAGGCCACGAGGGACAGGACCCCGGAAGCAGAAGGCTGGGTAAGCATGCCAGCGTTCGAACCCGGGCTTCATCATGTGCCCGGGCCTATGGTATAGCGCCAGGGATGGGACCCGCGCAGGCCGAGGATCCGCAGGCGTTGGCCTCGCTGCGTTCTGTCTCGTGGAGTGCCTCTTGGCGGGGTTCGGCTGCCAGCACTCACAATGCCCGTCCAGGTCCCGGGGGGCTGTCCCTGCAGAGGTGCGGCGCCCTAAGAGACTTCGCCGGGCTTTTTCCGGCCAATTCTCAAGAGCGTTCTGCCCAAACCGGGATCGGTTTGGGCAGAACGCTCGTGAGAATTGGCCGGCGTTGGTCAGCCCTGCGGACCACCCTGCTCTCCATGACCCAGGGCCCTTTCTCGCCCAGGGCATGTGGCGGCCGCCCGGAAATCGCACGGAAAATACGCATCCCACCAGGGGGCGCCGGCGCAGTGGAGCATTCCGGGAGCAGAGTTGAAGTGTGGGTGGTGGCTGGGCGTGCGCCTCCGTCTTTCCGGAAGATGGGCGCCCAAGGATGGGGATGACCTCAGTTTGGCCACGGAGGTTTATCTCACTCCGAGGATTTCCCGAAGCGCCGGAAGGCACCGTTGCCGCCAGTGTGGTTGGGAGATGCGTGGCTGCGGACTCAGGTTCCTGATATGGAGGCCACAAGGGACAGGACCCCGGAAGCAGAAGGATGGGGAAGCAAGCGAGCGTTTGAGCCCGGGCTTCCCAATGGGTCCGTCCCCATGGTATACTGCCAGGGATGGGACCGCGCAGGCCTAGGATGTGCCAGCGTTGGCCTCGCCTCCATCCGTCTCGCAAGTGCCTCTTGGCAAGGTTCGGGTGCGGGCGCTCACAATGCTCGGCCGGGCGCGGGGGCGGGGGCGGGGGCGGGGCGGCACTGCAGATATGCGGCGACCGAAGAGAATTCGCCGGGAGTTTTCCCGCCAATTCTCACGAGCGTTCTGCCCAAACTGATCCCCCTTTGGGCAGAACGCTCGTGAGAACTGGCCGGCGTTGGGCATCCCAGCGGGCCGCAATGCTCTCTATGGCAAAGGGCGCTTTCTCACCCAGGGCATGTTGCGGCCGCCTGGAAATCGCAAGGGAAAGACGCGGCCCACGCGGGGGCTCCGGCACAGTGGAGCGTTCCGGGCGCAGAGTGGAAGGACTGGTGGCGGCAGGGCATGCGCCTCCGTCTTTCGGGAGGATGGGGCGCCCAAGGATGGCGATGACGCAATTTGGTTACAGAGGTTTATCTCAGTCCGTGGGTTGTCTTCAGCGCTGGAAGGGGCCGTTGGCGCCTGCGGGGTTGGGAGGTGCGTGGCTGCGGTACTCAGGGTTCCTGATATGGAGGCCACGAGGGACAGGACCCCGGAAGCAGAAGGCTGGGTAAGCATGCGAGCATTCGAGCCCGGGCTTCATGATAGGCCCGGCCTATGGTATAGCGCCAGGGATGGGACCCCCGCAGGCCGAGGTTCCGCAGGCTTTGGCCTCGCTGTGTTCTGTCTCGTGGAGTGCCTCTTGGCGGGGTTCGGCTGCCAGCACTCACATTGCCCATCCAGGTCCCGGGGGGCTGTCCCTACAGAGGTGCGGCGCCCTAAGAGACTTCGCCGGGCTTTTTCCGGCCAATTCTCACGAGCGTTCTGCCCAAACCGGGATCGGTTTGGGCAGAAACCTCGTGAGAATTGGCCGGCGTTGGTCAGCCCTGCGGACCACCCTGCTCTCCATGACCCAGGGCACTTTCTCGCCCAGGGCATGTGGCGGCCGCCCGGAATTCGCACGGAAAATATACATCCCACCAGGGGGCGCCGGCGCAGTGGAGCATTCTGGGAGCAGAGTTGAAGTATGGGTGGTGGCTGGGCGTGCGCCTCCGTCTTTCCGGAAGATGGGACGCCCAAGGATGGGGATGACCTCAGTTTGGACACGCAGGTTAATGTCACTCCGAGGATTTCCCGAAGCGCCGGGGGTAACCGTTGCCGCCTGCGTGGTTGGGAGATGCGTGGCTGCGGACTCAGGTTCCTGATATGGAGGCCACAAGGGACAGGACCCCGGAAGCAGAAGGATGGGGGAGCAAGCGAGCGTTTGAGCCCGGGCTTCCCAATGGGCCCTTCCCCAAGGTATACTGCCAGGGATGTAACCCCGCAGGCTTAGGATCTGCCAGCATTGGCCTCGCCTCAGTCCGTCTCGCGGAGTGCCTCTTGGCAAGGTTCGGGTGCGGGCGCTCACAATGCCCGGCCGGGCGTGGGGGCGGGGGCGGGGCGGCACTGCACACATGCGGCGACCGAAGAGAATTCGCCGGGAGTTTTCCCGCCAATTCTCACGAGCGTTCTGCCCAAACCGATCCCGGTTTGGGCAGAACGCTCGTGAGAACTGGCCGGCGTTGGACATCCCTGCGGGCCACAATGCTCTCTATGGCAAAGGGCCCTTTCTCACCCAGGGCATGCTGCGGCCGCCTGGAAATCGCAAGGTAAAGACGCGGCCCACGCGGGGGCTCCGGCGCCGAGGAGCGTGCCGGGAGCAGAGTGGAAGGACTGGTGGCGGCAGGGCGTGCGCCTCCGTCTTTCGGGAGGATGGGGCGCCCATAGATGGGGATGACCTCAATTTGGTTACAGAGGTTTATCTCAGTCTGTGGGTTGTTTTCAGTGCTGGAAGGGGCCGTTGGCGCCTGTGGGGTTGGGAGATGCGTGGCTGCGCGACTTAGGGTTCCAGATATGGAGGCCACGAGGGACAGGACCCCGGAAGCAGAAGGCTGGGTAAGGATGCGAGCGTTCGAACCCGGGCTTCATGATGTGCCCGGGCCTATGGTATAGCGCCAGGGATGGGACCCGAGCAGCCCGAGGATCCGCAGGCGTTGGCCTCGCTGCGTTCTGTCTCGTGGAGTGCCTCTTGGCGTGGTTCGGCTGCCAACACTCACAATGCCCGTCCAGGTCCCGGGGGGCTGTCCCTGCAGAGGTGCGGCGCCCTAAGAGACTTCGCAGGGCTTTTTCCGGCCAATTCTCACGAGCGTTCTGCCCAAACCGGGATCGGTTTGGGCAGAACGCTCGTGAGAATTGGCCGGCGTTGGTCAGCCCTGCGGACCACCCTGCTCTCCATGTCCCAGGGCACTTTCTCGCCCAGGGCATGTGGCGGCCGCCCGGAAATCGCACGGAAAATATACATCCCACCAGGGGGCGCCGGCGCAGTGGATCATTCCGGGAGCAGAGTTGAAGTATGAGTGGTGGCTGGGGGTGTGCCTCCGTCTTTCCGGAAGATGGGGCGCCCAAGGATGGGGATGACCTCAGTTTGGCCACGCAGGTTTATCTCACTCCGAGGATTTCCCGAAGCGCCGGAAGGCACCGTTGCCGCCTGCGTGGTTGGGTGATGCGTGGCTGCGGACTCAGGTTCCTGATATGGAGGCCACAAGGGACAGGACCCCAGAAGCAGAAGGATGGGGAAGCAAGCGAGCGTTTGAGCCCGGGCTTCCCAATGGGCCCGTCCCCATGCTATACTGCCAGGGATGGGACCCCGCAGGGCTAGGATTGCCAGCGTTGGCCACTCCTCTGTCCGTCTCGAGGAGTGCCTCTTGGCAAGGTTCGGGTGCGGGCGCTCACAATGCCCGGCCAGGGGCGGGGGCGGGGCGGCACTGCAGACATGCGGCGACCGAAGAGAATTCGCCGGGAGTTTTCCCGCCAATTCTCACGAGCGTTCTGCCCAAACCGGGATCGGTTTGGGCAGAACGCTCGGGAGAACTGGCCGGCGTTGGGCATCCCTGCGGGCCGCAATGCTCTCTATGGCAAAGGGCCCTTTCTCACCCAGGGCATGCTGCGGCCGCCTGGAAATCGCAAGGGAAAAACGCGGCCCACGCTGGGGCTCCGGCGCTGTGGAGCGTTCTGGGAGCAGAGTGGAAGGACTGGTGGCGGCAGGGCGTGCGCCTCCGTCTTTCGGGAGGATGGGGCGCCCAAGGATGGGGATGACGTCAATTTGGTTACAGAGGTTTATCTCAGTCCGTGGGTTGTCTTCAGCGCTGGAAGGGGCCGTTGGCGCCTGCGGGGTTGGGAGATGCGTGGCTGCGGGACTCAGGTTCCTGATATGGAGGCCACAAGGGACAGGACCCCGGAAGCAGAAGGATGGGGGAGCTAGCGAGCGTTTTAGCCCGGGCTTCCCAATGGACCCGTCCCCATGGTATACTGCCAGGGATGGGACCCCGCAGGCCTAGGATCTGCCAGCGTTGGCCTCGCCTCAGTCCGTCTCGCTGAGTGCCTCTTGGCAAGGTTCGGGTGCGGGCGCTCACAATGCCCGGCCGGGCGCGGGGGCGGGGGTGGGGCGGCACTGCAGACATGCGGCGACCCAAGAGAATTCGCCGGGAGTTTCCCGCCAATTCTCACGAGCGTTCTGCCCAAACTGATCCCCCTTTGGGCAGAACGCTCGTGAGAACTGGCCGGCGTTGGGCATCCCTGCGGGCCGCAATGCTCTCTATGGCAAAGGGCCCTTTCTCACCCAGGGCATGTTGCTGCCGCCTGGAAAACGCAAGGGAAAGACGCGGCCCACGCGGCGGTTCCAGCACAGTGGAGCGTGTCGGGAGCAGAGTGGAAGGACTGGTGACAGCAGGGCGTGCGCCTCCGTCTTTCGGGCTGATGGGGCGCCCAAGGATGGGGATGACCTCAATTTGGTTACAGAGGTTTATCTCAGTCCGTGGGTTGTCTTCAGCGCTGGAAGGGGCCGTCGGCGCCTGCGGGGTTGGGAGATGCGTGGCTGCGGGACTCAGGGTTCCAGATATGGAGGCCACTAGGGACAGGACCCCGGAAGCAGAAGGCTGGGTAAGCATGCGAGCGTTCGAACCCGATATTCATGATGGGCCCGGGCCTATGGTATAGCGCCAGGGATGGGACCCGCGCAGGCCGAGGATCTGCAGGCGTTGGCCTCGCTGCGTTCTGCCTCTTGGAGTGCCTCTTGGCGGGGTTCGGCTGCCAGCACTCACAATGCCCGTCCAGGTCCCGGGGGGCTGTCCCTACAGAGGTGCGGCGCCCTAAGAGACTTCGCCAGGCTTTTTCCGGCCAATTCTCAAGAGCGTTCTGCCCAAACCGGGATCGGTTTGGGCAGAAACCTCGTGAGAATTGGCCGGCGTTGGTCAGCCCTGCGGACCACCCTGCTCTCCATGACCCAGGGCCCTTTCTCGCCCAGGGCTTGTGGCGGCTGCCCGGAAATCGCACGGAAAATACGCATCCATCCAGGGGGCGCTGGCGCAGTGGAGCATTCCGGGAGCAGAGTTGAAGTATGGGTGGTGGCTGGGCGTGCGCCTCCGTCTTTCCGGAAGATGGGACCCCCAAGGATGGGGATGACCTCAGTTTGGCCACGCATGTTAATGTCACTCCGAGGATTTCCCGAAGCGCCGGGGGTCACCGTTGCCGCCTGCGTGGTTGGGAGATGCGTGGCTGCGGACTCAGGTTCCTGATATGGAGGCCACAAGGGACAGGACCCCGGAAGCAGAAGGATGGGGGAGCAAGCGAGCGTTTGAGCCCGGGCTTCCCAATGGGCCCGTCCCCATGGTATACTTCCAGGGATGGGACCCCGCAGGGCTAGGATCTGCCAGCGTTGGCCACTCCTCAGTCCGTCTCGCGGAGTGCCTCTTAGCAAGGTTCGGGTGCGGGCGCTCACAATGCCCGGCCGGGCGCAGGGGCGGGGGCGGGGCGGCACTGCAGACATGCGGCGACCGAAGAGAATTCGCCGGGAGTTTTCCCGCCAATTCTCACGAGCGTTCTGTCCAAACCGGGATCGGTTTGTGCAGAACGCTCGTGAGAACTGGCCGGCGTTGGGCATCCCTGCGGGCCGCAATGCTCTCTATGGCAAAGGGCCCTTTCTCACCCAGGGCATGCTGCGGCCGCCTGGAAATCGCAAGGGAAAAACGCGGCCCACGCTGGGGCTCCGGCGCTGTGGAGCGTTCCGGGAGCAGAGTGGAAGGACTGGTGGCGGCAGGGCGTGCGCCTCCGTCTTTCGGGAGGATGGGGCGCCCAAGGATGGGGTTGACCTCAATTTGGTTACAGAGGTTTATCTCAGTCCGTGCGATGTCTTCAGCGCTGGAAGGGGCCGTTGGCGCCTACGGGGTTGGGAGATGCGTGGCTGCGGGACTCAGGGTTCCAGATATGGAGGCCACGAGGGACAGGACCCCGGAAGCAGAAGGCTGGGTAAGCATGCGAGCGTTCGAGCCCGGGCTTCATGATGGGCCCGGCCTATGGTATAGCGCCAGGGATGGGACCCCCGGAGGCCGAGGACCCGCAGGCGTTGGCCTTGCTGCGTTCTCTCTCGTGGAGTGCCTCTTGGCGTGGTTCGGCCTCCAGCACTCACAATGCCCGTCCAGGTCCCGGGGGGCTGTCCCTGCAGAGGTGCGGTGCCCTAAGAGACTTCGCCGGGCTTTTTCTGGCCAATTCTCACGAGCGTTCTGCCCAAATCGGGATCGGTTTGGGCAGAACGCTCGTGAGAATTGGTCGGCGTTGGTCAGCCCTGCGGACCACCCTGCTCTCCATGACCCAGGGCCCTTTCTCGCCCAGGAAATGTGGCGGCCGCCCGGAAATCGCACAGAAAATATACATCCCACCAGGGGGCGCCGGCGCAGTGGAGCATTCCGGGAGCAGTGTTGAAGTATGAGTGGTGGCTGGGGGTGTTCCTCCGTCTTTCCGGAAGATGGGGGGCCCAAGGATGGGGATGACCTCAGTTTGGCCACGCAGGTTTATCTCACTCCGAGGATTTCCCGAAGCCCCGGAAGGCACCGTTGCCGCCTGCGTGGTTGGGAGATGCGTGGCTGCGGACTCAGGTTCCTGATATGGAGGCCACAAGGGACAGGACCCTGGAAGCAGAAGGATGGGGAAGCAAGCGAGCGTTTGAGCCCGGGCGTCCCAATGGGCCCTTCCCCATGGTATACTGCCAGGGATGGGACCCCGCAGGCATAGGATCTGCCAGCGTTGGCCACTCCTCAGTCCGTCTCGCGGAGTGCCTCTTAGCAAGGTTCGGGTGCGGGCTCTCACAATGCCCGGCCGGGCGCGGGGGCGGGGGCGGGGCGGCACTGCAGACATGCGGCGACTGAAGAGAATTCGCCGGGAGTTTTCCCGCCAATTCTCACGAGCGTTCTGCCCAAACCGGGATCTGTTTGGGCAGAACGCTCGTGAAAACTGGCCGGCGTTGGGCATCCCTGCGGGCCGCAATGCTCTCTATGGCAAAGGGTGCTTTCTCACCCAGGGCATGTTGCGGCTGCCTGGAAATCGAAGGGAAAGACGCGGCCCACGCGGGGCCTCCGGCACAGTGGAGCGTTCCGGGCGCAGAGTGGAAGGACTGGTGGCGGCAGGGCGTGCGCCTCCGTCTTTCTGGAGGATGGGGCGCCCAAGGATGGGGATGACGTCAATTTGGTTACAGAGGTTTATCTCAGTCCGTGGGTTGTCTTCAGCGCTGGAAGGGGCCGTTGGCGCCTGCGGGGTTGGGAGATGCGTGGCTGCGGGACTCAGGTTCCTGATATGGAGGCCACAAGGGACAGGACCCCGGAAGCAGAAGGATGGGGGAGCTAGCGAGCGTTTGAGCCCGGGCGTCCCAATGGGCCCTTCCCCATGGTATACTGCCAGGGATGGGACCCCGCAGGCATAGGATCTGCCAGCGTTGGCCACTCCTCAGTCCGTCTCGCGGAGTGCCTCTTAGCAAGGTTCGGGTGCGGGCTCTCACAATGCCCGGCCGGGCGCGGGGGCGGGGGCGGGGCGGCACTGCAGACATGCGGCGACTGAAGAGAATTCGCCGGGAGTTTTCCCGCCAATTCTCACGAGCGTTCTGCCCAAACCGGGATCTGTTTGGGCAGAACGCTCGTGAAAACTGGCCGGCGTTGGGCATCCCTGCGGGCCGCAATGCTCTCTATGGCAAAGGGTGCTTTCTCACCCAGGGCATGTTGCGGCTGCCTGGAAATCGAAGGGAAAGACGCGGCCCACGCGGGGCCTCCGGCACAGTGGAGCGTTCCGGGCGCAGAGTGGAAGGACTGGTGGCGGCAGGGCGTGCGCCTCCGTCTTTCTGGAGGATGGGGCGCCCAAGGATGGGGATGACGTCAATTTGGTTACAGAGGTTTATCTCAGTCCGTGGGTTGTCTTCAGCGCTGGAAGGGGCCGTTGGCGCCTGCGGGGTTGGGAGATGCGTGGCTGCGGGACTCAGGTTCCTGATATGGAGGCCACAAGGGACAGGACCCCGGAAGCAGAAGGATGGGGGAGCTAGCGAGCGTTTGAGCCCGGGCTTCCCAATGGACCCGTCCCCATGGTATACTGCCAGGGATGGGACCCCGCAGGCCTAGGATCTGCCAGCGTTGGCCACGCCTCAGTCCGTCTCGCGGAGTGCCTCTTGGCAAGGTTCGGGTGCGGGCGCTCACAATGCACGGCCGGGCGCGGGGGCGGGGGCGGTGCAGCACTGCAGACATGCGGCGACCGAAGAGAATTCGCCGGGAGTTTTCCCGCCAATTCTCACGAGCGTTCTGCCCAAACTTATCCTGGTTTGGGCAGAACGCTCCTGAGAACTAGCCGGCGTTGGGCATCCCTGCGGGCCCCAATGCTCTCTATGGCAAAGGGCCCTTTCTCACCCAGGGCATGTTGCGGCCGCCTGGAAATCGCAAGGGAAAGACGCGGCCCACGCGGGGGCTCCGGCGCAGTGGAGCGTTCTGAGAGCAGCGTGGAAGGACTGGTGTCTGCAGTTCGTGCGCCTCCGTCTTTCGGGAGGTTGGGGCGCCCAAGGATGGGGATGACCTCAATTTGGTTACAGAGGTTTATCTCAGTCCTTGGGTTGTGTTAAGTGCTGGAAGGGGCCGTGGTTGCATGCGTGGTTTGGAGATGCGTGGCTGCGGTACTCAGGGTTCCAGATATGGAGGCCACGAGGGACAGGACCCCAGAAGCAGAAGGGTGGGTAAGCATGCGAGCGTTCGAGCCCGGGCTTCATGATGGGCCCGGGCCTATGGTATAGCGCCAGGGATGGGACCCCTGCAGGCCGAGGATCCGCAGGTGTTGGCCTCGCTGCGTTCTGTCTCGTGGAGTGCCTCTTGGCGGGGTTCGGCTGCCAGCACTCACAATGCCCGTCCAGGTCCCGGGGGGTTGTCCCTGCAGAGCTTTCGGCGCCCTAAGAGTCTTCGCCGGGCTTTTTCTGGCCAATTCTCACGAGCGTTCTGCCCAAACCGGGATCGGTTTGGGCAGAACGCTCGTGAGAACTGGCCGGCGTTGGGCATCCCTGTGGGTCGCAATGTTCTCTATGGCAAAGGGCCCGTTATCACCCAGGGCATGTTGCGGCCGCCTGGAAATCGCAAGGGAAAGACGCGGCCCACGCGGGGGCTCCGGCACAGTGGAGCGTTCCGGGAGCAGAGTGGAAGGGCTGGTGGCGGCAGGGCGTGCTCATCCGTCTTTCGTGAGGATGGGGCGCCCAAGGATGGGGATGACCTCAATTTGGTTACAGAGGTTTATCTCAGTCCGTGGGTTGTCTTCATCGCTGGAAGGGGCCGTTGGCGCCTGCGTGGTTGGGAGATGCGTGGCTACGGGACTCAGGGTTCCAGATATGGAGACCACGTGGGACAGGACCCTGGAAGCAGAAGGCTGGGTATGCATGCGAGTGGATATCGCACGGTAAATACGCATCCCACCAGGGGGCGCCGGCAAAAGGGCCCTTTCTCACCCAGGGTATGTTGCGGCCGCCTGGAAATCGCACGTGAAAGACGCAGCCCACGCTGGGGCTCCGGCGCAGTGGAGCATTCCGAGAGCAGAGTGGAAGGTCTGTATATTATACAATATACCCTGAAAACTAATACCTGCTCTGAGGTAGCCTAGGCCTGAACTTCCCACCCAACACTCAATGAGCTGGCTCCACATTGAGCACGTGGGACCCGACCTGGACTTAAGTAGTCATCTCTTCCCAACCTTGTTTTTCACACTACACAACCTAGACCTTAACTCCAATCACTGCCCAGGGGTGAAAGAGGTGAAAAAATCAGAACTACTACTTCCCCATGGCAAGAATACATGTGATTGACATCGAGTCCAAAATTCAGTGTTGGAGCAACAGTGTTCACCATGAGTCACCGCACATGGCTGAGCGCCTAGAATGCCAAAACACACATTGTGACCCTCAGTGTGAGTTCTGTTGTCAAGGAAGGGCACTCCGTGGCTGGACCTTCAATGTTTCTTCCATGTCTTCTTATAGTCGCTAGGGCATCCCTTTCTAGGTGGGTAGAAGAGTTCTTCAGTTGTAGGTGTTCAATAAGACCGAGTTTTGTTTCTGCCTTGGTGAGAGGATTCTGGATCTCTCGAAACAGCACAACATTATGTGTGTATGTGGGTATACACACAGTCTACCAATTGATGCACTCTACCCAAATTAATCTGTTCATTAGAGTATAGAAACCATGGACATTTCATTCAAAAACTGAGACGCTCCATTTTTGTCCATTGCCTTACATTTTGTTTGCTTCACCCCTTTGTACATCCCCTTTTAAAAATACATTTTTTTCTTAAATGTATTTCATTAAATATTTAATTATAATTTTCACTTTAAATTTGAATTTAAATTAAATGTATTAATATAAATTATTTTAAATTTAATTTAATTATTTTTTCTTTCAAATGCTGATGTATACTGTGAGCCCCCAAATCGACGGTCACTTCAAGTACATACAAAAGTAGAAATAGGAATGTAGACTTACAGAGAAGAACCATTTAGCTTTTCTAGGTCCCTCTGTTAAAAGTCTAGAGAAATTACTTTCCCAAAAGAAACAAATTCAGAAGGAAAGAGGAGGATGAAAGTCACCTCCATCAGCCTATAATCACATACTCAATACCAACAAAAATTTAATCTCTAAACAGATGCCAACAGTTTAAAAAAAAAAATTTAGCAAGCGACTTCAGGTAACAATAAATTTCATGGAGGTTGAGAAGGTGGATGTAGTCGAATTGTTCAGGAGGCACCAAATGCATGTGAATATCCTTGTCATGGAAGATAGGAAGACTGAGATTCTTGACAAAAATATTTTATTAGGCATAAAAAAATCAAGTTTGAAACAATGATTGTAAATATATATATATATATATATATATATATATATATATATCTGTATAAATACACACACATAGAGATGTGCATGTGTGTGGGTGTGTGTGCTTGTGTGTATGCATATAAACTATCCACATCCTAAACAGCAGCACCTGGTAGCGGGTCCTTATTTTCAAATAGGGTCCCTGGAGTTGTAACTAGCTAGGATCAGGTCATATTTGAATAGACTTGGACCCTAATTCAGGAGGACTTGTGTCCTTCCAAGATGGGCAACTGGGGATACACAGATATGCCCTGAGTGAGAAGGCCATGTGAAGGGGTCCAACGCCAGGGCTATACTTCAAGCTGGGAGAGCGGTCTGCAAGAGATCCTTCCTTAATACCTACAAAAGGAGCATGGCCTACCAACACTGTATCCTCTAGAACTGTGACACTGTCCACTTCTGTGGTTTCAGCCACTAGGCTTGAGGGATCTTATAATAGCAGACCTAGAAAACAAATAGAAACCTAGTTAGAGGAAAAGAAAGCAACGAGAGTCCCATCTGGAAAAGAAAAAAAAAAAAAAATGTCTATCTCTCTATCTATATACCTGACTCTTGAAACATTGAAAAGGAATGCACATTTGGGAACGCTGTCAATAGGAAAAGAAGCAAGTAAACAAACAAACAAAAAAACGGAGCCCCAGGATTCACTGGGCTTTTCACCTGGATGAGTTCTGGATTGTGGGGAGTGGGAGGAGATTCCAAGGCAAAGAGGGGAGTCTCCCTGGTGTGAGGAAAGAGAGACTGGAATTCAGGAAGGCTGGAGTGATGAAAAGGCCATGGGTTGCAGAAAGAAGGAAGTCAAGGAGAAAACAAGCTCTTGGAAATACAGGCTGGAGTCCTCTTGAGTCCTGGCTCAATAGGAAGGAGTGTGTATCTAAGAAAATGGCCCAGGTTCTAACAAAGAGTCAAGGTAACGGAACCACATGGTTGCCAAGACTCATACAGGGCTAGAGGTCATCGGAGTTCCAACCAGCCAGAGGGAAGAGTTCTTTTGGCTAAGTCAGAATATTCAGTAGAGACCCAGAAAGGATCACAGGTGAGGAGCAGGATGAAAAGATCCCTCCAAGAAAGCTTACTCTACACATTCCCTAAATAAGTGGGAGAACTATTTGAGAAAGAGTCAGAATTACTCACTAAGATCACACTGCCTAGGGGACAGCTGATCCTAGAAGGCAGAGAGCAGCCTCCCAAGGACTCAGGTCTTCAAAAGGAAGGCAGTTCAAAAGGGAAGAAGGAATAGATGGGAACAAGAAAACACGACGAGCGAGGTACTCCACTTCCCCTTCAATATTTCAACAATTCCCGTCAGAATGAACGACTAAAATTCTACTCAAAGAGATGCCCTAAATATGTCTGTGAAAAATAAACTCTCCATCGAAGGCCGCAGAGGATTTTGTGAGAAGCAATAGGATACAAATGGCTAGACTGGACCCAAAGGAATCCTGAAAGACTGACTTTCTTAGGTCTTGACAAAAGACAAGTGAAAACCACCCAATATAATGAACAGACAAAGAAGACCTTTCAGAACAACCAAGGATCCTTTTAGAAAGCCAGGGCCATCCTTCAGGTGTCTGCATCCATGAGAAAACTCATGGAGCTCAACCACCTTCAAGCCCATAAAGCAAGGCTCAAGACATATATTGGAAAGATTTACTTTCTTTATTGGAGAGAGATTGAGTGAGAGAGAGCACGAGACAGGAGAAGGTCAGAGGAAGAAGCAAACTCCCCAAGAGCTGGCAGCCCGAGGAGGGATGAGATCCTGCAAGTCCGGGGTCATAAGCAGAGCCCAAGGAAGGCAGTCGCTCAACCAACTGAGCCACGCAGGCGCCCCTCTCCAGAAATTGGTCAACAGCTGAGGGGCACCTGGGCGGAACCCACAGTGAAGTACCCAACTCGTGGCTCTGGATCAGGTGGAGATCTCAGGCTCTTGAGATTGAGCCCTGAGGCAAGGTCTGGGCTTAGGGCAGAGTCCACTTGGACTCTCTCTTTGTCCTGCCCATTCCACCATTCCTACTCCCGAGTGCTCCTTCCCTTAAACAAACAAGAAAAATCCTTTCCAGAAATGAACATTGGTTGAGAGTGGGAGTGGTGGGGACAGAAGCGATTGGAGCTCAGAAGCGCGGAAGAGGAGCCTGAGATGGTGCCCACCTTCCCAGGGCCGCAGCCGCCACCGCCCGAGGGTCGCCTCCTCCGCCGGGCGGCCACCTCCGCCCCCACGCCAACACCCCCACCGCCGCCACTGCCGCCTAGGCAGGGAGCAGCTGAGCCGCAGAGACACGAGACTCTAGCAGTGAGTAGCGCCTCCAGCGCCCTCTGAGCCCGCTTGCTTGGGGCGGAGGGGCTGTTGATCACTCGGGGAGTAGGTGAGAGGGGCATCCAGGCGCCTTCCGGGGGGGGGAGGGGCAGACAGGATGTGTAGGGAGATCCACACTGTTCTGTCCCAACTGCCCAAGGGCTTCACGGTGGACGTGGCCAGGCAACAGCCTGCGGACCAGCCCTGCATCTGGCTTTTGCATAGTAGGCAGCCATTTTACCCTCTGTCTCTGCCTGCCTCTCTGCCTGTCTTTAAAGGAATAATAAAATCTTAAAAAAATGGAAGAGATAATAGAACACCCCTCAATATTCTTGTTGTTCATTAGGACCTCATGCGTCATTTTATTTTGACTTACTGAGTTGAAGGAATTGGTTGATTGATTGACGGATTTGACAGAAAGAGAAAGCTGAGGACAAGCGGGGAAAGGGGGAAAGGGAGAAGCAGGCTTCCTGCTGAACAGAGAGCCCCAGGCAGGGGTTGATCCCAGGACCCTGGCATCAGGACCCCTGCAGAAAGGTGATGCTTCACCAGCAAGCCACCCAAGTGCCCCACTCCATGATTCAATCAGTTTTTCACTCACCAGGACCCCAGCAGAAAGGAGATGCTTCACCAGCAAGCCACCCAAGTGCCCCACTCCATGATTCAATCACTTTTTCACTCTTGGATTAATTGACACTTTTTTGGGTCTGCCTTCTCTGTGCTTACAGTAACCCCTTGCGTTTCCCTTGGTTATTTTGTGGTCACTGAGCACGTTAGGAATCTTTCCATGTTTGGATTGGCTGATGGTTTTCTCCTTGGGATAGTTCTCCTCATGGATTTTCATTGTGTTGAAGTTATCTACCTTACTTTCTTGATTCCTAGTTATCCTATCTAGATTTGTATACAGTTCCTTAGCTTGGAGCTCGATAGAGCCGCTCATAGTTTGAGTCTTGTCAGTTGGTGGGCAAGATCATTTGATTTTACACTTGGTAGGAGTAGAGTCCAACTTCACAGCCTTTCTTGTGCCTCCCGTTTTTGGGGTCCTGTCCCACTCATCTCTGCCACCTCCCCAACTTCCTAAGATGTTTTCCTATTGTACCTTCCAGAAAACGTCTGATGTCCTCTTTCATACTTAGGCGACATCACTCTGGAATAGCCTTGCCGGCTCTGATATTCCATGTGGGTATTCAAGTCATTTAGCACCGCTTTGTCAAAGTCTGCCCTTGTTGGTTTGTCTATGTTTTCTGTCATTCCAAGAGTCGTTTTGTAAGAAATCCTATCCCGTCAGATGCTCCCCTCACTCTCTTTCTCCCTCACTCTTGCTGTCGCTGCTTTCTTCAGATTTGCTGGGGTATGACGAGTCCTTTTCATTTCCATGGAAATGGAAGAATTGGCTTATCCATGTACACAGGCACTTGCTCGATAGGAAACTGGGATCGCATCGAATCTCTCCATCAAGATGGGGTTAATGGAAATATTACAATACCGATCATACGATCTATGAACATGTTCTATTAACATAGGTAACAATGAATATATGGGACATCCCATTGATTTAGATCATCAATTCCCCTTAGTCATCTCCCACGGTTTTCTGGGTGGACACTTGCTGGGTGGAGACTGCATAAAGTCTTTGGATAGATGAAGTCCTCGTTTTGGTACTCTCATCAATAGGATTCTCAACCACTGTTCGTATGTCACAGAATTCCATTGAACTTTTCTCCAATTTTAACTTATATCTGATGACTTTGATTCATTCACTTCCTGATTCTAATCCTTTGTACATTTAGTAGAATATCTTTCTACACAAACCTCACTCATTTTTTCCAGTTGTTATACCTTCAATGTTTCCTCCATGTCTTCATATACTCGCTAGGGCATCCCTTTCTAGGTGGGTAGAAGAGTTCTTCAGTTGTAGGTGTTCAATACGACCGAGTTTTGTTTCTGCCTTGGTGAGAGGATTCTGGATCTCTCGAAGCAGCACATCATTATGTGTGTATGTGGGTATACACACAATCTACCAATTGATGCAATCTACCAAATTAATCTTTTCATTAGAGTATAGAAACCATGGACATTTCATCCAAGGACTGAGCCCCTCAATTTTTGTCCATTGCCTTACATTTTGTTTGCTTCATCCCTTTGTACATCCCTTTTTTTGTTTGTTTGTTTGTTTTTTTATAAACATATATTTTTATCCCCTGGGGTACAGGTCTGTGAGTCACCAGGTTTACACACTTCACTCCACTCACCAAAGCCCCTACCCTCCCCAATGTCCATAATCCCACCCCCTTCTCCCAAACGCCCTCCCCCCAGCAACCCTCAGTTTGTTTTGGGTTATTAAGAGTCACTTATGATTTTTCTCCCTCCCAAGCCTGGGAAAAGAAGTCTGTAACATGCAATGGTAAAAATATTAGGTTGGCCACAGACTTATCAACAGAGACCTGGCATGCCAGAAAGAGCTGGCATGATATTTTCAGAGCACTAAATGAGAAAAACATGCAGCCCAGAATAGTATATCCAGCTAGGCTATCATTGAAAATAGAAGGAGAGATTAAAAGCTTCCAGGACAAACAACAACTGAAAGAATTTGCAAACACCAAACCAGCTCTACAGGAAATCTTGAAATGGGTCCTCTAAGCAAAGAGAGAGCCTACAAGTGGTAGATCAGAAAGGAACAGAGACCATATACAGTAACAGTCATCTTATAGGCAATACAATGGCACTAAATTCATATCTCTCAATAGTTACCCTGAATGTTAATGGGCTAAATGCCCCTGTCAAAAGACACAGGGTATTAGAATGGATAAAAAAACAAAACCCATCTATATGTTGCCTCCAAGACACTCATTTTAAGCCCGAAGACACCTCCAGATTTAAACTGAGGGGGTGGAAAAGAATTTACCATGCTAATGGACATCAGAAGAAAGCAGGAGTGGCAATCCTTATATCAGATCAATTAGATTTTAAGCCAAAGACTATAATAAGAGATGAGGAAGGACACTATATCATACTCAAAGGGTGTGTCCAACAAGAAGATTTAACAATTTTAAATATCTATGCCCCCAACGTGGGAGCAGCCAACTATATAAACCAATTAATAACAAAATCAAAGAAACAAATCAACAAAAATACAATAATAGTAGGGGACTTTAACACTCCCCTCACTGAAATGGACAGATCATCCAAGCAAAAGATCAGTAAGGAAATAAAGGCCTTAAACAACACACTGGACCAGATGGACATCACAGATATATTCAGAACGTTTCATCCCAAAGCAACAGAATACACATTCTTCTCTAGTGCACATGGAACATTCTCCAGAATGATGACATCCTCGGTCCTAAATCAGGACTCAACCGGTATCAAAAGATTGGGATCATTCCCTGCATATTTTCAGACCACAATGCTCTGAAGGTAGAACTCAACCACAAGAGGAAGTTTGGAAAGAACCCAAATACATGGAGACTAAATAGCATCCTTCTAAAGAATGAATGGGTCAACCGGGAAATTAAAGAAGAATTGAAAAAAATTATGGAAACAAATGATAATGAAAATACAACGGTTCAAAATCTGTGGGCCACAACAAAGGCATTCATGAGAGGAAAATATATAGCGGTACTAGCCTCTCTCAAGAAACAAGAAAGGTCTCAGGTACACAACCTAACCCTACACCTAAAGGAGGTGGAGAAAGAACAAGAAAGAAACCCTAAGCCAAGCAGGTGTACATCCCTTTTTAAAAATACATTTTTTTCTTAAATGTATTTCATTAAATGTTTACTTAAAATTTTCAATTTAAATTTTAATTTAAATTAAATGTATTAATATAAATTATTTTAAATTTAATTTATTTTTTTTCCTTTCAAATGCTGATGAATGCTGTGAGCCCCCAAATCGACGGTCACTTCAAGTACATACAAAGGAGAAATAGGAATGTAGACTTACAGAGAGGAACCATTTAGCTTTTATAGGTCCCTCTGTTAAAAGTCTAAAGAAATTACTTTCCCCAAAGAAACAAATTCAGAAGGAAAGAGGAGGATGAAAGTCACCTCCATCATCCTATAAACACATACTCAATACCAACAAAACATTAATCTCTAAACAGATGCCAACAGTTTAAAAAAAAAAAAAAAAGTTGGCAAGCGACTTCAGGTAACAATAAATTTCATGGAGGTTGAGAAGGTGGATGTAGTCGAATTGTTCAGGAGGCACCAAAAGCATGTGAATATCCTTGTCATGGAAGGAAGGAAGACTGAGATTCTTAACAAAAATATTTTATTAGGCAAAAAAAAATTAATTTGAAACAATGATTGTAAATATATATATATATATATATATATATATATATATATATTCCACAGTGAAGCCCGTGGGCAGATCAGACAGAACAGTGTGGATCTCCCTACACATCCTGTCTGCCCCTCTCCCTGCGGCAGGCACCTGGGTGCCCCTCTCGCCTCCTCCCTGGAGCAATCAGTGGCCCTGCCCCCCCAAGTGAGCAGGCTCAGAGGGCCCTGGAGGAGCTACTCACTGCTAGTGTCTTGCGTCTCTGGGGCTCAGCTGCTCCCTGCCTAGGTGGCAGTGGCAGAGGTGGGGGCGGTGGTGTGGGGCGGAGGTGGTGGCCTGGCAGAGGTGGTGGCCTGGTGGTGGCGGAGGGAGCGTGGTCCTGGGAGGGCGGGCAGCATCTCAGGCTCCCCTTTAGCTCCTGAACTCCAATCGCGTCTGTCCCCACCCCCTCCCACTCTCAACCAATGTTCATTTCTGGAAAGGATTTTCCTTGTTTGTTTTAGGGAAGGATTACTACGGAGTAGGGGAGGTGGAATGGGCAGGACCAAGAGAGAGTCCTAGTGGACTCTGACCTAAGCCCAGACCTTGCCTCAGGGCTCAATCTCAAGAGCCTGAGATCCCCACCTGAGCCAGAGCCACAAGTTGGGTACTTCACTGTGGGTTCCGCCTAGGTGCCCCTCAGCTGTTGACCAATTTCTGGAGAGGGGCGCCTGCGTGGCTCAGTTGGTTGAGCGACTGCCTTCCTTGGGCTCTGCTCATGACCCCGGACTTGCAGGATCTCATCTCTCCTTGGGCTCACAGCTCCTTGGGGAGTCTGCTTCTTCCTCTGACCTTCTCCTGTCTTGTGCTCTCTCTCACTCAATCTCTCTCCAATAAAGAAAGAAAATCTTTCCAACAGATGTCTTGAGCCTTGCTTTATGGGCTTGAAGGTGGTTGAGCGCCATGAGTTTTCTCATGGATGCAGACACCTGAAGGATGGCCCTGGCTTTCTAAAAGAATCCTTGGTTGTTCTGAAATGTCTTCTTTATCTGTTCATGATATCGGGTGGCTTTCGCATGTCTTTTGTCAAGACCTCGGAAAGTCAGTCTTTTGGGATTCCTTTGGGTCCGGTCTAGCCCTTTGCAGCGTTTTGCTTCTCACAAAATCCTCTGCGGCCTTCCATGGAGAGTTTATTTTTCACTGACATATTACTTTGCTCGTCGTGTTTTCTTGTTCCCATCTATTCCTTCTTCCCTTTTTAACTGCCTTTCTTTCAAAGACCTGAGTCCTTGGGAGGCTGCTCTCTGCCTTCTAGGATCTGCTGCTGTCCCCTAGGCAGTGTGATCTTAGTGGGTAATTCTGACTCTTTCTCAAATAGTTCTCCCACTTATTTAGGGAATGTGTAGAGTAAGCTTTCTTGGAGGGATCTTTTCATCTTGCTCCTCACCAGTGATGCTTTCCGGGTCTCTACTGAATATTTTGACTTAGCCAAAAGAACCTTTCCCTCTGGCTGGTTGGAACTCCAATGACCTCTAGCCCTGTATGAGTCTTGGCAACCATGTGGTTCCGTAACCTTGACTCTTTGTTAGAACCTGGGCCATTTTCTTAGACACACACTGCTTCCTATTGAGCCAGGACTCAAGAGGACTCCAGCCTGTATTTCCAAGAGCTTGTTTTCTCCTTGATCCTTCTTTCTGCAACCCATAGCCTTTTCATCACTCCAGCCTTCCTGAATTCCAGTCTCTCTTTCCTCACACCAGGGAGACTCCCCTCTTTGCCTTGGAATCTCCTCCCACTCCCCACAATCCAGAACTCCTCCAGGTGAAAAGCCCAGTGAATCCTGGGGCTCCGTTTTTTGTTTGTTTGTTTACTTGCTTCTTTTCCTATTGACAGCGTTCCCAAATGTGCATTCCTTTTCAATGTTTCAAGAGTCAGGTATATAGATAGAGAGATAGACATTTTTTTTTCTTTTCCAGATGGGACTCTCGTTGCTTTCTTTTCCTCTAACTAGGTTTCTATTTGTTTTCTAGGTCTGCTATTACAAGGTCCCTCAAGCCTAGTGGCTGAAACCACAGAAGTGGACAGTGTCACAGTTCTAGAGGATACAGTGTTGGTAGGCCATGCTCCTTTTGTAGGTATTAAGGAAGGATCTCTTGCAGACTGCTCTCCCAGCTTGAAGTATAGCCCTGGCGTTGGACCCCTTCACATGGCCTTCTCACTCAGGGCATATCTGTGTATCCCCAGTTGCCCATCTTGGAAGGACACAAGTCCTCCTGAATTAGGGGCCAAGTCTATTCAAATATGACCTGATCCTAGCTAGTTACATCTCCAGGGACCCTATTTGAAAATAAGGACCCGCTACCAGGTGTTGCTGTTTAGGATGGGGATATTTTATATGCGTAAACACAAGCACACACACCCACACACACGCACATCTCTATGTGTGTGTTTTTATACATATATATATATATATATATATATATATATATATATTTACAATCATTGTTTCAAATTTAATTTTTTTTTTGCCTAATAAAATATTTTTGTTAAGAATCTCAGTCTTCCTTCCTTCCATGACAAGGATATTCACAGGCTTTTGGTGCCTGCTGAACAATTCGACTACCTCTACCTTCTCAACCTCCATGAAATTTATTGTTACCTTTCGTCGCCTGCCAACTTTTATTTTTTTTTTAAAACAGTTGGCATCTGTTTAGAGATTAATGTTTTGTTGGTATTGAGTATGTGTTTATAGGATGATGGAGGTGACTTTCATCCTCCTCTTTCCTTCTGAATTTGTTTCTTTTGGGAAAGTAATTTCTTTAGACTTTTAACAGAGGGACCTATAAAAGCTAAATGGTTCCTCTCTGTAAGTCTACATTCCTATTTCTCCTTTTGTATGTACTTGAAGTGACCGTCGATTTTGGGGCTCACATCATTCATCAGCATTTGAAAGGAAAAAAATAATTAAATTTAAATTAATTTATATTAATACATTTAATTTAAATTCAAATTTAAATTAAAAATTATAATTAAACATTTAATGAAATACATTTAAGAAAAAAAATTATTTTTAAAAGGGCATGTACAAAGTGATGAAGCAAACAAAATGTAAGGCAATGGACAACAATTGAGGGGCTCAGTCCTTGGATGAAATGTCCATGGATTCTATACTCTAATGAAAAGATTAATTTGGGTAGATTGCATCAATTGGTAGATTGTGTGTATACCCACATACTCACATAATGATGTGCTGCTTCGAGAGATCCAGAAACCTCTCACCAAGGCAGAAACAAAACTCAGTCGTATTGAACACCTACAACTGAACAACTCTTCTACCCACCTAAAAAGGGACGCCCTAGCAAGTATATGAAGACATGGAGGAAACATTGAAGGTATAACAACTGGAAAAAATGAGTGAGGTTTGTGTAGAAAGATATTCTACTAAATGTACAAAGGATTAGAATCAGGAAGTGAATGAATCAAAGTCATCGGATATAAGTTAAAATTGGAGAAAAGTTCAATGGAATTCTGTGACATACGAACAGTGGTTGAGAATCCTATTGATGAGAGTACCAAAACGAGGACTTCATCTATCCAAAGACTTTATGCAGTCTCCACCCAGCAAGTGTCCACCCAGAAAACCGTGGGAGATGACTAAGGGGAATTGATGATCTAAATCAATGGGATGTCCCATATATTCATTGTTACCTATGTTAATAGAACATGTTCATAGATCGTATGATCGGTATTGTAATGTTTCCATTAACCCCATCTTGATGGAGAGATTCGATGCGATCCCAGTTTCCTATCGAGCAAGTGCCTGTGTACATGGATAAGCCAATTCTTCCATTTCCATGGAAATGAAAAGGACTCGTCATACCCCAGCAAATCTGAAGAAAGCAGCGACAGCAAGAGTGAGGGAGAAAGAGAGTGAGGGGAGCATCTGACGGGATAGGATTTCTTACAAAACGACTCTTGGAATGACAGAAAACATAGACAAACCAACAAGGGCAGACTTTGACAAAGCGGTGCTAAATGACTTGAATACCCACATGGAATATCAGAGCCGGCAAGGCTATTCCAGAGTGATGTCGCCTAAGTACGAAAGAGGACATCAGACGTTTTCTGGAAGGTACAATAGGAAAACATCTTAGGAAGTTGGGGAGGTGGCATAGATGAATGGGACAGGACCCCAAAAACGGGAGGCACAAGAAAGGCTGTGAAGTTGGACTCTACTCATTCCAAGTGTATAAACAAACGATCTTGCCCACCAACTGACAAGACTCAAACTATGAGCGGCTCTATTGAGCTCCCAGCTAAGGAACTGTATACAAATCTAGATACTATTACTAGGAATCAAGAAAGAAAGGTAGGTAACTTCAACACATGAAAATCCATGAGCAGAACTATCCCAAGGAGAAAACTATCAGCAAATCCACACATGGTAAGATTCCTAACGTGATCAGTGACCACAAAAGAGCCAAGGGAAACGCAAGGGGTTACTGTAAGCACAGAGAAGGCAGACCCAAAAAAGTGTCGCTTAATCCAACGGATTGAAGAGTGAAAAACTGATTGAATCATTGAATGGGGCACTTGGGTGGCCCTCTGGTGAAGCTGGGGTGCTGATGCCAGAGTCCAGGGATCAAGCTCTGCCTGGGGCTCTCTGTTCAGCAGGAAGCCTGCTTCTCCCTTTCCCCCTTTCCCCGCTTGTCCTCAGCTCTCTCTTTCTATCAAATTCGTCAATCAACCAACCAATTCCTTCAACTCAGTAAGTCAAAATAAAATGACGCATTGGGTCATAATGAACAACAAGAATATTGAGGGGTGTTCTATTATCTCTTCCATTTTTTCAAGATTTTATTATTCCTTTAAAGACCGGCAGAGAGGCAGGCAGAGAGAGAGGGAAAAAAGGCTGCCTTCTATGCAAAGGCCAGATGCAGGGCTGGTCCGCAGGCTGTTGCCTGGCCACGTCCACCGTGAAGCCCGCGGGCAGCTCTGACAGAATAGTGTGGATCTCCCTACACATCCTGTATGCCCCTCCTGCCGAGGAAGGCGCCTCGGTGCCCCTCTGACCTCCTCCCTGGAATGATCAGTGGCCCTGCCCCCTCAAGCAAGCAGGCTCAGAGAGCCCTGGAGGCGCTACTTACTGCTAGAGCTTCGCGTCTCAGGGGCTCAGCTCACCCTGCCTAGGCGGCAGTGGTGGCGGTGGGGTGGGTGGCTTGGGGGCAGAGGTGGCGGCCTAGCAGAGGTGGTGGCCCTGCAGCAGTGGCGGCTGCAGCGCCTGAGGGAGCACGGTCCTGGGAGGGCAGGCAGCATCTCAGGCTCCCCTTTCGCTCTTCTGAGCTCCAATCGCTTGTCCCCACCCCTCCTACTCTCAACCAATGTTCATTTCTGGAAAGGATTTTCCTTGTTTGTTTTAGGGAAGGATTACTACGGAGTAGGGGAGGTGGAATGGGCAGGACCAAGAGAGAGTCCTAGTGGACTCTGCCCTAAGCCCAGACCTTGCCTCAGGGCTCAATCTCAAGAGCCTGAGATCACCACCTGAGCCAGAGCCAAGAGTTGGGTACTTCACTGTGGGTTCCGCCTAGGTGCCCCTCAGCTGTTGACCAATTTCTGGAGAGGGGCGGCTGCGTGGCTCAGTCGGTTGAGCGACTGCCTTCCTTGGGCTCTGCTCATGACCCCAGACTTGCAGGATCTCCTCCCTCTTCGGGCTCCCAGCTCCTTGTGGAGTCTGCTTCTTCCTCTGAACTTCTCCTCTCTCGTGCTCTCTCTCACTCATTCTCTCTCCTATAAAGAAAGAAAATCTTTCCAACAGATGTCTTGAGCCTTGCTTTATGGGCTTGAAGGTGGTTGAGCGCCATGAGTTTTCTCATGGATGCAGACACCTGGAGGATGGCCCTGGCTTTCTAAAAGGATCCTTGGTTGTTCTGAAATGTCTTCTTTGTCTGTTCATGATATCGGGTGGCTTTCGCTTGTCTTTTGTCAAGACCTAGGAAAGTCAGTCTTTTGGGATTCCTTTGGGTACGGTCGAGCCCTTTGCATCGTTTTGCTTCTCACAAAATCCTCTGCGGCCTTCAATAGAGAGTTATTTTTCACAGACATATTTAGGGCTTTTCTTTCCGTAGAATTTTAGTCCTTCATTCTGAAGGGAATTGTTGAAATGTTGATGTGGAAGTGGAGTACCTCGCTCGTCGTGTTTTCTTGTTCCCATCTATTCCTTCTTCCCTTTTGAACTGCCTTCCTTTCGAAGACCTGAGTCCTTGGGAGGCTGCTCTCTGCCTTCTAGGATCTGCTGCTGTCCTCATAGGCAGTGTGATCTTAGTGGGTAATTTTGACTCTTTCTCAAATAGTTCTCCCACTTATTTATGGATTGTGTAGAGTAAGCTTTCTTGGTGGGAACATTTCATATTGCTCCTCACCTGTGATCCTTTCTGGGTCTCTACTGAATATTCTGACTCAGCCAAAAGAGCCTTTCCCTCTGGCTGGTTGGAACTCCGATGACCTCTAGCCCTGTATGAGTCTTGGCAACCATGTGGTTCCGTTACCTTGACTCTTTGTTAGAACCTGGGCCATTTTCTTAGACACACACTGCTTCCTATTGAGCCAGGACTCAAGAGGACTCCAGCCTGTATTTCCAAGAGCTTGTTTTCTCCTTGACTTCCTTCTTTCTGCAACCCATGGCCTTTTCATCACTCCAACCTTTCTGAATTCCAGTCTTTCTTTCCTCACACCAGGGAGACTCCCCTCTTTACCTTGGAATCTCCTCCCTCTCCCCACCATCCAGAACTCCTCCAGGTGAAAAGCCCAGTGAATCCCGGGGCTCCGTTTTTTGTTTGTTGGTTTGGTTGCTTCTTTTCCTATTGACAGCATTCCCAAATGTGCATTCCTTTTCAATGTTTTAAAGAGTCAGGTATATAGATAGAGAGATAGACATTTTTTTTTTCTTTTCCAGATTTCCATGGGCCTTTGGTTGCTTTCTTTTCCTCTAACTAGGTTTCTATTCATTTTCTAGGTATGCTATTATAAGATACCACAAGCCTAGTGGCTGAAACCACAGAAGTGGACAGTGTCACAGTTCTAGAGGATACAGTGTTGGTAGGCCATGCTTCTTTTGTAGGTATTAAGGAAGGATCTGTTGCAGGCCCCTCTCCCAGCTTGAAGTATAGCCCTGGCGTTGGACCCCTTCACATGGCCTTCTCACTCAGGGCATATCTCTGTATCCCCAGTTTCATCCCTTTGTATATCCCCTTTTAAAAATAAATTTTTTTCTTAAATGTATTTCATTAAATGTTTAATTATAATTTTTAATTGAAATTTGAATTTGAATTAAATGTATTAATATAACTTAATTTAAATTTAATTTAATTAATTTTTTCCTTTCAAAGCTGATGAATGCTGTGAGCCCCCAAATCGATGGTCACTTCAAGTACATACAAAAGGAGAAATAGGAATGTAGAATTACAGAGACGAACCATTTAGCTTTTATAGGTCCCTCTGTTAAAAAACTAGAGAAATTACTTTCCCAAAATGAAACAAATTCAGAAGGAAAGAGGAGGATGAAAGTCACCTCCATCAGCCTATAATCACATACTCAATACCAACAAAACATTAATCTCTAAACAGATGCCAACTGTTTTAAAAAAAATAAATAAAAGTTGGCAGGCGACGAAAGGTAACAATAAATTTCATGGATGTTGAGAAGTTAGAGGTAGTCGAATTGTTCAGGAGGCACCAAAAGCCTGTGAATATCCTTGTCATGGAAGGAAGGAAGACTGAGATTCTTAACAAAAATATTTTATTAGGCAATAAGAAATAAATTTGAAACAATGATTGTAAATATATATATATATATATATATATATATATATATATATCTGTATAAAAACACACACATAGAGATGTGCATGTGTGTGGGTGTGTGTGCTTGTGTGTATGCATATAAACTATCCCCATCCTAAACAGCACCACCTGGTAGTGGGTCCTTATTTTCAAATAGGGTCCCTGGAGTTGTAACTAGCTAGGATCAGGTCATATTTGAATAGACTGGGCCCCTAATTTAGGAGGACTTGTGTCCTTCCAAGATGGGAAACTAGGGATACACAGATATGCCCTGAGTGAGAAGGCCATGTGAAGGGGTCCAACGCCAGGGCTATACTTCAAGCTGGGAGAGGGGCCTGCAACAGATCCTTCCTTAATACCTACAAAAGGAGCATGGCCTACCAACACTGTATCCTCTAGAACTGTGACACTGTCCACTTCTGTGGTTTCAGCCACTAGGCTTGTGGTATCTTGTAATAGCAGACCTAGAAAATGAATAGAAACCTAGTTAGAGGAAAAGAAAGCAACCAGACGCCCATGGAAATCTGGAAAAGGAAAAAAAAAAAATGTCTATCTCTCTATCTATATACCTGACTCTTTAAAACATTGAAAAGGAACACACATTTGGGAACCCTGTCAATAAGAAAAGAAGGAAGCAAACCAACAAACAAAAAACAGAGCCCCGGGATTCACTGGGTTTTTCACCTGGAGGAATCCTGGATGGTGCGGAGAGGGAGGAGATTCCAAGGTAAAGAGGGGAGTCTCCCTGGTGTGAGGAAAGAAAGACTGGAATTCAGAAAGGTTGGAGTGATGAAAAGGCCATGGGTTGCAGAAAGAAGGAAGTCAAGGAGAAAACAAGCTCTTGGAAATACAGGCTGGAGTCCTCTTGAGTCCTGGCTCAATAGGAAGCAGTGTGTGTCTAAGAATATGGCCCGGGTTCTAACAAAGAGTCAAGGTAACGGAACCACATGGTTGCCAAGACTCATACAGGGCTAGAGGTCATCGGAGTTCCAACCAGCCAGAGGGAAGAGTTCTTTTGGCTAAGTCAGAATATTCAGTAGAGACCCAGAAAGGATCACAGGTGAGGAGCAGGATGAAATGATCCCTTCAAGAAAGCTTACTCTATACATTCCCTAAATAAGTGGGAGAACTATTTGAGAAAGAGTCAGAATTAGCCACTAATATCTCACTGCTCATGGGACAGCTGATCCTAGAAGGCAGAGAGCAGCCTCCCAAGGACTCAGGTCTTCAAAAGGAAGGCAGTTGAAAAGAGAAGAAGGAATAGACGGGAATAAGAAAACACAACGAGCGAGGTACTCCACTTCCACATCAACATTTCAACAATTCCCTTCAGAATGAACGACTAAAATTCTACAGAAAGAAAAGCCCTAAATATGTCCATGAAAAATAAACTCTCCATTGAAGGCCGCAGAGGATTTTGTGAGAAGCAAAACGATGCAAAGGGCTAAACCGGACCCAAAGGAATCCCAAAAGACTGATTTTCCTAGGTCGTGACAAAAGACAAGCGAAAGCCACTCGATATTATGAACAGACATAGAAGACATTTCAGAACAACCAAGGATCCTTTTAGAAAACCAGGGCCATCCTTTAGGTGTCTGCATCCGATGAGAAAACTCATGGTGCTCAACCACCTTCAAGCCCATAAAGCAAGGCTCAAGACATCTGTTGGAAAGATTTTCTTTCTTTATTGAAGAGAGAATGAGTGAGAGAGAGCACGAGAGAGGAGAAGGTCAGAGGAAGAAGCAGACTCCACAAGGAGCTGGGAGCCCGAGGAGGGACGAGATCCTGCAATTTCGTGGTCATAAGCAGAGCCGAAGGAAGTCAGTCTCTCAACCAACTGAGCCACGTAGGCACCCATCTTCAGAAATTGGTCAACAACAGCTGAGGGGCACCTAGGCGGCACCCCCAGTGAAGTACCCAACTCTTGGCTCTGGCTCAGGTGGTGATCTCAAGCTCTTGACATTGAGCACTGAGGCAAACTTTGGACTTAAGGCAAAGTGACGAGGACTCTCCTTGGTCTTGCCCATCCACCTCCCCCACTCCCATGTGCTCTTTCCCTAAAACAAACAATGAAACCCCTTCCCAGCAATGAACAATATTTGAGAGTGGGAGTGGTCGGGAGAGATGCATGAGGGAAGAGCTGGAGTTGCTGCAGGACCTTCCAGGGCAGTGCTCCCTCAGCTTCCAGTGCTGCCTCTGACTCTGGGGAGCAGCAGGGATACTGCTTCTCCCTCTTTCTCTGCCTGCTGCTTCCCCTCTCCTTGTGTCTTCGTGCTCTGTCTTTATCAAATTAATAAGTAAAATCTTTAATAAAAAATGATCAGTGGTTTGTTTTACACAGTACTTTCAATGGGCTTGTCCAGATCGTGATTCCCAGTTCCCCAGAGGGGCGTTAGGGTGATGAAATGGGATAGCATATTTAGAGTGAGGTGTCCATACTTTAAATATCATAAAACAATAGGATCTGCTAGTCTAAGCAGGAGATATGGGAAGCTACCACTTTCACCATATGCATTCAAAGCACTCAGGAGCTGTGGTGTTGACTGACACCCAGCCTAATGGTGGCCCAGCTGAGCTTGTCCTGAGGAAGTGTGGATCTAGTGTAGTGCTGGCTGAGCTTCACTGGCCCTCAGGGTACCACTATCACTCATGGGCTTTAGAAAGGGCCCGGAGTTCCAGTGCGGGACCAGGTGTCCCATTTGTAAAAAACAGAGCCCTGTTTTTTGAGCTGACCATCTGAGGATAGGCACTGGAGCAAAAAATGACTGTTGCTAGGTGCCAGGCCAACACAGCACTTTAAATCACTATCATGAGCTCCTCTCTAAACTGCATGTTTTGCCATCACTGGGCTGAGTAGACCCTGGTGGATATTCTTTAAC
The DNA here is from genome assembly GCF_030435805.1 of Mustela lutreola. Taxonomy (NCBI): domain Eukaryota; kingdom Metazoa; phylum Chordata; class Mammalia; order Carnivora; family Mustelidae; genus Mustela; species Mustela lutreola. Next base: position 205,578,778 of record NC_081290.1, on the reverse strand, counting down.
CACAGGAAAGTTTGCCTTTCGCCCTACTCCACCAGGCTTGCCTCTGACTCATCTTGGACTCTCCAGCAGTTGGGGAGGAGTAGGGTACATGTCTCCTCAGCAGATTGGGATGTGCACAAAAGGGGGACGGGCCCATCCTTCCTGTTCTTTGAAGGATATCTGGTGGCTCCTTTTCTTGTGTGGTCCCTGGAAAGCAAGGGTCACAAGACTGGGGTGCATGGCAGAGACCTTAGGGACTTCACCTGGAGACAAAAATACAACAAGGTGAGTCCAGTATCAGGCTCTTCTGGTGGCTCCCTGAACTTTCAGTGAGCATAGGACCATGGCAGAGCGAGGAGGTCAGTAAGAGCCTGTCAGAGGATGCACCCAGGGAAAGGGCTGTGGTCCTGAGGAGCGACTGGTGCCATTAGGTGAGAGGGGACGTTCCCCACCACCTCAAGCTGATGATGGTCCTGCTCAGTCACTGCACATGAGGTGCTCAGATCCAACACTCCCTATTCACAGGCCAGTTCACTCCCCAATCAGCTTGGTGTAAAATGATGGCTTTTGTGATTGAAAACTGAAATGTTTAGTATGAAACATGCCCACGTAGAAACAGCCTGTTGTAGGAAGGAGAGGATGTTGTGCAGAGAGTACTCTGTATTTGTGTCCCATACTTTTTTTTTTAATAAACATATAACATATTTTTATCCCCAGGGGTAAGGTCTGTGAATCGCCAGGTTTACACACTTCACAGCACTCACCATAGCATATACCCTCCCCAATGTCCATAACCCCATCCCCCTTCTCCCAACCACCCTCCCACCAGCAACCCTCAGTTTGTTTTGTGAGATTAAAAGTCACTTATGGTTTGTCTCCCTCACAAACCCATCTTGATTCATTTATTCTTCTCCTACCCTTCTTCTTAACCCTGCATGTTGCATCTCCATTTCCTCATATCAGGGAGATCATATGATAGTTGTCTTTCTCTGCTTGACTTATTTTGTTAAGCATGACACCCTCTAGTTCCATCCACGTCATCACAAATATCAAGATTTCATTTCTTTTGATGGCTGCACAGTATTCCATTGTGTATATATACCACATTTATTTATCCATTCATCTGTTGATGGACATTTAAGTTTGGCTATTGTAGACATTGCTGTTATAAACATTCGGGTGCACTTGTCCCTTCGGATCACTACATTTGTATCTTTAGGGTAACTACTCATTAGTGAAATTGCTGGGTCATAGGGGAGTTTTGTTTTTTATCCATTCTGATATTTTGTGTATTTTGACACAGGGGCATTTAGCCTATTTACTTTCTTTCCTTCTTTTTTTTTTTTTTTTGATTTTTCTAAATTTATTTTCAGCATAACAGTATTCATTATTATTTCACCACTCCCAGTTCTCCATGCAATTTGTGCTCTCTATAAAACCCACCACCTGGTACCCCAACCTCCTACCCCCCACCACTTCAAAACCCTCAGATTGTTTTTCAGAGTCCATAGTCTCTTGTGATTCACCTCCCTTTCCAATTTCCCCCAACTCCCTTCTCCTCTCTAACTCCCCATGTCCTCCATGCTATTTGTTATGCTCCACAAATAAGTGAAACCATATGATTATTGACTCTCTCTGCTTGACTTACTTCACTCAGCATCATCTCTTCCAGTCGTGTCCATGTTGTTAACAAAAGTTAAGTATTCATCCTTTCTGATGAAGGCACAATACTCCATAGTGTATATGCACCACATTTTCCTTATCCATTCGTCTGTTGAAGGGCATCTTGGTTCTTTCCAGTTTGGCAACCGTGGCCATTGCTGCTATAAACATTGGGGCACAGATGGCCCTTCTTTTCACGACATCTGTATCTTTGGGGTAAATACCCAGTAGTGCAATTGCAGGGTAATAGGGAAGTTCTATTTTTAATTTCTTGAGGAATCTCAATACTGTTCTACAAAGAGGCTGCACCAACTTGCATTCCCACCAACAGAGTAAGAGTGTTCCCCTTTCTCCACATCCCCTTCAACACATGTTGTTTCCTGTCTTGTTAATTTTGGCCATTCTAACTGGTGTAAGGTGGTATCTCAGTGTGGTTTTAATTTGAATCTCCCTCATGGCTAGTGATGATCGACATTTTTTCATGTGTCTGATAGCCATTTGTATGTCTTGATTGGACAAGTGTCTGTTCGTATCTTCTGCCCATTTTTTTATATGATTATCTGTTTTGTGTGTGTTGAGCTTGAAGAGTTAATTATAGATCCTGGATATCAACCTTTTGTCTGTACTGTCATTTGCAAATATCTTCTCCCATTCTGTGGGTTGCCTCTTTGTGTTCTTGACTGTTTCCTTTGCTGTGCAGAAGCTTTTGATCTTGATGAAGTCTCAAAAGTTCATTTCACTTTTGTTTCCTTTGCCTTTAGAGACATATCTTGAAAGAAGCTGCTGTGGCTATGTTCTCCTCTAGGATTCTGATGGATTCCTGTCTCACATTGTGGTCTTTTATCCATTTTGAGTTTATCTTTGTGTACGGTGTAAGAGAATGGTCGAGTTTCATTCTTCTACATATAGCTGTCCAGTTTTCCCAGCACCATTTATTGAAGAGACTGTCTTTTTTCCACTGTATATTTTTTCCTGTTTCATTGAAGATTAATTGACCGCAGAGTTGAGGGTCCATATCTGGGCTCTCTACTCTGCTCCACTGGTTTGTATCTGTTATTATGCCAGTACCATGCTGTCTTGGTGATCATAGCTTTGTAATAAAGTTTGACATCAGGTAATGCGATGCCTCAGTTGTATTTTTGTTTTTCAACATTTCCTTAGCAATTCAGGGTCTCTTCTGATTCCATATAAATTTTTGGATTATTTGCTCCAGCTCTTTGAAGAATACCGGTGGAATTTTGATCGGAATGGCATTAAAAGTATAGATTGCTCTAGGCGGTATAGACATTTTAACAATGTTTATTCTTCTGATTCAAGAGCATGGAATGGTCTTCCATCTTTTGTGTCTTTTTCAATTTCTTTCATGAGTGTTCTGTAGTTCCTTGAGTACCGATCCTTTACCTCTTTGGTTAGGTTTATTCCCAGGTATCTTATGGTTCTTGGTGCTATAGTAAATGGAATCGTTTCTCTAATTTCACTTCCTGTATTTTCATTATTAGTGTATAAGAAATCCACTGATTTCTGTACATTGACTTTGTATTCTGCCACGTTGCTGAATTGCTGTATGAGTTCTAGTAGTTTGGGGGTGGAGTCTTTTGGGTTTTCCATATAAAGAATCATGTCATCTGTTAAGAGAGTTTGACTTCTTCATTGCCAGTTTGGATACCTTTTATTTCTCTTTGTTGTCTGATTGCTGTTGCTAGGACTTCTAATACTAAGTTGAACAAAAGTGGTTAAAGTGGGCATCGTTGTCTTGTTCCTGATCTCAATGGGAAGGCTGCAAGCTTTTTCCCATTGAGGATATTTGCTGTGGGTCTTTCATAGATAGATTTTAACAATTGAGAGATATGAATTTAGTGCCATTGTATTTCCTGTAAAGTGACTGTTACTGTATATTGTCTCTGTTCCTTTCTGGTCTACAACTTTTATCCTCTCTCTTTTCTTAGAGGACTGTTTTCAATACTTCCTGTAGAGCTGGTTTGGTGTTTACAAATTCTTTCAGTTTTTGTTTTTCCTAGAAGATTTTTTAAAAATATATTTTATTTATTTATTTGACAGACAGAGATCACAAGCAGGCAGAGACAGGCATAGGGAGAGGAAGGGAAGCAGGTTCTCTGTGGAGCAGAGATCCTGATGCAGGGCTTGATCCCAGGACTCTGGGATCAGGACCCAAGCCAAAGGCAGAGGCTGTAACCCACTGAGCCACCCAGACATCCCTCTTGAAAGATTTTTATCTCTCTTTCTATTTTCAAGGACAGCTTAGCTAGCTATAGGTTTCTTGGCTGCATGTTTTTATCATTTAGTGCTCTGAATACATCATGCCTGTTCTTTCTGGTCTGCCAGGTCTCTGTGGATAAGTCTGCTGCCAATCTAATATTGCAACCATTGTATGTTACAGACTTCTTGTCCCAGGCTGCTTTCAAGATTTTCACTTTGTCACTAAGAATTGTAAGTTTTACTACTAGATGACAGGGTGTGAATCTATTCTTAGTGATTTAGGGTGTTCTCTGTGTCCCCTGAATTTTGATATTTGTTCCCTCTTCAAAATTATGAAAATTCTCTGCAATAATTTTCCCCAATATATCTTCTGTCCCCCTCTCTCTTCCTTCTTCTGGAATCCCAATTATTCTAATATTGTTTCTTCTTATGGTATTACTTATATCTCGAATTCTCCCTTCCTATTCCAGTAATTGTTTGTCTCTCTTTTGATCAGCTTTTTATTCTCCATCATTTGGTCTCCTATATCATTAATTCTTTCTTCTGCTTCATTTATCCTAGCAGTAAGAGCCTCCATTTATTTTACTTTAAAAAATATTTTTAAATTTATTTTCAGCCTAACAGTATTCCTTGTTTTTGCACCACACCCAGGGCTACATGCAATCCTTGCCCTCTATAATACCCACCCCTTGGTTCCCCCAAACTCCCTCCCCATGCCCCTTCAAAACCCTCAGATTGTTTTTCAGAGTCCATAGTCTCTCATGGTTCACCTCTCCTTCCAATTTCCTGCAACTCCCTTCTCCTCTCTAACCCCCCTTGTCCTCCATGCTATTTGTTATGCTCCACAAATAAGTGAAACCATATGATTATTGACTCTCTCTGCTTGACTTATTTCACACAACATCATCTCTTCCAGTCCTGTCCATGTTGTTACAAAAGTTGGGTATTCATCCTTTCTGATGGAGGCATAATACTCCATAATGTATATGGACCACATTGTCCTAATCCCTTCATCTGTTGAAGGGCTTCTTGGTTCTTTCCACAGTTTGGCGACCATGACCATTGCTGCTATAAACATTGGGGTACAGATGGAACTCTTTTCACAACATCTGTATCTTTGGGGTAAATACCCAGTAGTGCAATGGCAGGGTCATAGGGAAGCTCTATTTTTAATTTCTTAAGGAATCTCCACACTGTTTTCCAAAGTGGTTGCACCAACTTGCATTCCCACCAACAGTGTAAGAGGGTTCCCCTTTCTCCAAATCCTCCCCAACACATGTTGTTTCCTGTCTTGTTAATTTTGGCCATTCTAACTGGTGTAAGGTGGTATCTCAGTGTGGTTTTAATTTGAATCTCCCTCATGGCTAGTGATGATCGACATTTTTTCATGTGTCTGATAGCCATTTGTATGTCTTGATTGGAGAAGTGTCTGTTCATATCTTCTGCCCATTTTTTGATATGATTGTCTGTTTTGTGTGTGTTGAGTTTGAGGAGTTCATTATAGATCCTGGATATCAACCTTTTGTCTGTACTGTCATTTGCAAATATCTTTTTTCACTCCGTGGGCTGTCTCTTTGTTTTATTGACTGCTTCCTTTGCTGTGCAGAAGCTTTTGATCTTGATGAAGTTTCAAAAGTTCATTTTCTCTTTTGTTTCCTTTGCCTTTGGAGACATATCTTGAAAGAAGCTGCTGTGGCTAATATCGAAGAGATTACTGCCTATATTCTCCTTAGGATTCTGATGGATTCCTCTCTCACGTTGAGGTCTTTTACCCAGGTGGTGGGTATTAGAGAGGGCACAGATTACATGGAGCACTGGGTGTGGTGCAAAAACAGTGAATACTGTTATGCTGAAAATGAATAAAAAATTTAAAAAAAGAATGGGTTACAAATTGAATTTTCTGGTTCCCCACACATAAAGAGTTTTGTTCTAGATTTGGCTAAATTTTTCTTTAAATGGCTAGATTGCAAGTACTTAAGGCTTTGTGGGTCATAGACTCCTGTATCTACTCTGTAGTTGTAGCATGAAAGCAGCAATAAATAACACACAAGATAACAGTGTTAGGCTGATTTTATAAAATTAGCCACTGGGCTGGATTTTTCTCACAGGTCATATTTTGCAGAGCTCTGGCTAAGTGAAATTTTATTCTGATTCTCTAAACAGAGATCAGGAATATATGGTTCTTTATAAAAACATATGAATTTACAAGAATTTTGTAATGCGTACAAGTCCAAATATATACAAATGTGTATAATAGTGTCTGTGTGTGAGTATATGCATATGGGTAACAGTGTGTTGGATGGGATTATGTGCATCACCTGTAATTTTTTCTCTGGGGAAAGTCTACATCTTTTTTCAAATGTTTGAAAATCTAAGGCTCAAAAGATATTAATGACATTATGCAAATATTTCTGAATTCTGAAACTCAAGAATTCCCTGATAAGCTTTAATCTTAACACATTCTCTTTTCAGCGTAAAAATAAATAATTACAGGGGCCAAATTACTAGCCAATAGGATTCAACAGTACATTAAAAAGATTATTCACCACGACCAAGTGGGATTTATTCCAGGGCTGCAAGGTTGGTTCAACATCCGCAAATCAGTCAATGTGATACAACACATCAATAAAAGAAAGAACAAGAACCATATGATACTCTCAATAGATGCTGAAAAAGCATTTGACAAAGTACAGCATCCCTTCCTAATCAAAACTCTTCAAAGTGTAGGGATAGAGGGCACATACCTCAATATCATCAAAGCCATCTATGAAAAACCCACCGCAAATATCATTCTCAATGGAGAAAAACTGAAAGCCTTTCCGCTATGGTCAGGAACACGGAAGGGATGTCCATTATCACCACTGCTATTCAACATAATACTAGAAGTCCTAGCCTCAGCAATCAGACAACAAAAGGAAATTAAAGGCATCCAAATCGGCAAAGAAGAAGTCAAATTATCACTCTTCGCAGATGATATAATACTATATGTGGAAAACCCAAAAGACTCTACTCCAAAACTGCTAGAACTTATACAGGAATTCAGTAAAGTGTCAGGATATAAAATCAATGCACAGAAATCAGTTGCATTTCTCTACACCAGCAGCAAGACAGAAGAAAGGGAAATTAAGGAGTCAATCCCATTTACAATTGTATCCAAAACCATAAGATACCTAGGAATAAACCTAACCAAAGAGACACAGAATCTATACTCAGAAAACTATAAAGTACTCATGAAAGAAATTGAGGAAGACACAAAGAAATGGAAAAATATTCCATGCTCCTGGATTGGAAGAAAAAAAATTGTGAAAATGTCTATGCTACCTAAAGCAATCTACACATTTAATGCAATTCCTATCAAAGTACCATCCATCTTTTTCAAAGAAATGGAACAAATCTAAAATTTATATGGAACCAGAAAAGACCTCGAATAGCCAAAGGGATATTGAAAAAGAAAGCGAAAGTTGGTGGCATCACAATTCCAGACTTCAAGCTCTATTACAAAGCTGTCATGGTACTGGCACAAAAACAGACCCATAGATCAATGGAACAGAATAGAGAGCCCAGAAATAGACCCTCAACTCTATGGTCAACTAATCTTCGACAAAGCAGGAAAGAATGTCCAATGGAAAAAAGACAGTCTCCTCAATAAATGGTGCTGGGAAAATTGGACAGCCACATGCAGAAAAATGAAATTGGACCACTTCCTTACACCACACAAGAAAATAAACTCAAAATGGATGAAGGACCCCAATGTGAAAAAGGAATCCATCAAAATCCTTGAGGAGAACACAGGCAGCAACCTCTTCGACCTCTGCCGCAGCAACATCTTCCTAGGAACAACGCTAAAGGCAAGGGAAGCAGGGGAAAAAATTAACTATTGGGATTTCATCAAGATCAAAAGCTTTTGCACAGCAACGGAAACAGTTAATAAAATCAAAAGACAACTGACAGAATGGAGAAGATATTTGCAAACGACATATCAGATAAAGGACTAGTGTCCTTTATCTGTAAAGGACTTAGCAAACTATCTATAAAGAACTTAGCAAACTCAACACCCAAAGAACAAATAATCCAATCAAGAAATGGGCAGAGGACATGAACAGACATTTCTGCAAAGAAGACATCCAGATGGCCAACAGACACATGAAAAAGTGCTCCATATCACTCGGCATCAGGGAAATACAAATCAAAACCACAATAAGATATCACCTCACACCAGTCAGAATGGCTAAAATCAACAAGTCAGGAAATGACAGATGCTGGCGAGGATGCAGAGAAAGGGGAACCCTCCTACACTGTTGGTGGGAATGCAAGCTGGTGCAGCCACTCTGGAAAACAGCATGGAGGTTCCTCAAAATGTTGAAAATAGAACTTCCCTATGACCCAGCAATTGCACTATTGGGTATTTACCCTAAAGATACAAACGTAGTGATCCACAGGGGCACGTGCACCCGAATGTTTATAGCAGCAATGTCCACAATAGCCAAACTATGGAAACAACCTAGATGTCCATCAACAGATGAATGGATCAAGAAGATGTGGTATATATACACAATGGAATACTGTGCAGCCATCAAAAGAAATGAAATCTTGCCATTTGCGACAACATGGATGGAACTAGAGCATATCATGCTTAGCGAAATAAGTCAAGCAGAGAAAGACAACTATCATATGATCTCCCTGATATGAGGAAGTGGTGATGCAACATGGGGGCTTAAGTGGGTACGAGAAGAATAAATGAATCAAGATGGGTTTGTGAGGGAGACAAACCATAAGTGACTCTTCATCTCACTAAACAAACTGAGGGTTGCTGGGGGGAGGGGTTTTGGGAGAAGGGGGTGGGATTATGGACATTGGGGAGGGTATGTGCTTTGGTGAGTGCTGTGAAGTGTGTAAACCTGGTGATTCACAGACCTGTACCCCTGAGGATAAAAATATATGTTTATAAAAAATAAAAAATTAAAAAAAAAGAAAAAAAAATACATTTTAAATGATTTTAATACTCTGGTCCCCCTTTTCACCTGAATGTGAGCAAAGAAGGGAGAGCAGGTGGGAGAGAAGTAAAAGGCAGTTGGATAAGACAAGATGCTCACATTATTTTTGGATAATTTTAAGACAATGCCATGCCATTTAAAGAACTTAAGGTCAACTTACTGAACAAAATACTTGTCTCTCACTAATTTAAACTACTAATTTTACCTCCTATCAGCAAAACCACACATTTGATGTTCAACTTGTGATGCAGAATTCAAACCATCAATGTAGACTGACTATTATTTTCACCATTAATTGTTGGCTCCAAAAAAAAAAAAAAAAAAAAAAAAAAAAAAAAAAAAAAAAGCATACATAAACCCCAGGATAAGTACCACTGATCTCAAATCCCTGCTTCACTGCTTTCCTGTTTATGACCTTGGACATAATGTTTCCCATATTTAAGCTTCAGTTTTCTTCTCTGTAAAATAGCAATATGAATAGTATATCCTTCTTGGATGACTATGAGGATTAAACAAGATAGTGCATAAAAAATGATTGGCACAGGCCTGGCCATCAAGAATGTAGGGAATGATTATCAGAATAATACAGATCAGGAATTTTTCAGTAAACCTCCAGTTTCTTAGTTTGGAATTTTTTTCCTCCCTGAATGAAACTCAGAATCATCCATACTGAACTATATGGGATTGATGGTAACTTCAAGCATTACTCCTTTGGAGGATTTCTGTTTAGTCATGATTCTGGGATCCTGGAAAAGTCCCACATTGGGCCACCTGTTTGGCATGAAGCCTGTTTCTTCTTCTCCCATTCCTCCTGCTTTTAGTCCCTCTCTCGCTGTTTCTCTCTCTGTCAAATAAAGAAATAAAATATTTAAAAAATAAATAAAAGGCATCAGTCTTGGAGCTAAAGAAGTAGAGTTTCATTCAGAAGATTTGACAGCTCATTGAGGACATTTTAGGGCCATATAGGCCCAGTAATTCACTACTGCTCAATTAACATGGTTGAGGTTGATGTCATTTTGGATTAACTATATTATACATGTACATTTTACCTAGGAGATCCTAGGGAATTCCTTGGTGTCAATGGAAATGTGCCTCATCACTAGAATTTTTCCCACATCTCTGAAAAGGGAGAAATATCATGCTATTGTTTTTGGCAGCTGTCCAGCTCTTAAAAAAAAAAAAACTTCTTAAAATCCTGGTTTAAAACACATTTCAAAACCAATGAGTTTGTGATATTATCTAATGTTCATCTTTGGGAACAACCCTTCTTGGTTCAATATGCATCATTCTTTGTCTCACTACTATAACTTGTTTTCTTTTTTCCAATAAAAATTGAAATAAATGAATAATGAAACATTGGTAATTTCCCCCACTGTTCAACATGCATTGGAAAAGTAGTCAAATCAGAAGGCTACAAGCTTTCAGTAGAATGGATGAGGGGGAAGGGAGAAAAACAGGGACGGAACATATTTTGTTTTGCTGAACCAGCAGTTCCCACCAAGAAGACCCCCAACTGGGTATATTGTCTCATGGCCCCTTACTTGATCCTGTGTGAGCCAGGTTGGAAGCTTAGGACCTATGCAGAAATGCTTTGAGTTGTCCTGAAGTTACGTTTAGCCCATTATAATACTACGATTGCCTTTGGGTAGGGTAGATCACCACTTTTTAATCATATCATGCAAGTACTAGAATGTTTACATGCTAGGGATGTACAATTGAATGAAAGTGCCTAAGTAATAGAATATGCATAAATTCCTTAATTCACATGAAAGTTCCCTGCCCCTGTCCCCTAATACACCAAATAAAACTTCCTGTACTAACTTCATGTGAAGACAATACTTTGAGAAATATCTCCTTGTCTTCTTACTTACAGCAAAAGTATTTGTCCAAACTATTTGTCCAAACTAAAAGGACTTGGGCTAATCCATGGGCTTACTCATCCCAAGCAGTAAGCACTTTGTGTTTGGTGATACAATTGTGAGACTAGTTAATGCCATCTTAAATGAGGGCTTTGAAAGTTTCAAAAGGAATAGATGCTGGGCAGAACTAGTTGGAAAAATCTTTGGAAAGGCTTTGAAACAGATATCCACCTAAACATTCTCCAGTATTTGCTAACATCTTCCTGGGTTAGCAGATAAGAACTGAGATCACCATGAAAAACACTTCACTTGGGGCGCTTGGTTGGCTCAGTGGGTTAAGACTCTGTCTTCGTCTCAGGTCATGATCCCAGGGTCCTGGGATCGAGCCCCGTATTGGGCTCTCTGCTCAGCGGGAAGCCTGCTTTCTCCTCTCTCTCTGCCTGCCTCTCTGCCTACTTGTGATCTCTGTCTGTCAAATAAATAAATAAAATCTTTAAAAAATGCTAAAAAAAAAAAAAAAACCAAACAAAAAAAACCCCACTTCACTCTTTTGTGTTGCCCAGAAGGGAGCACCTGATAACTCTCTGAGCATAAGAACCTTAAGGTAATCCCGGTGAGCTATCTGCATTGATTTAATTCATCCATCCATCCATTCATCCATCCAGCAACCATTGCCTCTCATTCTCGGGATACTGGAGTGAATAAAACATGACTTCTCCATTTGCTAGAAAAATTATCCTATTTGATAATTCATTATTCTAACATGACTCTTGATTTCTTGTGAAATCTTACTTTGTTTCTTGTTTGCATGGGTCGTCCCAATATCCCTGTGAGATCAGCATGCCAAAGAATGTCACCCCACTTTACAGATAAGGAATCCAGGCCCCAGAAGACTAAAGTGTTTTGTTTGTGTTGGTAAACAGAGAAATAGAATGTGATAATTACAGTGCAGGATGTCTGGATTCAGAATAAGATTTGGATTGAAGTCCTAGCTTGGTCAATCCCCACAGTCCAAACTTAAGCAAAACATTTGTCTTTTCAGACATATTTCTTCCTTCATAAAATATAAAGGGTGTGGGGGATAAGTTTTGAAAGAAACCCAGGTCTTCAATTCCTGTTGTCTAAGTGATAGGGCCAATGGAATCAGATCCAGGAGGTCTCATGGAAAATGAGACTGTAAGACAACTATTAATTTTGATCCAAAAGACAAGAAGACTTTGGTGTTCAAATTGTAGGACATGATTTTGACATATGGCAAAGTCAAGATGTGGGGGAGTACTTTTTTTGAATTTTGCATTTTTTAAAATTTAATTTTGTAAATTTATTTTCAGTGTAACAGTATTCATTGTTTTTGCACCACACCCAGTGCTCCATGCAATCTGTACCCTCTCCAATACACACAACCTGATTTCCCCAACCTCCCACCCCCTGCCCCTTCAAAACCATGAGAGACTATGGACTCTAAAAAACAATATGAGGGTTTAGGGGGAGTAATTTTAATGGAAATAGTTTTTTTCAGTTTGTATTGAGTTCTGTACCATCTCACTCATTCCTAATATATGATATCAAAATCTCCCACTCAGAAGAACAAATACCTCAAACAAATTCAGAAACTCCACATAACTCTTTCAGAATGTTTATTTCAAAAATAAAACTGCATGCAGTGATATTGTGGCAGTAGAGTAGGTTTGAAAAGTCAGGCAAAACTGATGGTTGGTCTGTTCAATTAAACATTCCTTTGTTTGGATTTTTTTTTAATTTGTTTGACAGAAAGACATATCAAAAGTAGGCAGAAAGGTAGGCAGAGAGAGAGAGAGGGAAGCAGGTTCCCTGCTGAGCAGAAAGCCCGATGTGGGACTCGATCCCAGGATCCTGGGATCATGACATGATCCAAAGGCAGAGGCTTTAACCCACTGAGCCACCCAGGCACCCCCCCCCCCCACTTTGTTTGTATTTTTAATAAGAAAATTTCTTTGGCTCTGGACCATGGCACTGGCAAGATGAATCTTTGGTAAATCAATGCTTTTGAATGTGCTGGAATATTTTCTCCAAGCAAATCACATAATGATGATATAAAATGTGGCTCTGTGGTGGGGCTCCCACTGAAACAATTATCAAGAGGTTATTTTTTCTGATGGGGCTTTATTGAATCAATGACCCATTTACAGCAGGAAGCCACCACAGTCTATTCTGGGTCCACTTTTTTTCTTCTTTCATAAACCTATTATTCAATTCTATGAGAATTGGCATATTCATTCTGTATGCTGATGATATCATTTGGATTAGTGTGGCTAATGGTTTATCGATCGTATTGATTCTTTCAAAAAATCAGCTTCTAGTTTTATTGATACATTCTACTGTAGCTCTGGTTTCTACCTCATTGATCTCAGCTCTAATCTTGATTATTTTCTTCTTATGTGTGGAGTTGGTTTGATTTGTTGTTGATTCTCCAGTTCTTTAAGGTGTAGAGACAGCTGCTGTGTTCTGGATTTTTCAATTTTTTTTGAGGGAGGCTTGGATGGCTATGTATCCCTATTAGGACCACCTTTGCTGTATCCCATAAATTTTGGACCGAAGTGTCTTCATTCTCATTGGTTTCCATGAATTGTTTCAGTTCTTCTTTGATCTCCTGGTTGATCGAAGCATTCTTAAGCAAGGTGGTCTTTAGCTTCCAGGTGTTTGAGTTCCTTCTGAACTTTTCCTTGTGATTGAGCTCGAGTTTCAAAGCACTGTGATCTGAGAATATGCAGGGAATAATCTTTTGGTATCGGTTAAGTCCTGATTTGTGACCCAGTATGTGGTCTATTCTTGAGAAGGTTCCATGTGCCCTTGAGAAGTATGAGTATTCTTTTGTTTTAGGGTGGAATGTTCTGTATATATCTATGAGGTCCATGTGGTCACACTAATCCAAAAGAAAAGAGAGAAATCCCAAATTAATAAAATTATGAATGAAAAGGGAGAGATCACAACGAACACCAAGGAAGTAGAAACAATCATCAGAAGTTATTATCAACAGTTATATGCCAATAAGATTAGCAACATAGATGAAATGAATGCATTCCTGGAAAACTATAAACTCCCAAAATTGAACCAGGAAGAAATTGACAACCTGAATAGACTGATATCTAATAACGAGATTGAAGCAGTGATCAAAAACCTCCCCAAAAACAAGAGTCCAGGACCTGAAGGATTCCCTGGGGAATTGTACCAAACTTTCAAAGAAGAAATAACACCTATTCTCCTGAAGCTGTTTCAAAAAATTGAAGCATAGTTTGGCTATTGTGGACATTGCTGCTATAAACATTCGGGTGCACGTGCCCTTTTGGATCACTACGTTTGTATATTTAGGGTAAATACCCAATAGTGCAATTGCTATGGAAAGAACCTAGATGTCCATCAACAGATGAATGGATCAAGAAGATGTGGAATACTATGCAGCCATCAAAAGAAATGAAATCTTGCCATTTGCGACAACATGGATGGAACTAGAGTGTATCATGCTTAGCGAAATAAGTCAAGCAGAGAAAGACAACTATCATATGATCTCCATGATATGAGGAAGTGGTGTTGCAACATGGGGGCTTAAGTGAGTAGGAGAAGAATAAATGAAACAAGATGGGATTGGGAGGGAGACAAACCATAAGTGACTCTTAATCTCACAAAACAAACTGAGGGTTGCTGGGGGGAGGGGGTTTGGGAGAAGGGGGTGGGATTATCGAAATTGGAGAGTGTATGTGCTTTGGTGAGTGCTGTGAAGTGTGTAAACCTGGTGATTCACAGACCTGTACCCCTGGGGATAAAAATATATGTTTATAAAAAATAAAAAATTTAAAAAAAATTGAAGCAGAAGGAAAACTTCCTGACTCTTTCTATGAAGCCAGCATTACCCTGATCCCCAAACCAGGCAAAGACTCTACCAAAAAGGAGAATTTCACACCAATATCACTGATGAATATAGATGCTAAGATTCTCAACAAGATCCTAGCAAACAGGATCCAATAGCACATTAAAAAGATCATCCACCATGACCAGGTGGGATTCATCCCTGGGCTACAAGGATAGTTAAACATTCACAAATCAATCAATGTGGTAGAACAAATTAATATGAAAAGAGAGAAGAACTATGTGGTCCTCTCAATTGATGCAGAAAAAGCATTTGACAAAATCCAGCATTCGTTCCTGATTAAAACGCTTCAAAGTATAGGGATAGAGGGAACATTCCTGAACCTCATCAAATCTATCTATGAAAGACCCACAGCAAATATCATCCTCAATGGGAAAAAGCTTGCAGCCTTCCTGTTGAGATCAGGAACAAGACAAGGATGCCCACTTTCACTACTCTTGTTCAACATAGTATTAGAAGTCCTGTATGCTGATAATATCATAATAGGTAATATAAGTCTGTCTCAAATTTCATTTCTGGACTGCTTTCCTGGAAAATAAATTTATTTTAAATACTAAAACTATTCAAGTTGGGCAATTTAGAATCGGGAGTCTACTAAAGGAATATGGAAGTTTTTCTTTTTACCTGACTAAAATAATCTGGTGTTCTCTGGCTTGATGGTGAATTAATATGTACAGAAGAATGTAATAAGATGCTATAAACTTAAATGAAACAGAGTCATGTCAATCAGATAAACATCTACCTGCTTTCAATCCTTGTCCATGTCCTCAGGTTGAATGAAGAGACAGAACAGATTTAGCTTTCCATGACCAATACCTTAAATCTCTTGGTCCTCCCCATTTAAAGTGATCAGACTACTTAATATTTACTTATTTATTTAATAGATGACCAATATTAGTTGTTTATTATGTTTTAATTTTAATTTCATTTATTTATTTATTTATTTATTTTTATTGTGTTATGTTAGTTTTTGATGTAGTGTTCCAAGATTCATTGTTTACACATAACACTCAATGCTCCATGCAATACATGCTCTACTTAATACCCACCACCATATCATTGTATTTTTAAACTGAGAATCTAACTCCATCAGGAATTATTCAGAAATCTAAGTAGAAGTCACCCTGTTCACTTCAGCTATGTTCCCATAGTATAAGGACCTCCATAGTCATATACTTTGCCATAGTTCAGACAGATTGGCCTCACAGAAGCATCAAAGGCATTAATATGGCTTCATAGTTGCAATCCAAAGGACTGCAGTTGGTTCACTTAGTAAAAAAAAAAAAAAAAAAAAATAGGTATTGATTTCCCTGAACTGATAATATCCTCTGCTTTTATATGGAATGGTGTGAATTTCCTTCCCTCTAACTCATTGGGTTCTCATGCCAGTTCTAAGAGGGAATTAAGACAAATAATTTTATCCCCTTTGAAAAAGTGAGGGGGAAAAAAGGAAGTTCAGAGTGTTAAATTCATAGAACAAGAGGATGATGGTGATGACAGTAGATGGACAATGAAGCTCATTACTATTACTACTACTACACTACTAGTTATTGAGCATTAACTCTATATCAAGTATGCTAAGTATTGTACCTGGATTATTTTATTTAATCTTAAAACAACCTTATTAGGTCGACTTTTTTTTAACATAATTTACACACAACATTATATTAGTTTCAGGTGTTCAACACAGTGATTCAACAAGTATATACATTGTGCTATGCTCACCAAAAGTTTAGCTAACATCTGTCTCAGTGTATTGCTATTATAGTATCACTGATTGTATTCATAGTCTGTGACTTTTATTCCTATGACTTATTCATTTCATAACTGGAAGACTTTATCTCCTATTCCACTTCACCCATTTTGTCCAAACCCCTACCTCACTCCCTACTAGAAACCATCAATTTGTACTCTCTATTTATAGGTCTGATTCTGCTCTTACTTTATTCATTTGGTTTTGTTTTTGTTTTTAGACCCCACTTATAAGTGAAGTCATATGGTATTTGTCTTTCTCAATATTATTTTATTAGCACAATGCCCTCTAGGTTCCTTCCTCCATATTGTCTCATATGGCATGAACTCATCCTTGTTTGTGGCTATGCAAGAGAGAGGGTATATAGTGTGTGTGTGTGTGTGTGTGTGTGTGTGTGTGTGTGTGTGTGTGCATGTGTGTAATGGAAGATTATTCAGCCACAAATAAAAGGAAATCTTGCCATTTGTAACAAAATGGATAAACTGTGAAGGGATTTGCCAAGTGAAATGTCAGATAGAGAAAGAATAATAACATAGGATCTCACTTATATGTGGAATCTAAAACAAACCATCAAACAAAAACAAAACTCATAATTACATAGAAAAGATTGGTGGTTGCCAGAGACCTGGGGTGGGAACGGGTGAGATGAGTGAAGGTGGTCGAAAGTTACCTATATCCAGTTTATAAGATAAATAAGTCATGGGGATGTAATGTACAACATGGTCACTATAGTTAATAATAATGTATTACATATTTGAAAATTGTTAAAAAGTCTTTAAAATTCTCACCACAGAAAAATAATTGTTACTATGTGTGGTGATAGATATTAACTAGACTTATTGTGGTGATAATTTTGTAATATAAATAAATTTTGAATGTTTGATATATGTCAACTATATCTCAATTAAAATAATCTTTAATACTGAAAGCCTTTGTAGAAAAGGCAAGGCCTGGATTCTGACTTCATTAAAATAAAGCCTGCCTACTTAGAACTTAGTTAACACAAAATGAAAAGAAACAAATTTGAAGTCTGCTGAACTTGGTCTAGCTTAGTAATTAAAACCTCAGTTCAACTCCTGCACTTGAAAGCAGTCTTCCACCATCTTAGTTTTTAGATAACAAGCCTGAGATGCTTCCTAATGGAACAGGAGTAAGTTATCTGCTTTTCTAAAAGAAAAGGAGTCTAATGTTTTTTTGAAATATTACCCTTAAAGGATAATTTTTATTTGAAGTTCTCTAGTTAACCAAACACTGAACTTCATTTTTTAAAAAGATTTTGTTTATTTATTTGACAGACAGATTAGGCAGAGAGGTAGGCAGAGAGAGAGAGAGAGAGGGAAGCAGGCTCCCTGCTGAGCAGAGAGCCTGATGCGGGACTTGATCCCAGGACCCTGAGATCATGACCTGAGCCAAAGGCAGCAGCTTAACCCACTGAGCCACCCAGGCTCCCCATGAACTTCATTTTTTTTTTTTAAATGCAAGAACTATCTTTGTGTCAAGAACTACCAGCTACAGAAATGAAACTGCCATTTGGATGGGGGAGCAAATGCCACAGTTTCAATCAAAATTCACTCTCTAAGAGCTCATTTGTGCTATTTTAGCCACCCAATACGCAGTTCTCTCTTTATTTCAGTTTAGACGAGTCATAGCCCTATTACTGAAGATTGCCATGGTGCCAAGTTCTCTCATGGGAGAAAGGTCTAATCTCCATCCAGTTCATTTATTCATTCACTTACCCAATATATTTACTAAGTTACATGTCTATAACTGTGAAAGATTAAGAGATGTCCATGAACTACATCAGATCTCATGGACACACACACACACACACACACACACACACACACACACACACACACAGTAATTTCCAGGAAACACAGTGAGTTCTGTAATGACAATATGACCCAAATAAAAGAATAATAGAGAACCAGAATTTATTTTTCTAGGGGTGCCTAAGTGGCTCAGTTTGTTAGGGGTCTGCTTTTGGCTCAGGTCAAGATACCAGGGTCCTGGGATCAAGTCCCATCTTGGGCTCCCAGCTCAGAGGGGAGCCTACTCTCCCTCTCCCACTCCCCCTGCTTTTGCTCTCTCTCTCTCTCTCTGTCAAACCAATCAATCGATAAATACATAAATAAAATCTTTTTAAAAAGTATTTGTTTTGCTAAAATTGGATGAAAAAGTTACAGAAAATTTTGCAAAAGATAAACACCCAAGGAGAGGAGTGGTGAGATTACTTGAGATTATAATCTAGATCTACTGTTTCATGTTTATATCATCTCCTCCTAAGATAACTTTTAAAAATATGTGATTTAGATCCATGAGAGACTATGGACTCTGAGAAACAAACCAAGGGTTTTAGAGGGGGAGGTGGTGGAAGCACAGGTGAGGTTAGTGGTGGGTATTAAGGAGGGCACATATTGGTTGGGGCAATGAGTGTTGTACATAAACAATGAATCTTGGAATACTGCATCAAAAAGTAATGATATATTTTATGATTACTAACATAATACAAAAATAAATAAATAGATAATAAAATATAATAATATTTAATCACCATAAAATTACTATGAGGTATAACCTTTATTAGTACAGTTAATGGAATTATCATAGCGCTTGTCAAATAGTAAGAACCCAATACAAACAATATAAATAACTTTTTTTCAATAAAATGAGAAATTCGACTGGAGAAAGCTGTTGTAGACAGGGTTTCTCAGGGAGCACACCCTGAGATATTGAAATTTTATTGCTGAATGCTCTCAGAAGCAAAACCTGTCGAATAAAAAGAAGAAGCAGTATCAAGAAGAAGGAAAAAGTGGGATTGCAATATAGCATCAATAAAAACCTCAGACCACCCCATTGAGTGCTCGGAATCTGTCCCAAGTTACAGCAAAAGAATCAGGCCTTTATACTTCTTCGTCAGTCACTAGGTACAGGTTGCCCCCAGCAAGGGAGAATAATTTTGTGCAAGGTACTCTCTATATCCACTGGTACTTTCTGAAGAGCTGAGGAGTGAAACCCAGCAGCATTTCTAAGAATTAGAGGAATAACTCCTTCAGTCCTGAAGAGGGAAATGAACAGGAGACCATTGTATCCACCCCAACCACGTACCAAGGTCAAGGATTCATACGGGCCAGGAAACGTAAATGAATAAAACAAAGTAGATGTACTTTGATTTGGGCTACCTCTATAAGCATGTGACTAAAACCTGTCATATCAGAGCAATGCATTGCCACAGCCAGAGTTCAACAATGAGCATGTGGCCCAGTCAGAGGTAGGACAATATACTTATCTTCTAATGATGTGGAAACTGTGAATAAACCCAACATGGAAGATATTTTGCTGTCCATTTATATAGAGAGACACCATTCTTTTTATTTCCACATTATGTTCTATTGTAGATATACTGAATTTACAATACAGCTTTCCATCATTATAAGCAATTCTGCAATAACAATCCTTGTCTTTGAGCCTTTAACTATCTCCTTGGAATAAAGTTTTATATATGGAAGAGGTCATATCTGTTTGTTGAACTGAACCAAATATCTCCTTCTCAAACATTTATCGAGTGATTATTACTCATGTCTAGCCAAGTGTAAGATTTGAGATTTGGTGAGTGCTGTGAAGTGTGTAAACCTGGTGTTTCACAGACCTGTACCCCTGGGGATAAAAATATTTGTTTATAAAAAATAAAAAATTAAAAAAAAAAAGAAATTTAAGGATACTCCCAAGGCATTTAGCTTCTACTGGAAAGAATATACATATTTTATGCATTATGTTGCTATTGCCATAGTATTGCCTAAGACATCCAAAGAATGCTATGACAACATGGAGAGGAAGAAATTAACTACAACTATGGAGGTTTGGAGAAAACTTTATGGAATAAGTAAAATTTATTCTGAAATGTAAGGAGAATTTGAATGGAAAACATAGATAAAGAAAAGTAGGGAAGCAGGAAAAAAACATGGAGATGAGAAATTACAAATGTTAGGAGCATTGGGAAAATGTGAGAAAAAGAAAGATATTTAAAGACTGTTCTGTAATCATATGTTGTAACAGAAGTACATCTTAGCTCTCTGTGCCCAGAAAATTTTATTTAAAAAAAAAAATAAATACCACTGATATTTAATATATGACAACAGTGAGAAGAAGAAAACTTACAAATTACTAGTTTGAACCATATGAAATTGATATTTGATGATTTTTCAGTTACAAAACCAACAGCTTTGTTTGGTACAACTTAATAATTGAGAAGTGATGAACAGTGTAAAATATTATTAAAGTACTTTAGGTATAAACAGGAGGACTAATTTTGTTCTCACATCACACCAGACACCAAAATAAAAGTAGACTAAAAAGTTAAAAGATACATAAGAAAATATTAAGAAAAATATGATGATTCCATAAAAATTTTAGGATTATTTGCTCCAGCTCTTTAAAAAAATAAATAAATAAATAAAAACTACCGGTGAAATTTTGATCATACTGGCATTAAAAGTATAGATTGCTCTATAGTTCCTTGAGTACAGATCCTTTACCTCTTTGGTTAGGTTTATTCCCAGGTATCTTATGGTTCTTGGTGCTATAGTAAATGGAATTGGTTCTCTAATTTCCCTTTCTGTATTTTCATTGTTAGTGTATAAGAAAGCCACAGATTTCTGTACATTGACTTTGTATCCTGCCACGTTACTGAATTGCTGTATGAGTTCTAGTAGTTTGGGGGTGGAGTCTTTTGGGTTTTCCATATAAAGAATCATGTCATCTGCGAAGAGAGAGAGTTTAATTTCTTCATTGTCAATTTGGATACATTTCATTTCTCTTTGTTGTCTGATTGCTGTTGCTAGGACTTCTAATACTATGTTGAACAAGAGTGGTGAGAGTGGTTATCCTTGTGTTCCTGATCTCAACGGGAAGGCTGTGAGATTTTTTCCATTGAAGATGATATTTGCTGTGGGTCTTTCATAGATACATTTTATGAAGTTGAGGAATATTCCCTCTATCCCTATACTTTGAAACATTTTAATCAGGAATGGATGCTGGATTTTGTCAAATGCTTTTTCTGCATCAATTGAGAGGACCATGTGGTTCTTCTCTTATTGATTTGTTATATCACATTGATTGATTTGCAAATGTTGAACCATCCTTGTAGCCCAGGGATGAATCCCACCTGGTCATGGTGGATAATCTTTTTAATGTGCTATTAGATCCTGTTGGCTAGGATCTTGTTGAGAATCTTAGCATCCATATTAATCAGTGATATTGGTCTGAAATTCTCCTTTTTACTAGGGTCTTTGCCTGGTTTGGGGATCAGGGTAATGCTGGCTTCATAAAAAAAGTCTGGAAGTTGTCCTTCTGCTTCAATTTTTTGAAACATCTTCAGGAGAATAGGTGTTATTTCTTCTTTGAAAGTTTGGTAGAATTTCCCAGGGAATCCATCAGGTCCTGGGCTCTTGTTTTTTGGGGAGGTTTTTTGATCACAGTTTCAATCTCGTTACTAGATACCGGTCTATTCAGGTTGTCAATTTCTTCCAGATTCAATTTTGGGAGTTTATAGTTTTCCAGGATTGCATCCACTTCATCTAGGTTGCTTAACTTACTGGTATATAACTGTTGATAATAACTTCTGATGATTGTTTCTACTTCCTTGGTGTTAGTTTTGATCTCTACCTTTTCATTCATAATTTTATTAATTTGTATGGAATCAGAAATGACCCCGAATCACTAAGGAAATGTTGAAAAACAAAAATAAAACGGAGGGCATCATGTTACCTGATTTCAAGTTTTACTACAAAGCTGTGATCACCAAGACACTATGGTACTGGGATAAAAACAGACACATAGAGCACTGGAACAGAGTAGAGAGCCCAGATATGGACCCTCAACTCTATGGTCAACTAATCTTCATCAAAACAGGAAAAAAATATGCAGTGGAAAAAAGACAGTCTTTTCAATAAATGGTGCTGGGAAAACTGGACAGCTATATGTAGAAGAATGAAACTCGACCATTCTCTTACACAGTACACAAAGATAAACTCGAAATGGATAAAAGACCTCAACGTGAGACAGGAATCCATCAGAATCCTAGAGGAGAACATAGGCAGTAACCTCTTCGATATTAGCCACAGGAACTTCTTTCAAGATATGTCTCCAAAGGCAAAGGAAACAAAAGTGAAACAACTTTTGAGACTTCATCAAGATCAAAAGCTTCTGCACAGCAAAGGAAGCAGTCAACAAAACAAAGAGACAACCCACGGAGTGGGAGAAGATATTTGCAAATGACAGTACAGACAAAATTTTGATATCCAGGATCTATAAAGAACTCCTCAAACTCAATACACACAAAACAGACAATCATATCAAAAAATGGGCAGAAGATATGAACAGACACTTCTTCAATGAAGACATACAAATGGCTGTCAGACACATGAAAAAAATGTTGATCATCACTAGCCCTCAGGGAGATTCAAATTAAAACCACATTGAGATACCACCTTACCCCAGTTAGAATGGGCAATATAGCAAGACAGGAAATAACATGTGTTGGAGAGGATGTAGAGAAAGGGGAAACCTCTTACACTGTTGGAATGCAAGTTGGTTCAGCCACTTTGGAGAACAGTATTGAGATTCCTCAAAAAATTAAAAATAGAACTTCCCTATGACCCTGCAATGCACTACTGGGTATTTACCCCAGAGATACAAATGTTGTGAAAAGAAGTTCCATCTGTACCCCAATGTTTATAGCAGCAATGGCCACGGTCGCCAAATTGTGGAAAGAACCAAGATGCCCTTCAACGGACGAATGGATAAGGAAGATGTGGTCCATATACACTATGGAGTATTATGCCTCCATCAGAAAGGATGAATACCCAACTTTTGTAGCAACATGGACAGGACTGGAAGAGATGATGCTAAGTGAAATAAGTCAAGCAGAGAGAGAGTCAATAATCATATGGTTTCACTTATTTGTGGAGCATAATAAATAGCATGGAGGACATGGGGAGGTGGAACGGAGAAGGGAGCTGAGGGAAATTGGAAGGGGAGGTGAACCATGAGAGACTATGGACCCTGAAAAACAACCTGAGGGTTTTGAAGGGACAGGGGGTGGGAGGTTGGGGGAACCAGGTGATGGGTATTGGGGAGGGCACGTATTGCATGGAGCACTGGGTGTGGTGCAAAAACAATGAATACTGTTATGCCAAAAAGAAATTAAAAAAAAAAAAAAAGACAATATGCTATGTGAAATAAGCCAGTCCAAAAAGACGCACGTTATATGATTCCACTAATGTGGGGTAGCTAGAGGAATCAAATTCATAGAGTTGAAAGGTAAAATGGTGGTTTCCAGGTGTTAAGGGAGGGGGAAGGGAATTATTGCTCAGTGGGTATGACATTATAGTTTAGGATGATGAAAAATTCCTGATTGATTGATGATGGTGTTGGTTGCACAACAATGTGAATGCATTTAATCTCATGGAATTGTACACTTTCACAAGGTTAGCTTAATAAATTTTGTGTTACTTTTATCACAATAAAAATATATAGAGATGTCCTAAAAAAAGTAATATATTAATTTCCAGTCACTGCCATCAGAAATTACCTTAACATTACTGGCTTAAAGACAATAAATGTATTGTCTTACATTTCTACAAGTTAGAAGTCTGACACTCAAGATGTTTTCAGGGTTATGTTCTAATCTGGAGACCTGCCTTTCCCAACTTCTAGAAGCAACCCAAATTTGTTGGCCCACCATCGCTTTCCCAATCTAGAAAGTCATAAATAGCAGTCAAGTTCCTTCTCATATCACATCACTCTGACCTCCTCTTCTGCCTTGCCCTTCCACTTTAAAGGAAGCCCATGATTATAGTAATTCTACCCAGATAATCTGGTTTAGTCTCCCCATTTAAGGCTTTTTGATTAGTGAATTTAATTCTACCTGCAATCTTCATTACTACTTTCCATTTAATGTAACATATTCACAGGTTCTGAGGATTAGGACATCTTTGGGAGACCATTATTATTCCTACAAGTAATAAAACTAGGTTGCATATGTAAGAGTTTGTGGTCTGTTGTAGTTGTAGAACCAAAATTTATACAATAAAATTTAATTTCAGAACCATTCTCATGTCCCTAATTGTACTCTCCTCTCCATTACAATGTACACATGGCTTCATCTGTGTGTTTATATCTAAATACAAACATATCACTTTTGAACAAATGGGCTCACATTGAATATATTCTTTTCCATTTTGCTTTACATTAAGTGATGCATTTAAAACTTATTTCTGTTTGTGTACATAGAGATATCTCATTCTTTGTAACAGCCACATACGCATACAAATACATACTGTTTAAGTATGGATTGTCATAATTTATTTATTTCCTTTCTTATGGATTGTTTATACTCATTTGAACTAACTTATTTAAAATATTTACATATCATACACATTAAGTCTATGCCTTTTTAAAACATAACATGTCTCCTCTCAACATTATGTAGATCAGTAGAATGAAATAGAAAAGCCAAGAATAGACCCACATACTATGCTCAAGTAGTTTCTGGCAAAGCTGCCAAAAGTCAATTCAATGGAGTAAAAGTAACCCTTTCAAGAAATGGTACTAAGGAAGTATGGATGTCCCTCTGAAAATTAATAATAGAATTACCATATGATACAGAAATCCCACTACTGGGTATTTGCCCAAAGAAAACAAAACCCTAACTTGAAAAGTTATGTGCACTCCTATGTTTATTGCAGCATTATTTACAATAGCCAAGATATGGAAGCAACCCAAGTGTCCATCTTTAGAAGAATAGATAAAGAAGATATGATGTATACAAATACAATCAGATTATACTCAGCCATAAGAAGAATGAGATCTTGCCATTTGAAATAACATGGATGGATGGATGTAAAGGGCATAATGCTAAGTGAAATAAGTCAGACAGAGAAAGACAAATGCCTCACAATTTTACTCATATGTGTAATTTAAGAAACAAAACAAATGAACAAAGACAAAAAAGCAACAACAAAAAAGCAGACCCTTAAACAAACTGGTGGCTGCCAGAGGGGAGGTGGTTAGAGGGATGGATGAAACAGATAAATGGGATTAAGAGTTTACCTACTGGGGCACCTGGGTGGCTCAGTGGGTTAAAGCCTCGGCCTTTGGCTCAGGTCATGATCTCAGGGACCTGGGATCGAGCCCCGCATTGGGTTCTCTGCTTCTCCTGCAGGGGAGCCTGCTTCTCCCTCTCTCTGTTTCTGTCTGCCTCTCTGCCTTCTTGTGATCACTGTCTGTCAAATAAATAAATAAAATTTTAAAAAATATCTTTAAAAAAGTTTACTTATCATGATGATTTCTGAATAATGTGTATAGTTGTTGGATCATTATATTGTACACATTAAACTAAAATAACACTGTTAATTATATGTCAATTAAAAATAAAAATAATTTAAAAAGAAAGAAATTGCACTAAATCATTTTTTATATCCTATCTTTACTCCTGTAAGCCAAAAAGTAAACAAACAAAACCAAAAAACAAAACCAAAATATTCATTCTGTGACAGACCATGTGAAGAAGATGAAAAAACAAACCAGACTGGGAGAAGATACTTGCAAACCATACGTCTGACAAAAGGCCAATATACAATTAGAGTATATACAGAAAATTCAAAATTGATATCAAAACAAACAATTCAATTAGAAAATGGGCAAGATGTAAAGATAGTTGGTGTATTTGGGATTTGTCAAACTTTTTGAATGAGGCTTGGATGACTATGTATGGGAAATACATAGGACTGCCTTTGCTGTATCCCATAGTATTTGGACCAATGTGTCTTCATTCTCATTGGTTTCCATGAATTAAGTTCTGTTCTTTCCTAGGTGATCCAAACATTCTTGAGAAGGATGGTCTTTAGTTTTCAAGTGTTTGAATTCTTTCCAAACTTTTTCTTGTGGTTGAGTTCCAGTTTCAAAGCACTGTGGTCTGAGAATATACAGGGAATAATCTGTCTTTTGGTATCAGATGAGCCCTGATTTATGCCCCAGTATGGGGTCTATGAAGAAAGTCTCACGTGCACTTAAGTAGAATGAGTATTCTGTTGTATTAGGGTGGAATGTTCTCTATATAACTTTGAGGTCCATCTGGTCCAATGCGTTATTCAAAGTTCTTGTTTCTTTGTCGATTTTCTGCGTAGAAGTTCTGTCTATCACTGAGATTGGTCTGTTAAGATCCCAGACAATTAATGCATTCCTATCAACATGACTCTTTATTTTGATTAACACTTGGCTTGTGTAGTTGGCTGCTCCCATGTTTGGGGCATAAATATTTACATTGTTTGATCTTCCTGGTGGATAGACCCTTGAAGAATGATGTAGTGCCTTTCTGTATCTCTGACTACAGTCTTTAGCTTAAAATCTATCTGATATGAAACTCACTATCCCAGTTTTCTTTTGAGACCTGCTGACATGAAAGATGTTTCACCATCCCTTCACTTTCAGTCTGGATATATCTTTAGCTTCAAAATTCATTCCTTGTAAACAGCATATGGATTGGTCCTGTTGTTTTATCCAGTCGGCAACCCTGTGCTCTTCCATGGGAGCATTTAGGCTGCTCACATTGAAAGTGATTATTGAAAGATAAGTTTTTATTGTCATCATGTTGTCTGTGAAGGCTTACCTAAACTCCTACCATCCCACCAAAACCCTTAGTTTGTTTCTCAGAGTCCACAGTCACTCATGGTTCATCTTCCCTTCTAATTTCCCCCAATTCACTTCTCCTCTCTGACTTCCAATGTCCTCTTTATTATTCCTTATGTACCACAAGTAAGTGAAGCCATATGATAATTGACTCTCTCTACCTGACTTATTTCACTCAGCACAATCTCCAGTCCCATCCATGTTAATACAAAAGTTGAATATTCATCTTTGCTAATGGAGGCATAATATTCCATTGTATATATGGACCATACCTTCTTTATCCATTTGCCTGTTGAAGGGCATCTTGGTTCTTTCCATTGTTTGGCGACTGTGTTCATTGCTCCTATGAACATTGAGGTACAGATTGCTGCTTCCAGTTGGCGAACGGGAGAAGAATTAGGCACAAACAAGTCAGTTGCAAGAGAAAGGAAGCAAGGGACAACAGTCTAAATGACTGCCGCCCCAAGCAACTCCACAGTCTCACCTCTATTAGATAGAAACAATAACCAACCGATGGTCAAGCATTAGTCACATGTCTTGTGGATAAACAAGAAGAAGCGCAAAATTTATAGTTATACGAGCACATTCAAAGGACTCATCTAACTAACAACAGGCACTTTATGGGGGAGAAATGGGAGATAATGAAAAAAGGAAGCAGGGGGCATTCCGCCCTGAGCGGCCTGGCTGTTCCAAGCTGCTCAGCTTCCGTGAAGCTGACAAGCTTTCCACCCTGAGCTAGCCAGGCATCCCCAGCTGCTCAGCTTCAAGGTCATGTATCATCCTCTCCCCCAAAAGTCTGTTGCCAGTATGTGTTTTTCTTAAAGTCATATCTAAATGTGCTTGGTCACTAGTAAAATCTTCCAGGGGTTATATTTTAAGTAATACATTGTTCTGAGGGGCAGTTGCAACAGATGACCCTTCTTTACACCACATCTCTATCTTTGGAGTACTCAGTAGTGCAACTGCAGGGTCATAGGGTAGCTCTATTTTCAATTTCTTAAGGAATCTCCACGCTGTTTTCCAGAGTGACTGCACCAACTTGCCTTCCCACCAACAGTGTAAAAAGGTTTCTTTCCCCCACCTCCTCTCCAACTCTTGTTGTTTAATGTCTTGTTAATTTTGGCCATTCTAACTGGTGTAAGGTAGTATCTTAATGTGGTTTTGATTTGAATTTCCCTGATGGCTAATAAGGATGAACATTTTTTTTTATGTGTCTCCTAGCCATTTGTATATCTTCTTTGGAGAAGTGTTTATTCATTTCTTCTGCCCATTTTTTGACATGATTATCTGTTTTTTGAAGGTTGAGGTTGAGGAATTCTTTCTAAATCTTGGATATCAGCCCTTTATCTGTAGTATCATTAGTGAATATCTTCTCCCATTATGTGGGTTGCCTCTTTGTTTTGTTGACTGTTTCCTTTACTGTGCAGAAGGTTTTTTTACCTTGATGAAGTCACAAAAGTGAAAAGTTTCCAGACTTCCTCCTTATCCTTCTTCTCTGTCAATTTGTCTTCTAGAACACCACTTCTGTCTTATGCCTCACTTACCCTAGCTGTAGAGTATTTAGATTAGATTGGATCTCACTGATAGCATTTTTAACTTTTTCCAGATCAGCTCTTAATACCTCCCTTAGAGATTCTATGTTGTCACTAATGTTCTTCTCCAACCTTACTATTACCTGGATACTTATTACCCTGAATTCCCTTTCTGGCATACTGTTTATGTCCATATCCAACGGTTCTGTGGTGGGCACAGTCTCTGAATTTTTCCTCTGTTGGGTGTTCCTTGTTCTAGTCATTTTGGTGAGAATTTGTTGAGGGGATGTATAGCTGAATATATCAACCACGATCCAGGCAAGGTGCCCCTGGAAAATTTCAGAGTATCAGAAATCACCACCAAAAAGAAAGAAAAAAAGAAAAAGAAAGAAAAAAGAGAAAACCCAGCCAAAATAATCTCCAAAAGAAAGATCTATAAGGTGTATAAACAAAAACAAACAAATAAAAAGTCTGACAAACGTAAATGATGAGAAACAAATGAAGAACCCAGCCAAATGAACCCCAAGAATAAGATTCATATAGTACCGAAGCAAAATGAAAAACACAGAAAAGCTGACAGAAGAATAAGATGGGAGGGTGGTTATAAACACCTAATGTGGGCGAGGATGTTTAGGATGGTTATTTCAGTTCCTACTCAGTGTATGTTGTTATCTTTGTAAAAGGACTCAACTTTCCAGAGATACAGGGAAATTTTGTTTGTATATAGAGTAGTATTGAATAGGGAAAAAGGA
The DNA here is from genome assembly GCF_030435805.1 of Mustela lutreola. Taxonomy (NCBI): domain Eukaryota; kingdom Metazoa; phylum Chordata; class Mammalia; order Carnivora; family Mustelidae; genus Mustela; species Mustela lutreola. The sequence goes on along the minus strand of NC_081290.1, from coordinate 205,549,437 downwards.
TTACCTTGAAGCTTATAGCTATATGTAAAATAAAAAAAGAAAAGAAAAAGAAAAAAGAAACACAAGTATATGCATGAAAAAAAGTTCAAGTTAAAAAAGTTATTATGGAATATGTTGTATTAAACCTCTAGCTATAATGGTAAATAGGTTTAAAAAAATTAAAAGCGCAAGGATCATGAGAACAAATTTTAAAAAAGTTGTATCTATGAAATATATAGGTTTTAGGGCAATACTGGGTGTTATTATATATTGTTTTCCCCTGATGTTGGGGTTTTACAATTTTATGGGGACCCCGTCGCTGTTGTCCTCTTATTCTTTTTGCTTGTCTTCTAGGGCAGAGGCCTGCCTCATTGTTCTTCTGTTAGTCTTGTTTGGGTTGAGTCACCCTGCAGGTTATCAAGGAGCTGGGCTCGGTGGAAACCTTGTTTTCAGGCTTTTGTTCTCTGGAGGTTTTTGTTCTTTGGCAGCTTTTGGTGTCTTTTCAAACTGTTAGAGCAAAGAAAGGATCTTTCTGTACCCATACCTCCGCCTCAAAGAGAAGCCACAGACTGTTCCATCTGGGTGTCCCAGAACATACAGACTCCCCCTCTGCACACTCCGCTGAACAGTACAACCTCCCACAGGCAGGGTGCACCCCCAGCCACTATCCCAGTTGTCACTTGAGGCCCCTGCTTATCTCTGCATCACCGTGCCACTAAAACTATGATCAATATTGGTCGTGGGAGCCCGCTTCTGGTGACTGCCTTTGCCAGGACTGCTGTCTGGAGTCCAGGCCCATGCCAGGTGCACTCAGACCCAGTGGTCATGCAGGTTGGGAAAGGCTGCTGTTGAGAAATCCTGGCAAGAGATCCCACCAAGTTCTCTCAAGCACATGCTGGGAGTGTTTAGACCTTGCAGCTGGTTGCAGAAAGCTGTTGTCCTAGAGACTGTTGGCTGGCGCCCAAATCAGGCTCTCTCAGGTAGAGTTGGGAGTGCACCCAGCCAAGCCGTGCACCAACCAACAGAAAGCCACAGGCTCAGGAACCACAGACTGAAGGCTCTGCCAGACTTTCTCTGGCACAGGTGGTCTTTGGTGGTGACCATCCTGGGAACATGGGCTTAGTCCCCTGCTGTGACCACTTGATTCCACCAGGTGTTCCTTGAGATCTTTTGCTCTTTTTGTGTGCTTTTAACCATACTCAAAGTTAATGCTGGTCCCCAATCACAGGACACTTTTTTATTTGGGTATTACTTTCCAATGGCTTGCTTCTGGTGGCTCTCTCCCTCTTCTGTTTATCCTTCAATATCAGTCCAAATGTTCCCACTCGTCTTTACCTCTCCACTAATGTTCTGCCCCTGGAGAGATCCAGAAGTATATAATCTTACATATCAGACTGGTTTCATGGGTATTCAGAGTGTTCTGGTAGATATTTAGCTCACTGTAGGGGACCGGTTGAAACAGGGTCTCCTACTTCTCCACTATCTTGCCCCTCCACACCAAGATTATTGCCACTTTGTGTCTTCCTGCAAGGGTATTTGTACTGAATCCAGAAATATTAGAAGTTGTGCCCATTCCTGGCATTTGCCATCCCTACTGACATAAGAAAACCCAAGCAGGCTCTTCTGCAAAGTGCCAGATTCTCCTAAGGGCCCAGGAGTTTGACCAAAGATCAAATGGGTTTTGACTCTAGATAACACTGACAGGGGCTGAGTTATCACAGGATTTGCATGAGATCTTATGAGATTTTGATGAAATCCTACGAAATTTGAATGGGATCTCATGAGATTGGGACCAAGATCATGGGAGAATTGCCCTAAGATCTCCTGAGATCAGACTAAGTTAAAAGGTCTTCCCCCCCACTTAGGTGTTGTGAGGCAATCACAGACTGCTTTTTTTAAAATTTAATTAGCCAACATAGAGTACATCATCAGTTTTTTGAGGTAGGATTCGATGATTTATTAGGTGTGTGTAACACCCAGTGTTCATCACATCATATGCTCTCCTTAATGCTATTCATGCCTCCCTTCATGCAACCCTTAGTTTGCTTCCCGTATCATGTGTCTTTTATTGTTTATCTCCCTCTTTGATTACTTCCCATTCAGTTTTTCTTCCACTCATCTATGACTCTCTGTGCTTTTTCTTATGGGAGAGTGAACATAGGAGTGAAATCATATGATAATTATCTTCTCTGGTTGACTTATTTCACTTAGCATAATACCTTCCCTTTATGTCCATATCAATGCAAATGATAAGTTTTCATCCTTTCTTATGGCTGAGTAATATCCAATTGTATGTATGAACCCCATCTTCTATATCCATTCATCTCTTTTTTTGTGAGTTCCTTTTATAGTTATTTTTTAATTTATTCATTTTTTAAAAATTTTTTATAGTGTTCCAGAATTCATTGTTTATACACCACACCCAGTTTCCCATGCAATACATGCCCTCCATAATACCCACCACCAGGCTCACCTAACCTCCCACCTTCTCTCCCCTCCAAAACCCCGTTTGTTTTTCAGAGTCCAGAGTCTCTGAGGGTTCATATCCCCCTCCAATTTTCCCCAACTCACTTCTCCTCTCCATCCCCCCATGTCCTCTGTGTTATCTATTCATCTTATAAAGAACATATCAACTTCTTACATAGTTTGACTATTGTGGAGATCGTTGCTATGAACTTTGGGGCACATGTGCCCTTTATTTTCACTATATCAGTATCTTTGAGTAAATACTGGGCTATAGGGTAACTCTATTTTTAGCTTTTTGAGGAAACTGTACTATTTTCTAGAGAAGCTGTATCAGGCTACATTCCTGCCAATAGTTTAAGAGTGTTCCCCTTTCTCTACATTGTCACCAACATTTATTCATCCTTGTATGGCTGATTGTAACCATTCTGACCAGTGTAAGGTAATATCTCATTTACACTTCCGTGATGGAAAGTGATGTGGAGCCTTTTTTCATGTGTCTCTTGGCCATTTGCATATCTTCTTTGGAGAAGAGTCTGTTCATGTTTTCTGCCCATTTCTTGACTGGATTATGTATTTTTTTTTTTTTTTATCTTCCTGTTTTATTTTTTTTAAACTTAACATTTCCATAAGGATTTTCACATATCATTAAAGATGATCCATAAACAGGGGCACCTGGGTGGTTCAGTCGCTGAGCGTCTGCCCTCGGCTCAGGTCATGATCCCAGGGTGTTGGGATCGAGCCCCTCATCGGGCTCTCTGCTCAGCAGGGAGCCTGCTTCCCCTATTCTCTCTCTCTGCCTGCCTCTCTGCCTACTTGTGAACTCTGTCAAATAAATAAATAAAATCTTTAAAACAAAAAGATGATCCATAAACAATTTTTGACTGCATATTCTGTCTGATTTAGGTTTCCATAATTAGATTTCCATATATCCAACTATAAATGATGCTGCCATGAACATCTTTTTTTTTTTTTTTTTTGCCATGAACGTCTTAATGCTAGAGCTTTTTCTGAATGTTTGATTATTTTCATAGGATAGAATATTATTAGCTTTTTTTTTTAAGATTTTTTTTTTTTTTTTTTTTTTTTTTACTTAAAGAGAGCGAAGGTGAGCACAAGCAGGGAGAGAGCAGCAGGCAGCAGGATAAGTAGGCTTCCCACTGAGCAGGGAGCTCCATGCAGTGCTCAATCCCAGGACGCAGGGGTCAGGAACCGAGCCGAAGGCAGACACCCAGCCAGTGGACACACCCAGGCATCCCTGTTATTAGCTATTTTTATTTTTTTTATTTTTTTTTAGCTTTTATTTATTTATTTATTTATTTTAATAATTTTTTATTTTTTATAAACATATATTTTTACCCCCAGGGGTACAGGTCTGTGAATCACCAGGTTTACACACTTCACAGCACTCACCAAAGCACATACCCTCCCCAATGTCCATAATCCCACCCCCTTCTCCCAAAACCCCTCCCCCCAGCAACCCTCAGTTTGTTTAGTGAGATGAAGAGTCACTTATGGTTTGTCTGCCTCCCAATCCCATCTTGTTTCATTTATTCTTCTCCTACCCACTTAAGCCCCCATGTTGCATCACCACTTCCTCATATCAGGGAGATCATATGATAGTTGTCTTTCTCTGCTTGACTTATTTCGCTAAGCATGATATGCTCTAGTTTCATCCATGTTGTCGCAAATGGCAAGATTTCATTTCTTTTGATGGCTGCATAGTAATCGATTGTTTATATATACCACATCTTCTTGATCCATTCATCTGTTGATGGACATCTAGGTTCTTTCCATAGTTTGGCTATTGTGGACATTGCTGCTATAAACATTCGAGTACACGTGCCCCTTTGGGTCACTAGGTTTGTATCTTTAGGGTAAATACCCAATAGTGCAATTGCTGGGTTATAGGGCAGTTCTATTTTCAACATTTTGAGGAAACTCCATGCTGTTTTCCAGAGAGGTTGCACCAGCTTGCATTCCCACCAACAGTGTAGGAGGGTTCCCCTTTCTCCGCATCCTCTCCAGCATCTGTCATTTCCTGACTTGTTGATTTTAGCCATTCTGACTGGTGTGAGGTGATATTACATTGTGGTTTTGATTTGTATTTCCCTGATGCCGAGTGATATGGAGCACTTTTTCATGTGTCTGTTGGCCATCTGAATGTCTTCTTTGCAGAAATGTCTGTTCATGTCCTCTGCCCATTTCTTGATTGGATTATTTGTTCTTTGGATGTTGAGTTTGCTAAGTTCTTTATAGATTCTGGACACTAGTCCTTTATCTGATATGTCGTTTGCAAATATCTTCTCCCATTCTGTCAGTTGTCTTTTGATTTTATTAACTGTTTCCTTTGCTGTGCAAAAGCTTTTGATCTTGATGAAATGCCAATAGTTCATTTTTGCCCTTGCTTCCCTTGCCTTTGGCGTTGTTCCTAGGAAGATGTTGCTGCGGCTGAGGTCGAAGAGGTTGCTGCCTGTGTTCTCCTCAAGGATTTTGATGGATTCCTTTCGCACATTGAGGTCCTTCATCCATTTTGAGTCTATTTTCGTGTGTGGTGTAAGGAAATGGTCCAATTTCATTTTTCTGCATGTGGCTGTCCAATTTTCCCAGCACCACTTATTGAAGAGGCTGTTTTTTTTTCCATTGGACATTCTTTCCTACTTTGTCGAAGATTAGTTGACCATAGAGTTGAGGGTCTATTTCTGGGCTCTCTATTCTGTTCCATTGATCTATGGGTCTGTTTTTGTGCCAATACCATGCTGTCTTGATGATGACAGCTTTGTAATAGAGCTTGAAGTCCGGAATTGTGATGCCACCAACGTTGGCTTTCTTTTTCAATATCCCTTTGGCTATTCGAGGTCTTTTCTGGTTCCATATAAATTTTAGAATTATTTGTTCCATTTCTTTGAAAAAGATGGATGGTACTTTGATAGGAATTGCATTAAATGTGTAGATTGCTTTAGGTATCATAGACATTTTCACAATATTTATTCTTCCAATCCAGGAGCATGGAACATTTTTCCATTTCTTTGTGTCTTCCTCAATTTCTTTCATGAGTACTTTATAGTTTTCTGAGTATAGATTCTGTGTCTCTTTGGTTAGGTTTATTCCTAGGTATCTTATGGTTTTGGATACAATTGTCAATGGGATTGACTCCTTAATTTCCCTTTCTTCTGTCTTGCTGTTGGTGTAGAGAAATGCAACTGATTTCTGTGCATTGATTTTATATCCTGACACTTTACTGAATTCCTGTATAAGTTCTAGCAGTTTTGGAGTGGAGTCTTTTGGGTTTTCCACATATAGTATCATATCATCTGCGAAGAGTGATAATTTAACTTCTTTGCCGATTTGGATGCCTTTAATTTCCTTTTGTTGTCTGATTGCTGAAGCTAGGACCTCTAGTACTATGTTGAATAGCAGTGGTGATAATGGACATGCCTGCCGTGTTCCTGACCTTAGTGGAAAAGCTTTCAGTTTTCTCCATTGAGAATGATATTTGCGGTGGGTTTTTCATAGATGGCTTTGATGATATTGAGGTATGTGCCCTCTATCCCTACACTTTGAAGAGTTTTGATTAGGAAGGGATGCTGTACTTTGTCAAATGCTTTTTCAGCATGTATTGAGAGTATCATATGGTTCTTGTTCTTTCTTTTATTGATGTGTTGTATCACATTGACTGATTTGCGGATGTTGAAACAACCTTGCAGCCCTGGAATAAATCCTAATTGGTCGTGGTGAATAATCTTTTTAATGTACTGTTGAATCCTATTGGCTAGTATTTTGTTGAGTATTTTTGCATCTGTGTTCATCAAGGATATTGGTCTATAGCTCTCTTTTTTGGTGGGATCCTTGTCTGCTTTTGGGATCAAGGTGATGCTGGCCTCATAAAATGAGTTTGGAAGTTTCCCTTCCATTTCTATTTTTTGGAGCAGTTTCAGGAGAATAGGAATTAATTCTTCTTTAAATGTTTGGTAGAATTCCCCCGGGAAGCCGTCTGGCCCTCGGCTTTTGTTTGTTTGGAGATTTTTAATGACTGTTTCAATCTCCTTACTGGGTATGGGTCTGTTCAGGCTTTCTATTTCTTCCTGGTTCAGTTGTGGTAGTTTATATGTTTCTAGGAATGCATCCATTTCTTCCAGATTGTCAAATTTATTGGCGTAGAGTTGCTCATAGTATGTTCTTATAATAGTTTGTATTTCTTTGGTGTTAGTTGTGATCTGTCCTCTTTCATTCATGATTTTATTTATTTGGGTCCTTTCTCTTTTCTTTTTGATAAGTCGGGCCAGGGGTTTATCAATCTTATTAATTCTTTCAAAGAACCAGCTCTTACTTTCGTTGATTTGTTCTATTGTTTTTTTGGTTTCTATTTCATTGATTTCTGCTCTGATCTTTATGATTTCTCTTCTCCTGCTGGGCTTAGGGTTTCTTTCTTGTTCTTTCTCCAGCTCCTTTAGTTGTAGGGTTAGATTGTGTACCTGAGACCTTTCTTGTTTCTTGAGAAAGGCTTGTACCGCTATATATTTTCCTCTCAGGACTGCCTTTGTTGTGTCCCACAGATTTTGAACCGTTGTATTTTCATTATCATTTGTTTCCATGATTTTTTTCAATTCTTCTTTAATTTCCCGGTTGACCCATTCATTCTTTAGAAGGATGCTGTTTAGTCTCCATGTATTTTGGTTCTTTTCAAACTTCCTTTTGTGGTTGAGTTCTAGCTTTAGAGCATTGTGGTCTGAAAATATGCAGGGAATGATCCCAATCTTTTGATACCGGTTGAGTCCTGATTTAGGACCGAGGATGTGATCTATTCTGGAGAATGTTCCATGTGCACTAGAGAAGAACGTGTATTCTGTTGCTTTGGGATGAAATGTTCTGAATATATCTGTGATGTCCATCTGGTCCAGTGTGTCGTTTAAAGCCTTTATTTCCCTGCTGATCTTTTGCTTGGATGATCTGTCCATTTCAGTGAGGGGAGTGTTAAAGTCCCCTACTATTATTGTATTATTGTTGATGTGTTTCTTTGATTTTGTTATTAATTGGTTTATATAGTTGGCTGCTCCCACGTTGGGGGCATAGATATTTAAAATTGTTAAATCTTCTTGTTGGACACACCCTTTGAATATGATATAGTGTCCTTCCTCATCTCTTATTATAGTCTTTGGCTTAAAATCAATTGATCTGATATAAGGATTGCCACTCCTGCTTTCTTCTGATGTCCATTAGCATGGTAAATTCTCTTCCACCCCCTCACTTTAAATCTGGAGGTGTGTTCGGGCTTAAAATGAGTTTCTTGGAGGCAAGATATAGATGGGTTTTGGTTTTTTATCCATTCTGATACCCTGTGTCTTTTGACAGGGGCATTTAGCCCATTAACATTCAGGGTAACTATTGAGAGATATGAATTTAGTGCCATTGTATTGCCTGTAAGGTGACTGTTACTGTATATGGTCTCTGTTCCTTTCTGATCTACCACTTGTAGGCTCTCTCTTTGCTTAGAGGACCCCTTTCAATATTTCCTGTAGAGCTGGTTTGGTGTTTGCAAATTCTTTCAGTTGTTGTTTGTCCTGGAAGCTTTTAATCTCTCCTTCTATTTTCAATGATAGCCTAGCTGGATATAGTATTCTGGGCTGCATGTTTTTCTCATTTAGTGGTCTGAAAATATCATGCCAGCTCTTTCTGGCCTGCCAGGTCTCTGTGGACAAGTCAGCTGCCAATCTAATATTTTTACCATTGTATGTTACAGACTTCTTTTCCCGGGCTGCTTTCAGGATTTTCTCTTTGTCACTGAGACTTGTAAATTTTACTCTTAGGTGACGGGTTGTGGGCCTATTCTTATTGATTTTGAGGGGCGTTCTCTGAACATTCTGAATTTTGATGCTCGTTCCCTTTGCCATATTGGGGAAATTCTCCCCAATAATTCTCTCTAGTATACCTTCTGCTCCCCTCTCTCTTTCTTCTTCTTCTGGAATCCCAATTATTCTAATGTTGTTTCGTCTTATGGTGTCACTTATCTCTCGAATTCTCCCCTCATGGTCCAGTAGCTGTTTGTCCCTCTTTTGCTTAGCTTCTTTTTTCTCTGTCATTTGGTCTTCTATATCACTAATTCTTTCTTCTGCCTCATTTATCCTAGCAGTGAGAGCCTCCATTTTTGATTGCACCTCATTAATAGCTTTTTTGATTTCAACTTGGTTAGATTTTAGTTCTTTTATTTCTCCAGAAAGGGCTTTTATATCTCTCGAGAGTGTTTCTCTAATATCTTCCATGCCTTTTTCGAACCCGGCTAGGACCTTGAGAATTGTCATTCTGAACTCTAGATCTGACATATTACCAATGTCTGTATTGATTAGGTCCCTAGCCTTTGGTACTGCCTCTTGTTCTTTTTTTTGTGTTGAATTTATCCGTCTTGTCATTTTGTCCAGATAAGAGTATATGAAGGGGCAAGTAAAATACTAAAAGGGTGGCAACAACCTCAGGAAAATATGCTTTAACCAAATTAGAAGAGATCCAATATCGTGAGGGTGGAGAAAGGGGATAAAAAGAGGTTCAAAAAGGAAGAAAGAAAAAAAAAGAAAAAAGAAAAAAAATAAGAATTTTTTTAAAAAAAGAAAACACCTAAGAAAAATATAAAAAAGAAAAAGGTAACAGTTAAAAAAAATTTTTACCCGAAGGCGAGAAAAAGAAAAAAACAAAAAATGAAAAAGAAAAAAAAATTAAATTAACTGCAAGACTAAAAAAAATCACAGGGAAAAAGCCATGAGTTCCGTGCTTTGCTTTCTCCTCCTCTATAATTCTGCTGCTCTCCTTGGTATTGAAACCGCACTCTTTGGTGGGTGAACTCTGTCTTGGCTGGATTTCTTGTTGATCTTCTGGGGGAGGGGCCTGTTGTAGTGATTCTCAAGTGTCTTTGCCCCTGGCGGAATTACACCGCCCTTACCCGGGGCCGGGGTGAGTAATCCGCTTGGGTTTGCTTTCAGGAAATTTTGTTCCCTGAGCGCTTTCCGTAGAGTTCCGGAGGACGGGAATACAAATGGCGGCCTTCTGGTCTCCGGCCTGGAGGAGCCGAGAGCCCAGGGCCGCACTCCTCAGTGCGTGCTCAGAGAACTGCGCCCAGTCACTCCCGTCTGCCTGACCTCCGGCCGCGCTCCGAGCTCCCCTAGCCTGCGACCAGTTCAAGGTCACCCCAAGCTGCCAGCTTACTGTCGGCTCTGTCTCTGTAGCTGGCTTTCCCGTTCCAATACCTGCAAGCTCTGCGACACTCAGACACCCCCGATCCTCCTGTGACCCTGCGGGACCTGAGGCCACGCTGACCCCGTGTGGGCTTTGCCCCGGGTAGCCTCTGGAGCGATGTCCCTCAGCGGAACAGACTTTTAAAAGTCCTGATTTTGTGCGCGGTTGCTCCGCCACTTGCTGGGAGCCGGCCCCTCCCCCCGGAGTCTATCTTCCCTTCGCTTTGGATTCACTTCTCCGCCGGTCCTACCTTTCAGAAAGTGGTTGTTTTTCTGTTTCCTGAATTGCTGTTCTTCTTCTCTTCGATCTGCCGATGGATTTTCAGGTGTTTGCAATCTTTAGATAAGCTATCTAGCTGATCTCCGGCTAGCTGAAGTAGTCTCAGCCTGCTACTTCTCCACCATCTTGACTTCTCTCCCTGGATTATGTATTTTTTGGGTGTTGATTTTGATAAGTTCTTTATAGATCTTGGATACCAGCCCTTTATCTGAAGTGTCATTTGCAAATATCTTCTTCCATTCTATGGACTGCCTCTTAGTATTGTTAACTGTTTCCTTTTCTGTGCAAAAGCTTTTTATCTTGATGAAGTCCCAAAAGTTCACTTTTCTTTATTTTCCCTTACCTTCAGAGATGTTTCTTGCCAAAAACTGTGTGGCCGAGGTTGAAGACGTTACTGCAAGTGTTCTCGTTTAAGATTTTAATGGATTCTTGTCTCACACTCAGGTCTTTCATACATTTTGAGTTTATTTTTCTGTATGGTGCAAGAGAATGATAGTTTCACTCTTCTGCATGTGATTGTCCAGTTTTCACAGCATAATTTATTGAAGGGACTGGTTTTTTTTTTTTTTTTCCATTTGATATTCTAGTTGATAGTCTGTTTCTGGGCTGTCTATTCTGTTCCACTGATCTTTGTGTCCGTTTTTGTGCAATACCATGCTGTCTTGATCATCATGTCTTTGTAATATAGCTTAAAGTCAGGCATCATGATATCATCAGCTTCGGTTTTCTTTTTTAACATCCCCCTGTTGTTTCAGGGTCTTTTCTGGTTCCTTACAAATTTAGAACTGTTCCACCTCTGTAAAAAATTTCAGTGGTATTTTTTTTAATTTTTTATTTTTTATAAACATATATTTTTATCCCCAGGGGTACAGGTCTGTGAATCACCAGGTTTACACACTTCACAGCACTCACCAAAGCACATATCTTCCCCAATGTCCATAATTTTGATAGGGATTGCATTGAAAATGTAAATTTTTCTGAGCAGCATAATTATATGAGGTTTATTCTTCCAAACTATGAGCATGGAATCCTTTCCCATTTCTTCGTGTCTTCCCTGATTTCTTTCAGAAGTGTTCTGTAGTTTCTAGAGCATCAATCCTTTACCTCTTTGGTTAGGTTTATTCCTAAGTATACATATGTTTGGTGCTTTCATAAATGGAACAAATTCCTTAATTTCTTCTTCTTCAGTCACATTGTTAATGTATAGAAGTGATACTGATTTCTGTATATTGATTTTGTATCCCGCGACATTGCTGAATTGCTGTATGAGTTCTTTTTTTTTTTTTTTGATTATTTACTTTTTCTTTTTTTTATTAACTTGATTTATTTATTTTCAGAAAAACAGTATTTATTTTTTTTTCACCACACCCCGTGCTCCATGCAATCCGTGCCTTCTGTAATACCCATCACCTGGTACCCCAACCTCCCACCCCCCCCGCCACTTCAAACCCCTCAGATTGTTTTTCAGAGTCCATAGTCTCTCATGATTCACCTCCCCTTCCAATTTACCCCAACTCTCTTCTCCTCTCTAACACTCCTTGTCCTCCATGATATTTGTTATGCTCCACAAATAAGTGAAACCATATGATAATTGACTCTCTCTGCTTGACTTATTTCACTCAGCATCATCTCTTCCAGTCCCGTCCATGTTGCTAAAAAAGTTGGGTATTCATCCTTTCTGATGGAAGCATAATACTCCATAGTGTATATGGATCACATCTTCGTTATCCATTCGTCCGTTGAAGGGAATCTTGGTTCTTTCCATAGTTTAGCAACTATGGCCATTGCTGCTATAAACATTGGGGTACAGATGGCCCTTCTTTTCACGACAACTGTATCTCTGGGGTAAATACCCAGGAGTGCAATTGCAGGGTCATAGGGAAGTTCTATTTTTAATTTCTTGAGGAATCTCCACACTGCTCTCCAAAGAGGCTGCACCAACTTGCATTCCCACCAACAGTGGAAGAGGGTTCCTCTTTCTCCACACCCTCTCCAACACATGTTGTTTCCTGTTTTGTTAATTTTGGCCATTCTAACTGGTGTAAGATGATATCTCAATGTGGTTTTTTTTTTTTTTTTTTTTTTTTTTTTTTTTTTTTGATGATTTTTTTTTTTTATTTTTTATTTTTTATAAACATATATTTTTTATATACATATATTTTTATCCCCAGGTCTGTGAATCACCAGGTTTACACACTTCACAGCACTCACCAAATCACATACCCTCCCCAATGTCCATAATCCCACCCCCTTCTCCCCAACCCCCTCCCCCCGGCAACCCTCAGTTTGTTTTGTGAGATTAAGAGTCAATTATGGTTTGTCTCCCTCCCAATCCCATCTTGTTTCATTTATTCTTCTACCCACTTAAGCCTCCATGTTGCATCACCACTTCCTCATATCAGGGAGATCATATGATAGTTGTCTTTCTCTGCTTGACTTATTTCGATTTGAATCTCCCTGATGGCTAATGATGATGAACATTTTTTTCATGTGTCTGATAGCCATTTGTATGTCTTGATTGGAGAAGTGTCTGTTTATATCTTCTGCCCAATTTTGATATGTTTGCCTGTTTTGTGTGTGTTGATTTTGAGGAGTTCATTACAGATCCTGGATATCAACCTTTTGTCTGTACTCTCATTTGCAAATATCTTCTCCCATTCTGTGGGTTGCCTCTTTGTTTTTTTTTTTTGACTGTTTCCTTTTCTGTGCAGAAGCTTATGATTTTGATGAAGTCCCGAAAGTTTATTTTCACTTTTGTTTCCTTTGCTGTATGAGTTCTAATAATTTGTTGGTGGGGAATTTTGTGTTTTCCACACAAATTATTCTTCATCTGTGAAGAGAGAAATTTTCACTTTTTTTTCCGCTGATTTGAAAGTCTTTTAATTGTTGTTGTAGTCTGATTGCTGAGGCTATGATTTCTAGTACTATGTTGAACAATAATGATGAGAATGGGCATCTTTGTCATGTTCCTGACCTTGAGGGAACAATTCTCCGTTTTTTTCCCAAAGAATAAGATTCACTGTTGGCTTTTAATTGGCTTTTATGATATTTATGTTTCCTCTATCACTATAGTTTTCATTAAGAAAGGATGATATCATATATATATACTCACTTATTTGTGGAGCATAACAAATAGCATGGAGGACATGGGGAGATAGAGAGGAGAAGGGATTTGGGGGAAATTGGAAGGGGAGGTGAACCATGAGAGACTATGGACTCTGAAAAACAATGTGAGGGTTTTGAAGGAGCGGGGGTTGTGAGGTTAGGTTTATTCATATATATATATATATATATATATATATATATATATATATATATATATTAATGGGCATTTTTTAAAATTTATCTTTTATTTTCAGCATACTAGTATTCAATTTTTTTGCACCACACCCAGTGCTCCATGCAATCAGTGCCCTCTATAATACCCACCACCTGGTACCCCGACCTCCCACTACACTTCCAGTACTTGCCAACTGTAATTGACTCAAGGGGTGGGGGGACAGGATGTGCAAGCAAGGGACACCCCCTCCCATTTGTGTGCCTTAAGACTATGGGTAGTTGCAGACTCCTGCATGTGCCCTGTTCCACTGCTCCTGGGCCATGACTGGCTATTGCCTTACTGTCATTTCTGGCACACCACCACCCTGGGCGCTGTTGCCTGGTCATGGGCAAAGTAGTTTCACACATCCCAAGTGATAATAAATTAGCCCACACATTCCAATCCATGCGAAGAGTGAGTGGGCCCATGAGGTGCCTGGCCTGTAATTTATGGTGACCAGAGCTGTGATTCCCCTCCTGGGCTCCCTGAACATGACCAGCTTCTATGATACACTCCTTGGGAACTTTATATTTGAAACTGTCTGTGAAATGACATCTTCATTCATGAAGATAGAAGCATCTTTGAAAGTATGTGTGAGAGCCTTTGGAGAGTGCTATATACTTAATTCTTAGATGTGCCTTCAAGTCATATCTTGTTACATGCAGATAGATGAATTCTTAAAGGTATGTGTGGAAGCACAAGTTCAACACCATATACTTAATTTTGAAGAAAAAAGTCCTTCCACTAACATCTTGTTTCGTGAAGATAGAAGTGTTTTCAAATGTATGCGTGGAAGCATAAAGAAGGAGATGTATAGTTAAAACTAAGAATGAACACTGTATAGAAATCATCTTTCTACTAATATTTTCTTTCACGATGATAGAAACATTTTTAAAAGTGTTTGTGAAAGTGTAAGGAATGTCTGAGAATCAAGTCTGTGAAGAATAACTTTTAACTAAAAGCTTGTGTCACGAATATAGAAATATGCATTTCTATATATTTATTCTATCTATTATCTATCCATATGTTCTATTTTAATATGTATGTGTGGATGCATAAGGAAAGTGCCATATACTGAACTCTAAGAAAGTACAATTTATAGAAACCATCTTTCAACTAACATTTTTCTTGAATATAGAAGCATTTTGAAAAGTACGTGTGAAAGCATAAGGACAGTGCTCAGTACTTAACTCTGAGAAACAAGTGTATGTAGAATGCAACATTCAGATAACATCTTGTTCTATGAAAATAGAAACATTTACAAACGAATGTATGAAAGCATAAGGAAATTGCTATATACATAACTCTGAGAACAAAGTTCACCTAGAATGCAACTTTCAACTAATATCCCATTACATAAAGATAGAAGAATTCTCAAAAGTATTTCTGAAAGCATAAAGAACATGCCATATACTTACTTCTGAAAAACAAGTCTGTGTAAAATGCAATTTTCCACAAACATCTTGCTTCATGAAGATAGAAGTTATGAAAAGAATGTGTGGAAGCATAAGAGAAGTGCCATATAGTCAACTCAAAGAAAGAACAATGTATAGAAACCTTTTTAAACTAGCATCATCTTTCATGATAGAAGCATTTTGGAAAGCATGTTTGAAAGCATAAGGAAAGTTTCATATATTTAAACTCAGAGAAACAAGTCTATGGAATGCATTTTTCAAGTAACAGGCTCTTTCATGAAGATAGAAGCCTTTTCAAATGTATGTGTAGAAGCATAAGGAAAGTGCCATAAATCTAAGAAACAGAAGTATAGATAAATAGTCTTTCAATTTACATCTTTCATAAAGTAAGAAGAATTTTCAAAAGTATGAGTGAAAGCATGGGGAAATGTTTTATAGATAACTCTGAGAAACACATGGGTTAGAGTACAACATTCCCTTTTGTTTACTTTGCCTTGAAAGAAGACATACCTTGAAAGAAGTTGCTGTGGCTGATATCGAAGAGATTACTGCCTATGTTCTCCTCTAGGATTCCGATGGATTCCTGTCTCACGTTGAGGTCTTTTATCCATTTTGAGTTTATCTTTGTGTACGATGTAAAAGAATGGTCGATTCATTCGTCTACTTATAGCTGTCCAGTTTCCCCAGCACCATTTATTCAAGAGATTGTCTTTTATCCACTGTATATTTTTCCTATTTTGTCGAAGATTAATTGGCCATAGAGTTGAGGGTCCATATCTGCCCTCTCTACTCTGTTCCACTGGCCTATGTGTCTGTTTTTATGCCAGTACCATGCTGTCTTGGTGATCACAGCTTTGTAATAAAGCTTGAAATCAGGTAACGTGATGCCCCCAGATTTATTTTTGTGTTTCAACATTTCCTTAGCGATTCGGGGTCTCTTCTGATTCCATACAAATTTTAGGATTATTTGCTCCAGCTCTTTGAAGAATACCGGTGGAATTTTGATCAGAAAGGCATTAAAAGTATAGATTGCTCTAGGCAGTATAGATTTTTAAAATTTTTTAAAAATTTATTTATTTTCAGAAAAACAGTATTCATTATTTTTTCACCACACCCAGTGATCCATGCAATCCGTGCCCTCTATAATACTCACCACCTGGTACCCCAACCTCCCTCTCCCCCGCCACTTCAAACCTCTCAGATTGTTTTTCAGAGTTCATAGTCTCTCATAATTCACCTCCCCTTCCAATTAACCCCGACTCCCTTCTCTCTCTAACACCCCTTGTCCTCCATGATATTTGTTATGCTCCACAAATAAGTGAAACCATATGATAATTGACTCTCTTTGCTTGACTTATTTCACTCAGCATAATCTCTTCTAGTCCTGTCCATGTTGCTACAAAAGTTGGGTATTCATCCTTTCTGATGGAGGCATAATACTCCATAGTGTATATGGACCACATTCCTTATCCATTTGTCCATTGAAGAGCATCTTGGTTCTATCCATAGTTTGGCAACCGTGGCCATTGCTGCTATAAACATTGGGGTACAGATAGCCCTTCTTTTCATGACATCTGTATCTTTGGTGTAAATACCCAGGAGTGCAATTGCAGGGTCATAGGGAAGTTCTATTTTTAATTAATCTCCACACTGTTCTCCAAAGAGGCTGCACCAACTTGCATTCCCACCAACAGAGGAAGAGGGTTCCCCTTTTTCCACATCCCCTCCAACAAATGTTGTTTCCTGTCTTTCCTTTACATTCTAACTGGTGTAAGGTGATATCTCAATGTAGTTTTAATTTGAATCTCCCTGATGTCTAGTGATGATGAACATTTTTTCATGTGTCTGATAGCCATTTGTATCTTTATTGGAGAAGTGTCTGTCTATATCTTCTGCCCACTTTTTGATATGATTATCTGTTTTGTGTGTGTTGAGTTTGAAGAGTTCATTTTAGATCCTGGATATCAACCTTTTGTCTGTACTGTCATTGGCAAATATCTTCTCCCATTACGTGGGTTGCCTCTTTG
This sequence comes from Mustela lutreola, assembly GCF_030435805.1. NCBI lineage: Eukaryota > Metazoa > Chordata > Mammalia > Carnivora > Mustelidae > Mustela > Mustela lutreola. The sequence goes on along the minus strand of NC_081290.1, from coordinate 205,532,731 downwards.
TTTTTTTTGACTGTTTCATTTGCTGTGCAGAAGCTTTTGATTTTGATGAAGTCCCAAAAGTTCATCTTCGCTTTTGTTTCCTTTGCCTTTGGAGACATATCTTGAAAGAAGTTGCTGTGGCTGATATCGAAGAGATTACTGCCTATGTTCTCCTCTAGGATTCTGATGGATTCCTGTCTCACATTGTGGTATTTTATCCATTTTGAGTTTATCTTTGTGTACGGTGTAAGAGAATGGTCGAGTTTCATTCTTCTACATATAGCTGTCCAGTTTTCCCAGCACCATTTATTGAAGAGACTGTCTTTTTTCCACTGTATATTTTTTCCTGTTTCGTTGAAGATTAATTGACCATAGAGTTGAGGGTCCATATCTGCCCTCTCTACTCTGTTCCACTGGTCTATGTGTCTGTTATTATGCCAGTACCATGCTGTCTTGGTGATCACAGCTTCGTAGTAAAGCTTGAATCAGGTAACATGATGCCCCCAGTTTTATTTTTGTTTTTCAACATTTCCTTAGCTATTCGGGGTCTCTTCTCATTCCATACAAATTTTAGGATTATTTGCTCCAGCTCTTTGAAGAATGCCTGTGGAATTTTGATCAGAATGGCATTAAAAGTATATATTGCTCTAGGCAGTAAAGACATTTTAACAATGTTTATTCTTCTGATCCAAGAGCATGAAATGGTCTTCCATCTTTTTGTGTCTTCTTCAATTTCTTTCATGAGTGTTCTGTAGTTGCTTGAGTACAGATCCTTTACCTCTTTGGTTAGGTTTACTCCCAGGTATCTTATGGTTCTTGGTGCTATAGTAAATGGAATCGATTCTTTAATTTCCCTTTCTGTATTTTCATTGTTAGTGTATAAGAAAGCCACTGATTTTTGTACATTGGCTTTGTATCCTGCCACGTTGCTGAATTGCTGTTTGAGTTCTAGTAGTTTGGGGGTGACGTCTTTTGGGTTTTCCATATAAAGAATCATGTCGTCTGCAAAGAGAGAGAGTTTGACTTCTTCATTACCAATTTGGATACCTTATATTTCCCTTTGTTGTCTGATTGCTGTTGCTAGGCCTTCAAATACTATGTTGAACAAGAATGGTGAGAGTGGTCATCCTTGTCGTGTTCCTGATCTCAATGGGAAGGACACAGACTTTTTCCCATTGAGGATGATATTTGCTGTGGGTCTTTCATAGATAGATTTGATGAAATTCAGGAATGTTCCCTCTATCCCTATACTTTGAAGCATTTTAATCAGGAACGGATGCTGGTTTTGTCAAATGCTTTTTCTGCATCGATTGAGAGGACCATGTGGTTCTTCTTTCTTTTCATATTAATTTGTTCTATCACATTGATTGATTTGCAAATGTTGAACCATCCTTGTAGCCCAGCGATGAATCCCACCTGGTCATGGTGGATAATCTTTCTAATGTGCTGTTGGATCCTGTTTGCTAGGATCTTGTTGAGAATATTAGCATCCATATTCATCAGTGATATTGGTCTGAAATTCTCCTTTTTGTTAGGGTCTTTGCCTGGTTTGGGGATCAGGGTAATGCTGGCTTCATAGAAAGAGTCAGGAAGTTTTCCTTCTGCTTCAATTTTTTTTTTAAACAGCTTCAGGAGAATAGGTGTTATTTCTTCTTTGAAAGTTTGGTAGAATTTCCCAGGGAATCCATCAGGTCCTGGGCTCTTGTTTTTTGGGAGGTTTTTGATAACTGCTTCAATCTCATTACTAGATATTGGTCTATTCAGGTTGTCAATTTCTTCCTGGTTCAATTTTGGGAGTTTATAATTTTCCAGGAATGCATCGATTTCCTCTAGGTTGCTTAGCTTATTGGCATATAACTGTTGATAATAATTTCTGATGATTGTTTCTACTTCCTGGTGTTCGTTGTGATCTCTCCATTTTCATTCATAATTTTATGTATTTGAGCTTTCTCTCTTTTCTTTTGGATTAGTGTTGCCAATGGTTTATCGATCTTATTGATTCTTTCAAAAAACCAGCTTCTACTTTCATTGATACGTTCCACTGTATCTCTGGTTTCTACCTCATCGATCTCAGCTCTAATCTTAATTATTCCCCTTCTTATATGTGGAGTTGGTTTGATTTGTTGTTGATTCTCCAGTTCTTTAAGGTGTAGAGACAGCTGCTGTGTTCTGGATTTTTCAATTTTTTTGAGGTAGGCTTGGATGGCTATGCATTTCCCCCTTAGGACCGCCTTTGTTGTATCCCAAAGGTTTTGGATCGAAGTGTCTTCAATATCATTGGTTTCCATGAATTGGTTCAGTTCTTCTTTGATCTCCTGGTTGATCCAAGCATTCTTAAGCAAGGTGGTCTTTAGCTTCCAGGTGTTTCAGCTCCTTCGGAACTTTTTCTTGTGATTTAGCTCCAGTTTCAAATGATTGGATTCTGAGAATTTGCAGGGAATAATCTCAGTCTTTTGGTTTCAGTTGAGTCCTGATTTGTGACCCAATATATGGTCTATTCTGGAGAAAGTTCCATGTGCACTTGAGAAGAATGAGTATTCTGTTGTTTTAGGGTGGAATGTTCTGTATATATCTATGAGGTCCATCTGGTCCAATGTGTCATTCAATGCTCTTGTTTCTTTATTGATTTTCTGCTTCGATGATCTATTTCTGAGAGAGGCGTGTTAAGATCTCCAATGTTTATTGTATTCATATCAATATGACTCTTTATCTTGATTAACAGTTTTCTTGTGTAATTGGCTGCTCCCATATTGGGGGCATAGATATTTACAATTGTTAGATCATCTTGGTGGATAGTCCCTTTAAGAATGATGTAGTGTCCTTCTGTATCTCTGACTACAGTATTTAGTTTAAAATCTAATTTGTCTGATATGAGAATCGCTACCCCAGCCTTTTTTTGAGGCCCATTGGCATGAAAGATGCTTCTCCATCCCTTCACTTTCAGTCTGGGTGTATCTTTAGGTTCAAAAACGGGTCTCTTGTAGACAACATATGGATGGGTCCTGTCGTTTTATCCAGTCTGCAACCCTGTGCCATTTTATGGGCACATTTAGGCCATTCACATTGAGGGTGATTATTGATAGATATGTTTTTATTGACATCGTGTTACCTTTGAAGTCTTTCTTTCTGTAGATTGTCTCTATATTTCTGTTCAATGCTATTCTTGGGCTTTTTCCTCCTTTAAAGTAGCCCCCTTAATATTTCCTGCAGTATCAGCTTCATGGTTGCATAGTCTTTTAAGCCTTGCCAGTCCTGGAAACTATCTCTCCATCCATTTTGAATGTCAGTCTTTCTGGATAAAGTATTCTTGGCTGCATGTTCTTCTCATTCAGTGTCCTGAATATATCTTGCCAGCCCTTTCTGGCTTGCCAGGTCTCTGTGGACAGGTCTGATGTTATTCTGATGGGTTTTCCTCTGGATGTAAGTATCTTCTTTGTCCTAGCTGCTTTTATGAGGTTCTGCCTACAATTATAATTCTTCATTCTTACTATTAGGTTCTCGAGGACTTTCTAGAATCTGTTATTTGGGGGGAAACCTTTTGGCCTCTAGTACATGAATGCTGGTTCCATTCATGAGATTTGGAAAATTTTCATGAAGAACTTGTTCCACTATATCTTCTAGACTTCTTTCTTTCTCCTCCCCTTCATGGATTCCAATAATTCTGACGTTGGAATGTTTCATGGCATCATTTATTTCCCTGATTCTGTTTTCGTGGCTTCTAAGCTGTTTGTTCCAGGCTTCCTCCTGATCCTTTCTCTCTGTTTGTTCTCCAGAAAACTAATTCTATCTTCTGTCTCAGTTACTCTAGCGTTGAGAGAACTTAGATTAGATTGGAACTCATTAACAGCATTGTGAAGCTCATCCCTCGTAGCTTTCAGTTCTTCCCTAATATTGAAAACATTATCTCTGATCATTTTCAGTTCGGCCCTAATCAGTTCCGTTCAGTCACCCATGGCTTTCTCCAACCTAGCTATTGCTTGGCTAATTGTTAGCCTGAATTCTCTTTCCGACATATTGTCTATGTTGATAGCCATTAGCTCTGTTGCAGAAGGTCCATCCTCTGTATTTTTCTTCTGTTGGGCATTCCTCCTCCTAGTCATTTTGGTGAGAGATGGCTGAATGGGTGTAGCTGGGTTTATCGACTGTGGAGCAGTCAAGGTGCACCCTGGAATGCTTCTGAGCAATCAGGGTTCCCCACCCAAATGAGAGGAAAAAGAAATGGAAAAGAATAAAAAAGAGAGAGAGAGCGAGAGAGACAAGAAAGAAAGGTGAGATAAAAGAGCAGGTTTAGCCAAATGGGCCCCAAGGTAAAATTTATGAAGTATACAAACTGACACAGAGAAACAAAAAGACTGATAAAAGTATATGACAAGAGAAATAAAATTATATATATTTGCATATATATATATATGCAAATAAAGGAAGAACCTCGTCAGAAAGAACCCTGAGTGTAAGACTTATATACTATCAGGACAAACACAACACAAAAACACAGAAATACAGGTGGATGAGAAAGATGGAAGAGTGGTTGTAAATTCTCAGTATGGGTGAGGAAGGTTGTTTTGATTCTTCCTGGATGTATCTTGATATCTTTGTTAAAGGACTCAACTTTCCTAAGATAAGGCGGAATTAGGAATTGGTTTACCTATAGGGATGCATTGATTGGGGAAAGGGGATTACCTTGAAGTTTAACTCTATATTAATATTAGAAAATAAAAATTAAAAAAAGGAATAAACTAGACTAAACTAAACTAAAATTAAAAAAAAGAAATTTAAAAAATAGAAATGCAAAAGGAAAGCACAGGTGTACGTATCAAAAAGTTCAGGTTAGAAAGTTTTTATGGAATTTGATGTACTGGACATCTCACTCTGACAGTAAATAGGTTAAAAAATTATCTATATAATAATAAAAAATTAACTATATAAAAAAAATGAGCCAGAATAGTGGGATCGAATTAATAATAAAAATTGTCCTATGAAGTAGTGGCGGTTGTTCTCTTGTCATCTTTTTTTTTTTTTTTTTTTTTTTCCCTGGTTGGTTTTCTGGGGGAGGTGCCTGCCAAGTGGGTTTTCAGTCCATGAAGTTCTCTCAGTTAAGTCCTCCCGCCCCCCTTAAGGGGGTGGGCTCTGAGGAAACTGGTTTTTTCAGGCTTTTGTTCTCTGGAGGTTTTTATATTTGTTCTCTTCTGTTTTTCTCTCTCGCCTTAACCGCTTTTTTTTTTTAATTACATTTATTTATTTTCAGCATAACAGTATTCATTATTTTTGCACCACACCCAGTGCTCCATGCAATCCGTGCCCTCTATAATACCCACCACCTGATACCCCAACCTCCCCCACCACTTCATTCCCCTCAGATTGTTTTTCAGAGTCCATAGTCTCTCATGGTTCACCTCCCCTTCCAATTTCCCCCAACTCCCTTCTCCTCTCCAACTCCCCATGTCCTCCATGATATTTTTTATGCTTCACAAGTAAGTGAAACCATATGATAATTGACTCTCTCAAGTCGCCTTAACCGCTTTTGATGGTTTTTGTCCGTTTAGAGGAAAGCGAACTGCACCCTGACCTCCCGCTCAGAGAGGAGCCTCAGTCTGGCTGCAGAGCGCATATAAATCCCCCCTTGGCCACTGGCAGAGCAGGTTCCCAGTCACGGTCCCTGGGGACTCAAGATTTTTTGCTTGTACCCAAAACCATGGCAGTGGCGGCTGTCTGGGCAGCTCGAGGCTGCCAGAGAAGTTCCAAGCAGCTATTATTGCACACTGAGATTTTCCCCCTGGCCAGGGCTGGGAGTGCCTGGTCTTTCGGGTCCGAGAGCACCCAGCAGGAGTTTTTGTGCACCTATCTCAGGGAAGGGCGTGGGGCATGACTCCCACTCTAATGGCAAGGCAGGGCACTCGCACGGGGACTGCAAAAATGCTGTGCTTCTGTTGGCTGGCGAGGCTCCCAGCCCCTCACAGGAGCCAGGCGCCACTCACTCTCAGGCGCGCTAGTGGTTCAGGGACCGAGACCTGGTTTCTTTGCCGCACTCTCTCTGGCTCTGCACCCGGGGTGGCTGTCCTGGGTCTAGGGACCTAAGCCCCCACCCTAACACCCCGATTCTCGCAATTTCCCCCCGGGTGATCCTTTGCTCTTTTTGAGTGCTTTCTACCAGACTCCCCAGTTAATGCTGGTCCCCAGGCGCAGGGCACTCTCCTATTGGGTTATTACTTTCCCACGGGTCACCTTTGGTGGCTCCCTCCCCCTTTTGTTTATCTTCTGATATCAGTCCGACTTTCCCACTCTGCTTTACCTGTCCAGTGACGTCTTCTGCTCCAGTAGAGATCCAGATGGTATAATTCTGATCTCAGGCTGATTTCGTGGGTGATTGGAGATCTTTGGGTAATCAGCTCACTTTAAGGTACAGGTTGAAAGGGCACCTCCTCCTACTTTCCCGCCATCTTGTCTCCCCTATATTTTATTTTTTAACACTAAATAAACATTTGACATTAATGAATTTTTAATCTTAAATGAATTTTTACTTTTTCTAAGATTTTATTTGTTTATTTTAGAGAGAGAGCATGAATGGGAGCAGGGGGAAGAACAGAGAAAGAAAGAGAATCTCAAACAGACTCCATGCTGAGGGTGGGGCATTACATGGGGCTTTATCCCATTACCCGAAGATCAAGATCTGAGCCAAAATCAAGTCTACTACTTAAACTACTGAGCCACCCAGGAGCCCCTGAATTTTTAGTTTGTAAATGCGAATGAATTTTGAAGTTTTAACTATAAGTGAATTTTTAAAATTTAATTTCATTTTGCTACTAGTACATACAAATCCAATAGATTTTTGTAAATTAATATTATGTGTTGGGATCTTTCTAGATTCAGTTACTACTTTTACTAAGACAGCCCCTTCCCCATTTAACAGCAGTCCCAAAACAGATCATAGAATGACTAAGGAAAGTTTCTGACTTTGTCTGATAACAATCAAAAACTGAAAAACAGACCTCTGTTGTCCCTTAGAACATCGATACCCAGCTAATGAAATTAGAATTGCCGTTTGGCAATTTCAATTGGACTTGTTTTATGTCTTCAATTTTTGTTGCTTATAACTAGCAAGGGACTGTCCATTATAACTGCCTAGAGCTGATATCCTTGCACATAATACACACACAGGCAACTCTTCTAACAATTTTAACACAAGAGCAAGTTGGAAAAATGAGAATGAGGGGTACATGGATGCCCTTAACCTTAGACCCTTACTGCTCTACTCCTTCCACAAAGGCTATAGTTGTTGAGGATAGCATCCCTGCAAGCACAGTGTGTCTCTATTTTCCATTCCATTCTATTCCCTACTGCTGTTACAACTGTTACCATCTTTAGAATTTTACAGAGAAACAAAACAAAAACATACAGCTTGTGCCTTATTGTGGTTTAATTTTAGCAACCAAGATGAAGCAATGGAGTCCATGAGTCTGCCTTTCCTGGCGTCATGATCATTCCAATCCCAAAAATTATTTTCATAAGGTGAGTGCCAGAGTCTGCTCTTTCTGAGAACCATCAGTTAATTCCCACTGTTTTTCCAGGTGCTTATTGTCCTGTGCCCTCAAGCTGCATCCTACTGTGTATGGATCCCACTCTGCTGTTCCTACTTCTAAACTCACCTTACCCAAACAATCACAGACAATAAACCTGTCTCCCACATCTGCAGCAAATACACCTGACCCATTCACCTTGCATGTAACTAAAGCAGCTGACAAGTTACTTAAAAACAAAACAAACAAACAGACTGAAATAATGGCTAAATGTCATTCTGATCTCTTGGCAGTTCAATTGCTATGTAGATGTCAGGACAGTTATCTTTGTAAGAGATTAGAAGGGAATATTTATAAGCCATATGGATGGAAGACTCCCTCCTATCCATAAAATACTTCTGCCAACTGTGCCCCACATTTTTCTTCTTTCAGTAAATGGCACCACCTACTTCCTATTTGTTGAGGTCAAACATATCCATGGTTTTTTTTTTTTTTTTTTCCTGCCCAGAAGCCCACATTCAGTCCATAATTCTTAGTTTCTGTTTCAAATAAGATCTCAGTCTCTCTGTTTTTGGTATTTACTATGTTATGCCCTAGTCCAAGCAGTCATCTGTTTTCCTGAATTACTGCAGCATCACCCCCACTGTCTCCTTGCTCTGAGACATGCCATTAAAACACAGATCAAACTGCACTACATTACTATTTAAATCTCTCAGTGCCTTTCCAGTGAATACATCCCTTGTAGGGACATGAGCTATAAGGCCTTAAATGGCCTGGTCTTATTATCTCTCTCAACTCACCTCCCACTGTTCTTCCTTCTCTTCCTTCTCTCTTACTTCAGTCTCCCTAAATTTGTGACTCCTCAGACACATCAACACTTTCGCATGTTGGGCCTTTGTATTTACCATTGTTCTGCCAGATTTTTACAGAGCTGAACCCTTCTCATCCTTTACATCTAAGCTCAAATACAACCTTAGACATTATTTCAAAGCATTTCATACTTTGTAAAGGAACACCCCTCTGTCTGGTAACTTTATAATATTCCTAACATTTATTCCAGCTAATATCATCAGTTTAATTTGTTTCCTTATTTTTCTATTATCCCCAGCTTTTGGAAAAGAGTTTAGTGAAGGCAGGGACTGCGTCACTTTGCTTCCTTGCTGGATCCTCTCCCCATCATAGTCCAAAACTTCTAGTGCCTGACATGTAAGAAGCACTTATTTATTGAATACATGGATGAAGAAATGGAGGGAGTTTGATGAAGATGGTATTTGCACCGTGTTTGAAAGCACAGATAAAATATGAGTGGGAACAGGGGAAAGAGGGATAATAATCAACAAATGCTATAACTCCAACAAAGGTATAGGATCAGTTATGTAAGAGATGTCAATGTAGAGAAAGAGAAGGTAGGACAGATTACCGGGGCAGAGTTTGTGGGAGTACATTTGTAAGGACAGTGGCAAAAGTGTGTCTAGTAAAAGTATCATATGATATTTTTCTACCTTTAGCCTCTGTTCTGGGTTGGATGATTTTCAAAAAAATTTATATGTTGAAGCTCTAAACTCCAGTACTGCAGAATGTGCCTGTATTTGGAAATGGGGCATTTAAAGAGGTGAATAAGTTAAAACAATATTATTAGGATAGGCTTTAATCCAATCTGACCGATGTCTTTATATGGAGAGGAAATTTGGACACATGGAGAGTTACCAGAGGCATGCATGAAGAGAGGGAAGAACATGTGAAGAGGAAGCAAAAGAGGGGCCATCTGTAAGTCACAGAGAAGGGCCTCAGGGGAGACCAACACTGCTGGCACTTTGATCTTAGACTCCCAGCTTTCAAGAGAAAAAAAAAATAAGAAAATTAATTTTTGTTTTTATGCCACTCAGTCTGTGGTATTTTGAAATGGCAGTCCAAACAAACTAAGATAGTATCCCTTCCATTGAGATAGCCTAAATTCCTTTCATGTAGTTCAGAGACTAATATCCAGACTTGTCTGTAGCCAAACTTTGTCACGTGGTCCCTGTTTGGCCAATGAAAGTACTCCCTCCCCAAAGATACAGTGAAGGGCTCAGTATGAGCATGTGAACAAAGCAAGGAAGTCCTCTATGAGAGAGACTATAGGACATAGGGAAACCTAGGTCTTTCTTCTACTGACGTGGACTATGAGCTTTGAGGACCATGTGAACCTGGTACTGCTGGCTTTTCTGTCCCAGGAAGAATAAAGTCAACACAGAGGACAGCAGCACAAGAGAAAAGAATAAGGGGGATGATTTGATTTTCCTTGGTCAAAATATGCTTAGTTAATTTTATCTACTGGATTTTTAGTTTCTTAAGCCAATAAAATCCCATTTTTGCTTACTTTAAATAGATTCCTGAAAAATTATCTGGCTTCATTGTACCATTGATAGTACTATCATTACCTAGTGTTATCTCTGTTACTGTTTAGTATTTATCTTCTTGGACTTTTCCTATAAACATACAAATATAGGTACATAATTAAATATAGGCATCAAATCAAATATAGGTATAGATATAGATATAGAAACAAATGTATTCTTTTTTCAACAGTAAATGTCATGGGACCCATCCATACCACCACTTTGAGATCCATACCATAAAATCATACAGAGATGTGATTAAGAAGGCTGACTTTTCCAGACTGCTTAGATTTATATCCAGTCTGCTTTCAGGTAGGACTTTAAGCAAGAGATTTATCTTTCTGATCCTTCAGTTTCTTCACCTTTAAATGGAAACCACAGTAACAGCTACTTCCCAGGATTTCATAAGCATCAAATGAGATTTTCAAGAAAAAAAATCATTATCTTCTAGTGAGCACTGCCTATATGTCTGTTATTATAATTATAGAGGTTTTTTTTTTTTTAATTGACAGAGCAGCATCAAAGATTAGAGAGATCATTTTGTAAAGAAATTACTGGTGGATTAGAGGCAGCAAGAAATGGAGGCCTTTGCTCTTCTTTAGTAGGTGAGGACCTGCCCCCAGGACCTCTCCTGAGGAAGAGCAGAGGGAGCAGCAGAATTGGAAGGTAACCAGAAGAATGCAGGTGTTTCATGTTCAGACTAGCTATCACAGGGAAAGGAGACATGCAAGTTACCCCTTAGGAATATAGCAGTATTCTGATGGTGAAAAGAAAATAAGTTTTAAAATGGTGTCCAGAAGGGAGAGGGTTGTGTCCCATGGGACCAAAGAAGTTTCAAGCTGAAATACAGTAGAGATAAAGGGACAAAAACCAAAACCAAAACCAAAACAAAACAAAACAAAACGGGTGGTCTTGAAAGACCTCTTCATTGAGCACTTCATTGTAATGTAAGGTTCACTCAAGTTTAGGGAGATTTCACTTCACTTATTTCAGGAAGAAACACAGATGGCCCTATCCTCCTTACTAGGGAAACCCATTAACTCCCAGTTCTAAGCTGAAGTCAGATTCCTCATAAAATTCAGAGCCTGATGCACATTTTGTTCTCAGCCAAGCACAATTCTTTTTTTTATTGCCTTATAAAGGACCAGAGTGAAGATATTGATCAAAACAGGGCCCCAAGAGATACTTCCAATATTGGAAGGATCAACTATATGCAATAAACTGATTCCTTCGGGAAATGTAATATAAAAAGATCTAAGAAATAACAAACCTACCAGAACTATGATGGGCTCACTGCTAAGATACAGACTTGAAATGGCCCTGAATCAAGCAAGTCACATGCCTCAAGAAACTGCTTTTTCCTCCCAAGCAGGACTGTCCCTAAGCCAACAGTCTAAGGAAAGGGTATGGCAGGTGTCACTGTCTTTATTTTTCTGAAATTCTCTTGCAAATATTTAGTAGGTTTTTGATCACCCGTAAATGTAGGGTAGAAAGAATATCAGTTTTCAGGCTCATAAGGGATAGATTCCATATCTTCTCTATTTCTGAAATCAGACAATTGTATTCAAATCCTGGTGCTGCCACTTTGACTGTATCTGTGAGCAGATTTGTTAACATCAGCATATGTCAATATCTGTGTTTCTAAAGTAAGGACAATTGCAATACCTACCATAGAAGATTATGTTATAGGTTAACTATGAATACATATTAAATGCTTAAATAATGCCTTTCACTTAACAAATAGTTAACTGTATCTATTATTATAATCACTACATCATATACACATGAGATGCAAAGAATAAGAAGAGTCACTATCCATTCCTTTCTGTGAGCTTGCATGTAAAAGCGGGATATGGCACTCAGGCTGGGGCTTTATCAAATGTGGTTGCTTATTTTCAGACTAAATATATTAGACTGCAGCTGGGGGCTAGGCCACAAACCTCAATCTAGTGAGATAGTGTCCATTTGGCTGTAAAACAGTGATCATGAGAATTGTACCCTGTGTTTTTAAAACTTTTGCAGCAGGAAAACATTTTCTTTGATTGATTTTACAAACTGCACATTAGAACTCATGTGTTATAAGGAGCATAGGAGTCTTTAAAATATCACCACCATTCCTTCTACTTTAAAAGAATTTTGAGCTGGAAAAATTCTGACTCTTTGCTAACAGGAAGTTTGCTTCCAAACAACAAAAAGAAACTTACAAAGTTCAAGTCTACTCAGCAAGTTAGTTGTCCCTGCTTAGAAAAGTTAATAAGGAATATTTGAGATAGTAGTATCTTCTTAACCTTTTAAAACTGTAAAAACAAAATGAACATCAGTGGGAAATTTATTTGTAAATGAGACACCAAGATGTATACATTTTCATTTTATTGATGGAAATTGAATTGAGATTACTATGGAATTTGAATATTGAGTGCAATAATCATGTAGTCAGAATGGCAGCTGTCTAAGAAAGACAGTGGCTAGAGGAGAGGGGATGGATGGTTGTAATTGCTTTTAATGGGATAGTTGTTTCCCTCCTATCCAGTATTAATTTCAGCCTCAGTGTGAACCAACTGAGCTGGTCTGTACTGGGTAAGGCTTAAATTCAGTGCAAAAGAGAGAACCAACTAAGTAGAAATAAATCTCCAATGTACCCCTAGATTGCTTTTAGTCTAGCCTATGTTTGATTTTGTTTATAAATGTATGTATGTATGCTTAATTGATTCATTATTACTCAGTATCTAAGACCTCCACCTCCATCTGTTGGTATTAATCTTAGGGGCTCACTGCCCATGTGACCACTCAATACCTGGATTCACAGTGCCTTCACTGCCACATCACTAATATCCTTTCCTGTAATGGGTGGTGGTCAGTATTGACCCACTGCCAGGGCCTTATCATCACCGATAGCTCATTGCCAAAATAAATTACAATTGCTCACTCTCAGGACAAACTCTCAGGCTTTCATCTCTTCTTATTTTTGTTGCCTCATCATCCACATCAAGACCTCATATCATTGATCTTATGACTCTCTAATTATCTGTATCTGTGTTATAGATATTTAATTTGTTATAAACATAGAATTTTTTCATAATTGATCTTAAACCAATGATCTATTTTTATAATTACTTAGTTTAAATTAATCTCAAATTTCTGGTCCAACTTTCACTCTACTGTGGTTATTAAAATCCTTTGCCATGGAAAATCTGAAAAAAAAGCTTTCTTCATCTTGACACAGGTGCATTGTTAAAGAAAGAAATCAGACAAAGGGATTGACCAATTCCACTGTAAATTCATGACTAACCCACCTCAACACTAGTTAACAATCTTCTCTCAAATTTGAGAAACAAAAGTTTCTCAAACAAGCTCACTCATCTGTTTCCCTTAAATAATTCTTATAGTCTCCATTTTATTCAAACTTTCAAATCCACTTTCCCATTCTTATCCTGAGAACTTATTAATGCTTTACCCTTACTTAGATAACTGAAGTCATGAAATAAGAATTCCCTTTGTGTCCCAGAGGAGGGGAGGGATTCACTTTTCTGCATTTTATTTATTTTTTAAATTTACTTCTATTAAAGGTAGTGTTTCTTCTATTAAAATAGCAGACACATATACACTCGAATTGAATAATTAGTTAAATTGATGGCAGATGCTGGAAGCCAGTTGTCTTACTGTTTGAGTAAGAGATACAGATAAGCAAGTGGAGGAGGCTAGACTGATTTGTATGGTACTGAATTAGAATTGGAGACATAAATATGAATTCATGTTTAGTTTAACATAGATACAGATAGTTGTATGTAGAAAGATTTATAGTTATGTGTATATACACAAGTTGCTATATACCTATATGTTTCCTTGCCCTATCAGCTGAGAAGGCCTATAAGCCATGATATTCCGGTAGCAAGAAGCACACTTAGAGCCTAGTTCTTGGTTTCTGATACTATTCTGCAATAAAAGGAACCAGGACTACTTGTAGAAATGGTGGATTGTATAATACAAGAAACATAAAAGAATAACTTGAAGCATATTGTAGTGTCAGAAAGTAAGAAAGTGCCACACACATGACACACACACAATGACAGGTGTATGTCAAAGGGACATATGAGACAACTAAAAGAGCTCCCAGTGGCCAAACTAGTATTAGATTATATAACAAATAAAATCATGAGTCCATACTGATATAAATAAATGACTGAACAAATAAGGAAGGAAGAGGAGCTAACTATCCCATGCAGAAGAATTCCAAATAATTTATGAAGATACTTTGCCCTCAGTGAGGTAGAATATATTATTTCAGTCTTTAAATTTGAGCTGCTTATAGTGACTCTGTTCCAAAGATTATATTATATAAGTGGTGAAGACATCTTTACAGTGGGGAAAACTGATAGACTGTTTTTCAGCCAGGTAATTAAGGTCAAAATCAACAATGAAGAGTCAAGGTGATAGTATGTAGAGGCATTTTACTTTTGTGGTTTTCCTCCTCAAAATTCCAGTCTGACTATGAGAAAAACAACAGAAAAAATACAATAAAGGAACATTCTGCAAAATACCTAGCTAGCACTCCTCAAAACTGTCAAGGCCATCAGCAGCAAGAAAAGTCAGAGAAACTGTCACAGCTAAACAAAGTCTAAAGAGGGAACTAGTGACAACTAAAAGTGACGTAATATACTGAATAGAATGTTGGAGCAGGAAAAGGGCTTTAGGCAAAAATTAAAGAAATCTGAATAAAGTATGGACTTAAGTTAATAATAATGTACCAATGTATTAATTTTAACAAATATGTGATACTAATTTAAGATATTAATAATAGAAGAAACTAGGTATGGATTATATAATAACTCTGTATTATCTCTATATATTTTTTTTACAAATAAAAACTACTCTAAAAATAAGGTTTATTTTAAAAATAACAAACATCTCAAGATTTTGCTATGGCCTTATCACCATTCTAAGCCCTAAATATTAACTACAATTTTATAAGTTAGTATTGTTAATCTCAACTTTTTTTGATGAATTTATCACAGAAAGGTTACATAATTCTCCAAGATTATACAGTTAATAAACACTAGAGTTGTAATTTAAAGCCAAGATATCTTTTTTTTCTAAACTGCATTTTATAATTTTTTTTATAAACATATAATGTATTATTAGCCCCTGGGGTACAGGTCTGTGAATCGCCAGGTTTACACACTTCACAGCACTCACCATAGCACATACCCTCCCCAATGTCCATAACCCCACCACCCTATCCCTATCCCCCTCCCCCCAGAAACCCTCAGTTTGTTTTGTGAGATTAAGAGTATCCTTTGGTTTATCTCCCTTCCATTGTATGTATGTATATATGTATATATCGATATATACATCGATATATAGATATATATCGATATATGCATATATATATCTCACATCTTCTTTATCCATTCATCTGTTGATGGACATCTAGGTTCTTTCCATAGTTTGGCTATTGTGGACATTGCTGCTATAAACATTCGGGTGCACGTGCCCCTTCGGATCACTACATTTGTATCTTTAGGGTAAATACCCAGTAGTGCAATTGCTGGGTCATAGGGTAACTCTATTTTCAACTTTTTGAGGAACCTCCATGCTGTCTTCCAGACTGGTTGCACCAGCTTGCATTCCCACCAACAGGGTAGGAGGATTCCCCTTTCTCTGTATCCTCACCAGCATCTGTGATTTCCTGACTTGTTAATTTTAGCCATTCTGACTAAAACCAAGATATCTTATTCCAGAGTCCATTTTCTTGTTCACTATACATTTATTCTGAATTGAGTATTCTTTACTCATCTTACAAAATTTGTTTCTTGAATGATTATCCTTTCTCCTGTACCCTTCCTCCTTCTCTCTCCCATGGATCATTCCTATGAGGAATTTTTAACTTAAAAGAAATTTTAAATGGCTTGATATATTTCTCCCCCACTGGACTGAAATCCCATGACAGCAGTCTCTTAGTCTGGGTTGCTTACAAACAACAGACATTTATTTCTCACAGTTCTGAAGGAACTCTTAGATCAAAGTTCCAACATGATCAGGTGAGGGTCACAGACTTCTCATTATATCCTCACATGGTACAAGGGTCAAGGGACCTCTCAGGCCTCTTTTGTAAGGACATTAATCTCATTCGTGAGGACTTCACCTTCATGACTTAATCACTTTCCAGAGACCCCACTCTTAATATCATCTGTTGGGCAGTAGGAGTTAATATACAGATGTTGTGGTGACACAAACACTCAGACCATACCAGGCAGGATCAAAATCTGTTTGTTTGTTTGTTTGTTTGTTTTGCTTTTGTTTTGTTTTATTTAATTTTCCATTATATACCTAGCCCCTAGCATAGTGCTTGGCACATAGACAAATACCTGTGGAACAAATAAATATATAGATAATTACCAGTGGAACAAAATAAGGTAAGAATCAGAGAGGAAATAAAGAAAAATGTGAGGAAATTCATTAGAGGAAAAAAAAAAAAAAAAAAAAAAAAACGAACATTCCCTCTGTACCTGCCCAGTGACCCTGAGTATTCTATTAAACATTCCCTTGTCAGTAATCTCATATTTGACCAATCAGATCATCATCTATTCCTCTTAGGAAAGTTCAAGGAGTAAAAAAGGGCAGAGAAATTATTTCCACCGTGAAACAGATCAGACTGCAGGATGGAGACTTAGCCAAAGCCAGGTTCAGTTATAAGAGCATAAGAACAATAAGTTAGGGGTCCCTGGGTGGCTCAGTTGTTAAGTGTCTGCCTTTGGCTCAGGTCATGATCTGAGAATACTGAGATCCAGCTGACATCTGGCTTCCTCCTCTGCAAGTCTGCTTCTCCCTCTCACTCTGCCAGCTGCTCCCCCTGCTGCTCACTTGCACTCACGCGCGTGCGCTCGCTCGCGCTCTCTCTCTCTGTCAAATAAATCAATAAGATATTTAAAACAAAACAAAACAAAAAACAAACAAACAAAAAAACACAAACAAACAAACAGAAACAACAACAACAAGGCAATCCTGGGAGAAGAAAGCATCCGGATATCAACATCAAGATACTGGCAAAGAAAGAATAGAACAGGGAAATAAGAAGAGAGTTAGGAGCTAGAATATGAAGTATTAACAGTAATAATGTTAACAGGCATTTTTATTTATTTTTCATTGGTTCATCATTTTTGTTGTTGTTAAGAATCTTTTGTTTTGTACCAAGTAGTTGTTGAGGATAGAATGATCAAAAAGCCAAGAACAACAACTTTCTGCTGAGTTCAAGCAACTGATCTGGGGCAGGGTATAATCAGGGTATGGTGCTCTGGTACATGGTTTTCTTGCCTGAATTATTTAGCCATGACTTTGTCCTGGTGTCAGGCTTGGCATTGCCAGCTTCTATCAGCATTTATAAAAGACTTATCTTGTATGTTGGATTTTCTGACCTTTGCTCATGATAGGTATCACTGCTATCCCTTCACAACTACCTGATTTGTCACTTGGTATTTCCTTTGATCTGTTGATCTAGTGCATGCTCAATTTACTGCATACCTGCCAGGATGCCTGCCACCTCACCTAACACCCCTAACTTTGGGATCACCCAACTTTCTGGGACCCAATTGCCTCATACATCTTTATACTCCACCAGAAACAAACCAAACTTTACTATACTCTTGTCAGAAGGGAAGGAAGACTCGCTGCTTCCTTCCACTTTTAGTGAATATTATTAAGTTCTCAACTAAAAATAATTTAGGAAATCTTATCTTTAGTGAGTAGTTCCAAAAAAAAAAAAAAAAAAAAAAAAAAAAAAGCATTACTCATTTTGTTCCCTCATTTTGTTACAAAGACAACTGAGGAAGAAGGTGCTAGGAATAGCACAAATCCATCTGTAGTTTAGAAACTCAAGATTAACAAGTACTACTTAAGGGAAAAGCTCCCAGTGGGCACATTCCCATACTGGGGCATAGAAATTGATATGAGGAAGTGGTGATGCAACATGGGGGCTTAAGTGGATAGGAAAAGAATCAATGAAACAAGATGGGATTGGGAGGGAGACAAACCATAAGTGACTCTTAATCTTACAAAACAAACTGAGGGTTCCTGAGGAGAGGGGGGTTGGGAGAAGGGGGGTGGGGTCATGGACATTGGGGAGGGTATGTGTTTTGGTGAGTGCTGTGAAGTGTGTAAACCTGGCGATTCACAGACCTGTACCCCTGGGGATAAAAATAAATGTTTATAAAAAAAATAAAAAAATTAAAACATAAAAAAAATTTAAAAAAAAGAAATCAGACAGATAAGAAAGAAATATCTCATTTCACCATATCATCTCAGTGAAAATAATAATTATTTCCTTGTTCACAGGGTTTTCAATACCCTTTCAAAGCCTAGAAGAGATGAGGATTATATTTGAAGCAGTCTATTAAAAATAAAGGTGTTTTATTATTTATAATGGCCATATTTATTTATAATGGCCATTCATTGAAAATCCCAAGCCTTCTCATAATCTACAGGTCCAGCTCCTTTTCTTACAGATCTTGAGGTCACAGTCATTCCAGGAGCCAAGAGAGGAATTAAATGTCCCACCTTGTCTTGTCCCATTCACCTTCTAAGCTCCTACTGATCAAAGTGGAAGTCAGAGGAGTTCAGTGATATTAAGGAAAGAAAAAGAGAGAGCCTCAATGACTAATGGACTAAAATTAGAAACATCTCCAGATGTCAGAAGCTCTGTCTCCTCATTTCAACATCAAGAAAACAAGTCCAGAGAAGTCACAGGATTTCCAGTGTTTCCAAGTGTGGTCCTTATCCTTATTAAGCTCCCTGATGCACCTGCGAGTCAAGTTTTTTATAAAATAAGCTGTACTTCCTAGAGTATGAAAACTGGTCTTGTTGCATATGAAGGGAGATGCTTATTTTGTGGACTCCTGTTTGTTGTTGTTGTTGTTGCTGTACCCTGAAAAAAAAAAATAGCTTCCTCTGAATAAAAGCTAATAACCTACATCAAGGATTGGGACTTTTTATTCCATCTGCTCTGAATACAGTTTGCATTTGTTGATGTAGACATTGAGACCCTGACAAGGATTTAGGCCCTTCTAGAATCATTAGAATCCATTTTCCATAGAGTTAGAAAGATTTTCTTTGCTCAAAATCTTTATTGAAACTTGAAAACCTAGTTCAACCCTTGTCTGTACCAGAAGAGTTCAGGTATTAAAGGCAAAGGGATAAATTCACCAAATCTGAAAGTCATTTCATATCTGGTATCTCACATTGCTAAATGTTCTGAAGGGAAAGCCACTGAGGAAAGCTAGAGGTTCTTCTGCTCCAGGAACACAGCAGTATATGGATGTCCCTCTCTGTAGATGCACACAGATGTCTCTCTCCCTCTTTTCCCTCTGATCTCCACCCCCAGCACCTGCTAATCACCCTGACATCTCCAGAGACCAGATGATCACAAAACAGAGACTGATTTCCAATGAAAGGCTTATGATCTTGTTGAGCCAGCTTCCCTCTGACCATGTGCATTACTTCCCCCTGTCCCTGTGAGAGGGACATCTAATTATTCTATCTCCCTCTGCCCTAATGGCTACAGGCTACAAATTTGGGCAGTCTCATTAAGGTGTCTACGTGTTGAGGAGCATCGCGTTAGGAGGATTCATAAAGTCAGGCCTCTCTACTGTCTCCACTGAAGAGGTAACTGACACAGCAGATGGGCTACTTGTCTCTTGCCCACATATTTGCCATCCGTAGAAAACTCTGGGAACAGAACATGCCAGGGACTTGATATGGTCCTGACAGCTTGGGGATGGTTAGGGAGGAGAAAGAGAAGGAGGGAGGAATGCAAGGAGAATGGACATTCCACACCAAGGTCTTGCAGTCTGTCTATGTCTTCTCTTTTCACACTGTATTATGAAAACTTGAGAATTGCTGATGTTAGGACTTAGAATACAGGAAAAATCTGCTCTTGGAAATTGGTCTTGGGCTTCTGTTTCAAGGCCAAGCCAAGCTCTCAGTAATGTTACAGTGGCTAAGGACATTCTTCTGTTGACTACACAGGAATCTGAATATGACTGTTTTGGACCATGAAAAGAGACATTGTTTCCCTGCCCTGAGAACCGGGATGTTCAGAGGGGGGAAATTGGGTGTAACTAAGGTTAGAGTTTGACCATGACCTTTAGTCTTTCTGAGCTTATTTTTCTTCATGAGTAAAATGACAATAAATGGATATATTTACTTGCTTCTCAAGGTTGTGATATGAAGTAAAGAAAAAAAAAAAAGCCTGAAGAAGTTTTAGAAAAGAACATTGAATTTTTCACCTGGGCACAAAAAATATTAATCCATGGAAGAAATTTAGCACTTTATTTGTTTTTAGCATTTATTTGTTTTGACAGTATATGGGTTGGATGAATCAATGCAGAGAAGCAACTGGCAAAAGGAGTCAGAACACCTAGTGAGCCAGAACTCTCACCAGTCAAGATGGTTTAGCATCCATCACTTCTTACTCATAGGAAAAGTGTCTGTAAAATCCAGGGAGGGTAGAGTGATGAAGGAGGAGAAAACAAGGAACAGCAGGAAAAAGAGGCAGATTCTTCCCGTATTCTAAGTCCTAACATCAGCAATTCTCAAGCTTTCATAATACAGATGCTCTGACATTTACACTGATGGTACAAAATCAAAGATGGAGACAGCACTGGGTAACTAGCTATGGCTTAAGATGGAGGTACCAAACTACAGTCATGGTACTCTTCAGCACCACATATGTACAGTATTAACAAAACAGAATCAAAGAAACAAAACAAACCAGTTATCCTCCAAAATGTCCTTGATAATAAAGTAGCTGATGTATGCCAAAGCATAATGGTTATCTTAAGGAAAACCACATGCAAAATTATTTGATTTGCAAGCTGGCAAGCTATTTTTTTCATGGGGAGGATATTTTCTAAAAAAAATAATGAAACTTCAAGGTAAGCAATTGATATTGTATATTGTTGAGAAATATAAGATTTTAAGTGAAAACTTAAATTTTGGAAAACTTGGATCTTCCAGTAGAACTTCACAAATTTTTCGTACTTAAACTACAAAATTTTTTTCTCATTCTTCATACATCTAATTCCTACTCATCGTCCAAAACTCAGCTCGTTCCTTTTGTGTTCTCTGATACAATTTCCCCAATCTCCCTTTCTTTCCCCAGATGTGTGTGTGTGCATGTATGTTTCTATATGTGTCTATATACCTATATATCTACATCTATATCATATACATCTCCCTCTATTATCTATCTATCTACTTATCTATCTGTATTTAAGTGTTTGTTCTACTTAGAGGGTTTTAAAATTTACTATTCAGTATGACACTGACCTTGACCAGAAACACAAATACTATGTACTGTCCCATATAAGTTCATTATTCTTTTGTTGTTGTTCCAAACATTATTCAGGAATGTTAGTTTTTACCTACTTTTAGTCAGTATTTCCTATTTTACACTTAAGTGAAGACCAAAATAACCTTTGAATTTATTTGAATTAATTTTATGGAAAAGATGAATATACTCAAAGTGAGAAGGAAAACACACTAAGCACTTAATATATCATAAATACTTAATAAAGCTCTTGTTTATTATATCTATGGCCATCCCCTATTAATTCCTTTTTTGCCCCTGTATTCCTAACATATGACTTTCCATACTACCACCAGATTAAAATTCTGACATGATTTTTTAAAAATTTTTATTAATTTTTTATTTTTTATAAACATATATTTTTATCCCCAGGGGTACAGGTCTGTGAATCACCAGGTTTACACACTTCACAGCACTCACCAAAGCACATACCCTCCCCAATGTCCATAATCCTACCCCCTTCTCCCAAACCCCCTCCCCCCAGCAACCCTCAGTTTGAGAAGAATAAATGAAACAAGATGGGATTGGGAGGGAGACAAACCATAAGTGACTCTTAATCTGACATGATTTTTAAAGATTTTATTTACTTATTTGAGAAAAAGAGAGAGAGAGAAGACAGAGGGAGGGGCAAAGTGTGAGGGAGAGAGAGAATCTTAAGCAGGCACCCACTCAGCATGGAGCCTGATGCAGGACTTGATCTCACAACCCTGAGATCATGACCTGAGCCAAAACCAAGAGACAGCTGCTCAACCTACTGAGCTACTCAATGCCTCCTGACATAACGTTTTATCACATTATTTCCAGAATACTAAAATTCCTATAATTTTTCATGATCTAGACTAAAAAATAGCAGAACATTAGCTATTAGCAGAACATTCCATCAATTAAGGATGACTAGAAAAGCTTGTTGAAATACAGGAAATAAATTGAAAGCATTAGAGAGCTCAAAATAAAGAAATAATTGAGAGACCAAGATTCTAGAAAGAAATAGAAATTTAGAGTTAACATTTAGTACTGACTTAATCCCAACATTTGCCATCCCCCAAATGGTTACTAAATGCCCCCAAAGTAAGTAGAAGTGTGGAAAATGAGAAGCTTAGAAGACAAATAGAGCTTTTGGAAGTCTAATGGAGATAAGGAAACAAAATGGGAGTTCAAAGTTTACCAAGGACAAAAGGCTCCAAACTGCCCATATACTACACTGGGACCAACAGAGGGCTATGTATTCAGAGTTGAGTTGAAGTAGAAATAAAAGACCCTCAGAAAGTCTGAAGTCTTGATTGAAATGGTATTAATTTCTGATTAAATTAAGGTTATTTTTCTTTATCCTAATTATCTGCCAGAAGTAGATGTAATTTTATTTTGAAGAAAGATAATATCAGCCACAATTTGAATAATCTTTACAATTTTTCATATAACCATTTGGTGGTCAATGAATGCTTGCCTGGCATACTAGAAGAAAAGATCATGTGACTGAAAAAGAAACAAACAAAAGCCCACCAAAATAAGAAACAGACCCATTGGATGGTGTGTGTTAGACATGGAGTTTAAAATAAATATAATGAATATATTCAAAAAATTAGAGAACGAGTTGCAGAATTTTACCTGAGAAGTAGAATTTATAAAAGAAACAGAAATTACAAATGTAAACATAATAAATGGAATTAAGAAATTCAAACTGAAATTGGTTTCACAGAGGATTAAGCATAATTGAAGAAGGGATTAATGATTATTGAATTGAGATATATCTTGATTTAAACATAGATAAAATGATGTATATATAGAAACTAGCTTAGGGAAAAAAAGAAACTAGCTTAGGAGATATATGGAGAGTGATAAACATATGTGCATACATATATATATTTATGGTGCAACATGTATGTATGCATGTATATACATGTATGAGTGTATGTGTACAAAGAGAGAGAAACAGAGAGATACAGTGACAGAATGGGCTAAAAATATAATACGAGGAAATTTCATTGGAAAACTTTTTGAAATAGCTAAAAGCCTTTATATAAAGATTTAAGATGTTTAAAGAACTTCGGGAATTAAAAGAAAAGATGCATAGCTACATCAAACCTAAAATGCTAAAAACTAAAGGAAAACATTATTTTAAAAAAATATATTTATTTATTTATTATGAAGAGAATGTGAGTGAGTGAGTGGGAGGAGGTGGAGAGGGAGAGAAAGAATCTCAAGCAGTCTCCACTCTCGATCTTCTGACCCTGAATCATGATCTGAGTGGATATGAAGAGTCTGGTGGTTAACTAACTGAGCCACCAGGTGCCCCTAAAGGAAAACATTCTTAGAAGCAGGAAGAGAAAAAGGAAATTTTCCTGTAGAAGAATGGAATAAAATTAACACCATTGCCTAATGTTTCAATAGAAACTAGAAGTCACTAAGGTGGCAACTTTGAAGTATTAAAGAAAACTACATAAAAAATTAATGATGTACTGTATGGTGACTAGCATAACATAACAAAAAAATAAAGCAAGAAATAAAACCTCTTCTAATGCTTCAGATATGAAGATAAAAGTAAAGCATTTCAGCTACAAATGGAAGAATTCATTATTAGAAAATCTAAAGGAGATTTTTTAGCAGAAAGAAAATGACTCCAGAGAGAAACCGAAAGATTCCAGAAGGAATGAAGAACAATGGGAAGAATGTATGTGTATAATAAATACTAGAATAAGAGCCTGGATGTAGCCAAATAGATTGAAAGTTTTCTGAGGTCTCCTTATATAGGGGGTGCCAAAAGATCTAGTTTCTAATAAACTCTAATAACACACACCTCAGTTGAGTGTCTAATACGATTCTTTACATTAATAATACTAACATTTAATGAGTGGTTACTATGTGCCTGGTATTGTCTTAAGGGCTTAGATGCAAAAATTAGAAGGAAATAATAAATGTAAAAGTAGAAAATAGTGAAATAGAAGAAAATGTTTAGTAAATGTGATCAAGAAAGTCAAAAGTTCTTTCTTAAAAATGGATTCATAAAATAGATAAGCCCTATAGAGACTGATTAAAAAAAAAGAATAAAGAATTTCCTGCTACCAGTACTGAAAAATATAACATCAATACAGACAATAAAACTCTAATAAAACAATATTTGAATGACATTATGCTAATAAATTTGAATACAATGGTATGAACAGATTCCTAGAAAAATACAACTTGAAGCACATACAAAATAATGACAAAGGTCAGATTACTTCTGATTTTAGTATATATGCTGCCAAAGGAAGTACCAGATTACTTCTAATAAGTATAAAGAAGTTAAATGCATGATTTAAAACCTACACACACACACAAGTTTAAGCCTACATGTCTTCACCAATGAATCCTCCCAATCATTGAAGGAAAGAGTAATACAAAGTTTACACAAATGCTTCCAAAAATAGACCAGAAGAAAAAATGTAAATGCTGTCCTAAATATTGAAGCAAAAATCATGATCTTGCTCTCAAAAGCCTTAGGTGGAAGGATCTGTACTCGAGGAACTACAGAACACTCATGAAAGAAATTGAAGAAGACACAAAAAGATGGAAGACCATTCCATGCTCTTGGATCAGAAGAATAAACATTGTTAAAATGTCTATACTGCCTAGAGCAATATATACTTTTAATGCCATTCCGATCAAAATTCCACTGGTATTCTTCAAAGAGCTGGAGCAAATAATCCTAAAATTTGTATGGAATGAGAAGAGACCCCGAATAGCTAAGGAAATGTTGAAAAACAAAAATAAAACTGGGGGCATCATGTTACCTGATTTCAAGCTTTACTACGAAGCTGTGATCACCAAGACAGCATGGTACTGGCATAATAACAGACACATAGACCAGTGGAACAGAGTAGAGAGGGCAGATATGGACCCTCAACTCTATGGTCAATTAATCTTCAACGAAACAGGAAAAAATATACAGTGGAAAAAAGACAGTCTCTTCAATAAATGGTGCTGGGAAAACTGGACAGCTATATGTAGAAGAATGAAACTCGACCATTCTCTTACACCTTACACAAAGATAAACGCAAAATGGATAAAATACCACAATGTGAGACAGGAATCCATCAGAATCCTAGAGGAGAACATAGGCAGTAATCTCTTCGATATCAGCCACAGCAACTTCTTTCAAGATATGTCTCCAAAGGCAAAGGAAACAAAAGCGAAGATGAACTTTTGGGACTTTATCAAAATCAAAAGCTTGTGCACAGCAAAGAAAACAGTAAAAAAAAAAAAAAAAAAAAAAAACCACACAAAAAGAAACAAAGAGGCAACCCACGTAATGGGAGAAGATATTTGCCAATGAGAGTACAGACAAAATGTTGATATCCAGGATCTATAATGAACTCAAACTCAACACACAAAAAACAGATAATCATATCAAAAAATGGGTAGAAGATATGAACAGACACTTCTCCAATGAAGACATACAAATGGCTATCAGACACATGAAAAAATGTTCATCATCATTAGCCCTCAGGGAGATTCAAATTAAAACCACATTGAGATATCACCTTACACCAGTTAGAATGGCCAAAATTAACAAGACAGGAAACAACATGTGTTGGAGGGGATGTGGAAAAAGGGGAACCCTCTTCCACTGTTGGTGGGAATGCAAGTTGGTGCAGCCTCTTTGGAGAACAGTGTGGAGATTCCTCAAGAAATTAAAAATAGAACTTCCCTATGACCCTGCCATTGCACTCCTGAGTATTTACCACAAAGATACAGATGTCATGGAAAGAAGGGCCATCTGTACCCCAATGTTTATAGCAACAATGGCCACGGTTGCCGAACTGTGGAAAGAACCAAGATGTCCTTCAACAGACGAATGGATAAGGAAGATGTGGTCCATATACACTATGGAGTATTATGCCTCCATCAGAAAGGATGAATACCCAATTTTTGTAGCAACATGGACGGGACTGGAAGAGATGATGCTGAGTGAAATAAGTCAAGCAGAGAGAGTCAATAATCATATGGTTTCACTTATTTGTGGAGCATAACAAATATCATGGAGGACAAGGGGTATTAGAGAGGAGAAGGGATTTGGGGTAAATTGGAAGGGGAGGTGAATCACAAGAGACTATGGACTCTGAAAAACAATCTGAGGGGTTTGAAGTGGCAGGGTGGTGGGAGGTTGGGGTACCAGGTTGTGGGTATCATACAGGGCACGGATTGCATGGAGCAATGGGTGTGGTGAAAAAATAATGATTACTGTTTTTCTGAAAATAAATAAATTGAAAAAATTTAAAAAAAAACTTAGGTGGAGCTGCAGCTATCATACATGCACACCTCAGTTATAGAACATTGAAATGCAGTTTGCAGTTTCAAAGCAGTTATTGGTTATGGAAAAGAGTGTGTTGGGGTGTGCTGAACTATGACCA
The DNA here is from genome assembly GCF_030435805.1 of Mustela lutreola. Classification (NCBI taxonomy): domain Eukaryota; kingdom Metazoa; phylum Chordata; class Mammalia; order Carnivora; family Mustelidae; genus Mustela; species Mustela lutreola. Next base: position 205,506,111 of record NC_081290.1, on the reverse strand, counting down.
CCAGCAGACTCTAACTGGCAGTAGCAGAACAGAAATTCATTTCTAGCTTAGGTAAGAGTGAAGGGTGGCCATTCCAGGTGGTGAGAAGTTCTCTTTCCATACCCTGGAGAAGGGCCCATGGCTCTGCCAAATTAGGCACTCTAAACTCAAAGAAGCAGTGATAACAACCAGGTCTTCATTTTGGGGAACAGGTGCCTCTGGCACTCTTCTAAATCATCCCAGCACCTTTTGAGCAGATAGACGCTGTTTCATGAATATATTCCATTTGTTCAGTATGCAGCACTTTTCACAGAGAGTGTCTGCTCTTTAGGGAACTCCTTTTCAAATCTAATTGAGGACAATCTTCCTGAATTTTTTTAGGCTTCACCTTCCCCGAGGAAGCAACTGCACTAAAATTAGTATACTTTCCTTCTATAGCATCCTGACATAATGCTGCATTACTCATGACCACACAATTTCTTATTAGCATGTGCTCAAAGTATTTCCAGTAAAGGCTATGTGTGAATCTGGATAACTATGGCACTCTTGCATTTCTATAACTCTTCCATAAGCTTGTCTTATTAAAAGCCAATGCCATGGTGATGCAAACACAGTCATTAAGGTCTGTTTGGTCTCAATTCTCAACAGAAAAAAAATGTCCTCTCTTCTTTCTTACATTTAAAATGACATGTGTTTTGGCTACAAGGGCAGAGACTCTTCATTTAGTCAATCAGTTAACCACTTAATCAGCAAACACTCACCAAGTGTCTACTGTTTGTCAGGGTTGAACATGTAAAGGCAAATAAGATAGTCCCTGCTTTTCAGAAGCTCTCAGTGCATCAGAGAGACAGTAATTTGCAATAAAGCCAAGAGACAAATGCTCTGGTGGCAGAAGAAAGCAGCAAATCAGGAGAAAAGAGTAAATTCATCCTCACAGGGAGGAAAGAGGGGTTAGGCAAACTTCATGGACGATATGGAAACCTAACAAGCCTTGAAGAATGGTGATATAGGAGAAGAGCTTGTCAAAGCAGAAAGTGAGGGAGCAAAGAGCCTTTCAGCTAGAGAAAAGCATTCTTTTCCTCTATAAACATACCATGTATGTCCACTATGGATCTTCAGCTGTGCTAGGCACTAGGGATGAAATATCAATAAGACATGGTACATGACTGAGGGAGATCACCATATCCCAGGGAGATAAACACACAAATGATGGCTGTAAGCTATGGCACTGTTAGGATGGAAGGAACACAAAGCACACAAAATGAACAACCAGACTATGAGTCAGGGAAGATTTCCATGAAGAAGTGACAGCTGAGTGGAGACCATGTGGCTGAGAAGCTAGCTGTACAGGTGAACAAGGGAACAAGTCAATTCACAGACTAAACAGCACAAAACTAAGTCATGGGAGTAACAAATTTGGACACAATATTGAAGTACAGCTGTTCAGCCTGAATAAAGGGTACAAAAGTGAGAATGGCCAGAAATGAGGAATTTCTTATGAATAGGAGTAGAAAGTAACAGAAGGGGTTTAAGGAAGGATAAATCCCTGACTGATTTTCACTCTTACTTAGGAAAATAATAGCTAGAGACAATTGAGCCTTTGCTTTGTGTCAGGCTTGAGACCAAGTGTTTTGCTATCTCTCTGCCGCCAGGGTAAGGAATCCACTGGAAGGCAGGCATGCATCTGAGAAACAGTGAAGAGGCCAGGAGGGAAGTGGCATGTGTGGGGCCTCACCATCACTGCTGTGAATCCCTGCCTCCTCATTTTCCACAAGTGCCATTTATACACCTTGTCCTGATAGACCCCAAAAGACTTTATTCCTGCTTGGCAGGCTTTATCATTCTTTATTGCCATGGAGCAAAATGAAGAATAAGACATGAGTTATGGATTACTCTCTGTGACATTCACTTACATATTCCACATGCTCTCAGTTGTGATTAAGAAGCTTATATGGCAGGGCGCCTGGGTGGCTCAGTGGGTTAAGCCTCTGTATTCGGCTCAGGTCATGGTCTCAGAGTCCTGGGATCGAGCTCTGCATCTGGCTCTCTGCTCAGAAGGGAGCCTGCTTCCCCCCTCTCTCTGCCTTCCTCTCTGCCTCCTTGTGATCTCTCTCTGTGTCAAATAATAAAATCTTTAAAAAAAAAAAAGAAGCTTATATGGCACCTCTCAGTCTTAGTTTCCTCATCCGTAAAAATAGAAATAATAATACTTATTTATAGTTATATGCATATTAAATAAAGTATTTGCAAAGCATCTTAGAAGTAACATTTCTCTCCTCCTTTCCATGAGATCTTAAAAGACAAACTCTCCTGATCTTCTCTTCCCCTGTTGTTTTCAGCCTTCTTCCTGACCTGAAGATTAACACATGTTGATGAGTTCAGAGGCAGAGACTTAACTCCAACAGAAGAGAGGCCAGTCTTTCCATAGTAGATGAGGTCATTTCTGACCCTCAGGCACCAGCCCAGAAGACAAAAATGGTCTCTGTTAGACCATTGAAATAAATAAAGTTTAAAAAAGTTATAAAGTTATTTATTTATAAATAATAAAGTTGAATTGAAATAAGCAAAACCATCATGGAGTTGGGAGACGTGTCAGGCTGGGAAGATCAGGATAATATCCGCTCAGGATAAAGATCAACACTCAATGCTTAGCTCAATACCTGGTGGCACCCTGGCAGGACACATATAATCCTTGACTGACTCAAACTGACCCCTACTCTTTCCCCCAGAAAGTCCATGCATTCACTATGGTTTTAAACAATTCTTGGTCATCACTGATCATGCCATCCTGTTTCAAGATCTGTGCATTTATATACAATGTTCTCTGTGCATTTATATACTATGTGAGCCTTAGGTAGACAATGGCAGCAACAAAAATAACAGTAGCACTAACATTTGTGTGAGTGCTCTACAGTTTAAAAACACTTTTCACAGCCAGTTGTTCATTTTATCTTACAATAATGCAAAGCAAATACCTGTGCCTATCCTAGAGATGAGGAAACTGAGGCTCAGAGGCCTTAACATGAATTTAAGTAGGTCCCACAACCTGCTAATTCAAGCATGAGCATCTTTCCACCATCTTCCCGGCACCTAATGCATTATACCTTCAGGAGGTAAGCTATACTGAGAAAATTGATATTTCACAGAAAATTGATATTTCATTGCAGAGAGAGGTTTACTCTTTATATATATTAAAGTAAAAGAGTAAATACTCTTCTGAGGAAAAATGGTATTCTTTAAAATGACTAGCCTGGGCAATATGTTCTCCCAAACTTTCTTTGTCTTCTAATGCTATTATCGTTGTGGTTTTGGCTATGGATCTATCCTGTCTACTAGCCATGTCAAGAGTAACCATCAACAGGAAGGGGAAGGATGCTGAATTGAGTCATCTCAACATGCCCTGATATCCTGGTATCCTGGTGATCTATACTAGAAAACCATTGTGAATTTCAGGAGGTTCTTTTTCTCATTGATTATCTAATTCTTTATGTGTATGAAGTTAACATAAACATATTTACACCTGAAGAAGACACTGAAGATAAATTTCATGGCTGAGACTTTTTTGCCTTCCATTCTCTGACATGGCATTACTCAGTTTAGAAACTACCAAAGCAACCAACTCAGCCATCTGCATTGGGCTTTTATACCTACATAAATTGATTTTCCCAGTTCTTGGTTTAAAACTTGGCCTGATAATCTGATAATCTTCTAAAGTGATTCCAGCTAAGTAGTTTAAGCACCTCTTCCAACTTGAATATTGCCATTCCCTCCCAAATGCTGCTGCTTGGATCTTCATTCTTTTTCTTCACCAGGTATCCTCTTCCTAGCTCTTCTCTCCTTCTTGTGGTCCACTGAGCCTATAGACAGAGTAATGCTGGGTCCACTGAGCCTATAGACAGAGTAATGCTTCCTGGAGCACAGCTCTGACATGATTGCATTCCACTTAAAAACCTCTTGTAATTACCCATTGTCTATAGAATAGGTCCTGTTATTCAAGATACTCCATAATTGAGCCCAGATATATCCCCAGAGTAGGGTAGATGCTAATGAAGCAGGCTTTGGAGCAAGATCACCAAAAGGTGAATCTTAGATCTGCCAAATCTACTGCTTACCAGGCATTCATCTTTGTATATGATACTTACTGCCCCATAGCTTAATATCCCCATCCATATTACAGAAGTAATTATAGTACTTATCTCATAGAGTTGTAAAAATCGAGATGTCTGGTGCTTATTATATAACAAGCACAAAATGAATGCTAGTTATCTATTACCATTATTGTTATCTATATTGTTATTATTCTATTCTCTTCAGGCTTCTTCACAGCTGAGGCTTCGCTGTTTGACCCACGCCATTCCCTCCACCTGAAATGCCTTTTAGCTACATCTAACTCAGAGAAGGGAAATTAGTTTAGTTTTGTGTTCTAGTACCAATTGGCTGGCAGTGTCTAGCTGGGGATTGAGTGGAGAAACATTTAGTGTTTTTGTTTCAATTTAGGGTAGCCTGTTGGGGTGGGGTGGGAAGGAGTCTATAATCAGTTGTTGATGGGGAAGCAGAAAGATGAGAGTATTTGCCATTCCAGGTCTAAAAGCTCTCATTGTCAAGGTACATTTCAAATGAAGAACATCATGTTTTCCCAGCTCAAGCCTCTCAGTCATAATTGTATATATAAAATATCTTTGCCATTAGGTAATATATTTATGGACCAAGGGATTAGAACATGGAATGCCCTTTAAGAGAGCATTATTCTGCCTACTAAACCCCATATGGTAATAGAGATAATATTAAAATTTTATATAGTACTTGTAATGTACAAGGTACTGTTTTAAGTGCTTTTTCTACATAAATTAATTAATCTTCTAAGTATCTCCAATGAGGTGAGTACTATTAATATAATTCCTCTCAAAACTGAAGAAACTAAGGCATAGGTAGGTGAGGTAACTTTCCCAGAGTATAGCAGTAAATGCTAGCAGAGCTGGGTTTTGAGGTGGGTACTCCTGAGTCCATGTTTTTAACCACTATGTTAAATAAATTGTTAAACAATTAATATTTGCTGATCTGAAATTTTGATAGCAAAATTATTTTTAGGGACTTGAAATTCACATGAGCTTCTAGCTATTTTTGAATATCCCTCCTCAGTATTCACATACATATATACAACTTTTACACAAACAGAAATATATTGCATCATGGCCCAGTTTATTTTAGATCTCTCTGAATTATATTTTATTTATGTCTCAGAATCTTTCTGATTTTTTATGACTGGAATCTTTTCATGTGTGTCAGTTTTTGAAAATCCATTGTTACAATTAAGCAGGAAACATGTTTTACATATTTTTGTAGCACTGATTAAAGGGTCAGATGCCAAAGATAAAAAACCTCTGATATAAACTGAGTATAGTCCAAGTAAAAGAAATATCCTATATCCCAAATGTTTTCTCCTGGCCTTCATACTGAAATTGTCATTGAAGGTCATGCAGGACTCAATGCAGTTTAATCTGTATGGGGCTCCAAGTTTACCTCTATGAAACATGAAACATGAAACTTTTTTAGCTTTATCCCCAGGTTAATGTTAGCATTAAAGAGAATTTAACAATGTGAGCAAGGTTATTTTATTAAGTTCTGAACTAAAAGGTCACTTCTGCTGTAGGGGGGATGTTGGACATTAGAACAAAAAGAGTCCATTTTAGCAGTTCAGGCAAAAAAATAATTATAGGTGGGACTAAAACTGTGCTTGAGACACAGAAACAGATATCTTTAAGAAATGTTTAACTAGGAAATGTCTTGGTAATGAATTAGGTACAGATGATAAAGGAGAAGAAGGCTTCAGGTTCATAACATTGAATGAAAAATAGTTGTATTTAATCTGTTAGGTCACAGTGAATTCATAGAATTTGGTGAAACTCATGAGTGTAATTTTTACATGATAAGGTTGGTATGCTTTATAAATATTCAGGGAGAGAAATCAGGAAGACACTTAAATATGTTATGTCTAGAGCTTAGAGATAAAGTGTGTATTGAAAAAATATGTCTCTGTGTCATTTACATATATGTATAATGGTATATAATGACTTGAATGATATCCACAATAAAAGTGATTAGACAAGTGAGAAAAAAGGGAGCCTAGAGTTCAGCTTCCAATAGCCTTAATCATTAAAGTTGAAGGAGGAGAGGATGAGCTTGCCAAGTCAGAGTGACCCTATCTTCGGTGGTGAATTACTTCATGTACCTTTTCTTCCAATCTTCAACATCAACACTGAGTGAACACATAGAGACTAAGCCTCTGTGATTGCAATGGAGAAATAGAGAGGGCAGAGAAAGCAGAAAATCCCATTTAGGGTGGCCTGACATTAAGGGCAACTATCTTCATTAGATTTGATTCTGAAAATCAATGCACTATCATAATAGATATTTTTGGCTTTGTGTTTGAATATCCAAGAAAGTACACCTTACCTTCTCCCCTCTAACTGGGAATAATCCCTCTTTCATCACTCTAACACTGCAGTTTCCAAAAGAGATGCTATATTTTTTATTTCTTTTTTTAAAAGATTTTATTTATTTATTTGACAGAGATCACAAGCAGGCAGAGAAGCAGGCAGAGACCCAAGACACCACAAGATTCCATATTTTTTCTTAATATAGTTTCCCTGAATGTAGTCATTGATCTAAAAGCAGACCCTTGGGGCGCCTGGGTGGCTCAGTGGGTTAAGCCTCTGCCTTCGGCTCAGGTCATGATCTCAGGGTCCTGGGATCCAGCCCCACACAGGACTCTTTGCTCAGCGGCAAGCCTGCTTCCCTCTCTCTTCCTCTCTGCCTACTTGAGATCTTTGTCAAGTAAATAAATAAAATCTAAAAAAATAAAAATATAAATAAATAAATAAAAATAAAAGCAGACCCTTGACCTAAGCTAGATAGGTTGGAGACTATTCCTTACCCCCACCCCCAGCTTGAGGCCTAAAAGAGCAAGCCTCAGTTCCTCACTGGTGATAAAGTTTTTGTCACACCTAGTGGCATATATCCAGGAGCCAGGTTGAATTCAGCCATGCAGAAGATGTCTGAAGGACAGAAGCCAATCTGCAAGGAGCATACATGAAGGATGAAATAGTCCTGGTGTCTGGCAACGTCAACATCTGAGATTTAGTTCTTTCTTTATTTTTATTAAGATTTCATTTATTTATTTGAGAGACTGAGAAACAGCAAAGTAGGAGGGGTGGAGGGAGAAGCAGACTCCCCACTGAGTAGAGGGCCTGATGTTAAGACTTCATCCCAGGACCCTCGGATAATGACCTGAACTGAAGGCAGATACTTAACTGACTAAACCACCCAGGTGCCTGAGATTTAGTTATTTCTGAGGCATAGCTGCATCCCAGCCCTTATTGTAGTTTGCATTCTTAAGACAATAAATGGCATTTTTTGTAAAGATAATATCCCATTATTGGGTAAGCATTTGACATGTAGCTATGCACTAAGTGAGTTCTTGCTCACATTCTGTGGATGAGAGAGCAGCTATCCCTGGTGATGATTAAGAAGTTGCTAAGAAGGCAGGCTTACTACACTCCTGGGCTGAAAGTTTCTCTCTGAATGGGTACCTTCTGCACTTCAAGAATGTGACAGAAAATCAGCTCAGGAAGGGGGTGATGTGTGTGGTTTATTCATGAATGATGTGTTGTAGTTTGGTAATTGCCTTCTGGGATTTGGAGTTGCCATTATCTCTTATAAGGTAATGAAGTTGTGGGATGACACTACTTTTCTTAATCTGATGAATTCTATTGATTCAATTTAATCACTCAAGTGGAGAGGAGGTGGGATAATGAACTCTTTTACAATTGCAGGAGAAGCAGCCTTATGATCAAGGGCCTCTACTCGACCACAGAGTTTACTTAGGACCTGCCTGGAACAGGTTGGGTTGCAGAGTATGAGGAAATATTGGAGGGCAGAGGGAAGGGTACATATAAATGCAGCATAATCCAAAACAATATTTATGAAAGAATTGTTTCTTCCTGATTGAGCTAACTGAAATGAGGTTTTTATGAATTTTTGTGCATACCATCTGGTTCTTTATAGACAATAATGATAAAGCTCTTATGTATTGTCACTAGTTATAAACTGAAAGGATGTTGATACTGGCCCTAGTTGCCCTTAATTTCCACATTGAGCTTATAAAGTATGCACCATCATGCCACTTTATAGGTGACAAAACTGAAGCTCAGAGAGTTTGAGTTTTTAATAAAAGTTATCCCACTGGTAAAAGGAAGGACTTGAATTCAGACATGGGTTTTCTAATGACTAATCCAGAGAGAATTGATTGCTGAATTTCCTCTGATATTTAGATCTCTGTGGTTATAACCCAGATTTTTATTTCATGGGACAAAATGGCCTGGTGAACATGCAATAGGGAGGGTTGGTAGCTCCAACTTTCCCTCTCCATCTCCTAGAGCTGCGGTAGACTCTTTTCAGTCCAGGGGTGTGGGGTCCAGTTGGAGGCTTGTAGACTGGATCCGATAACATTTGGCATCTCCAGCCCCAGCCTGAGGATGATTTTTTTTTTTTTTCCCAGAAAGGGGCTGGTCCTTGTGACTTTGTATTATGAAACAGCAGTTCTCTTCAAAAAGCACAAAGCCAGTGAGGGCAAATGATGGGTGACTTTTCAAATAGGAATTTCCATGCTTGTCTGAGTTGATAATCAGGCTCATGCAATTCTTATTCATGAGTCTTTCTGCTGATGCACCATAATTAAACCTGAGTCCCAGTGGCTTTCTAGATCTGGACCTGCTGGTGTGCAAGCGTTCAGAACCTATTATCTTACATCAGGGTCCTTCCAGATCCTCTCCTAAGGATTTGTCCTTTCTATGGATCCTAGCTCTAAGAACAATGTTAGTGTTGCAACAAACTTTCTCATGTAATGCTTAGCACTTAGCCCTAAAAGACAGGCTAAGAGGAGAAACCAAAGCGAACCTCTTCCAAGGAAAAATTATCATTGGTCATTCAGGTGTACTTCTAACCCAGCATGCCCAGGTTCACAGCCTCCACCCACAAGGAGAGCACTGTCATCTAAACAAGGTAGTCACAGATCTACTTCATGAAGGGATTAACTTTTTTTTTTTTTTTAACATATGCTAGAGATACATTAAAGTTGGAAAAACAGCCTCTGGAATTGTTAATCACATTTCAGTCTGGCCACCAGCATGAAGTGGAGAAATTTCCATTTATTTCTACCTCACCAGCTAACTCATCTATGAGGTTCTGAGATGGGATAAATGTCTGGGACATCAGAGGGAGGAGAAGACCCCAGTTGTCTCTGGCCCAGCCAACATCCCTCCATCCCCACCCACCGAGAGCTCTCTCTTGTGCTAGCTGCTTTTCCTCGGCTCATCTCTCAGGTATGACTCCCTTCCTTTCTGTCTTTATGTTCATTTCTCTCTCCCGTTTGAAGGCTCTATCTTGCACTCTGTTTTTTTTTTCCTCCCTTCTCTCACTGATATACCCTTTGTGTTTCCCTTCTCCTCCTAATTCCCTTCCACTCCCTTTACACACATATGCATTTTAGTCCTTTTCCATTTATTTCCCCCTCCACTTATTGTCTTCTCCATTCTCATCTTCATCTTTATTTCACCTTACTCATTACCCCATGTTCTGTCTTTGTCTCATATCCTCCTGATTCCATCTCTGCCTCTCTCCTTTCTGTCCTCTGAAATATGAGCCCATGCCAGTCACTTCCTGTCAAGTTTCCCAAAATGTCTTAAAAACAAAAAACAAATACAACCAAAAAAATAAAAAATAAAAAATAAACCCTGCCCTGAGATGGAAATTCATTCACATTCCAAATATCAGCTGTTTTATTCACCCAAATCTTCACACCCTCACCCATCCTACTCAGTACCTTAGAGGGGACCTGGTTTCCTGCCATGAATAAAACCTACATAACTGGAACCCACTGAACAAATGCTCCCTGAGTCAGAAATTTAGCAGGGTATGAAAATGCTCCAGGCATAATACGGCAAATGTCACTATTAGGATGTCCATAAACAGAGAAGACATTTTTCCAGCAGGGAAATCCTGCTGCAGACCTTTTACAGCAGGGATTCCTGCTGCAGACCTTGTGGGCTCACAGGTTTATTTAATCCTTACTTAAAGCCATCACAAGATCATCTTTCTCCCACTCTTGGAAGCAAGTATGTCTCTTAATTACTGTAGGAAGCATGGCCAGCTTTTCCGCATTAGCTTATTTTGCTGGGTAGATCCCTAAGGAGTAGTGTGAAAATTGAAGACTATTTTCATTTTAAGACCTAATGATTCACAGATATCTTGGCACTTAAAAAAATATTTCAGCACTTAAAGTTGAAGATTTGGGGCAAAAAAACGTCTATAGGAAATTATTCCTTTCCCCAGATCTGGTTTAAGAATGTTGCCACAGTGGGCACCTGGGTGGCTCAATGGGTTAAGGCCTCTGCCTTCTGCCTAGGTCATGATCCCAGGATCCTGGGATCAAGCCTCGCATCAGGCTCTCTGCTCAGCACTTGGAAATTTCAGCACCATGTTTTCCCTACTGTTCGTGCTTCTCCAGGATAGATGTCTCTTTTTTAAGATGCTATGTGAGTTCTTTGAAGTCCAACTCTGTTTCCCTTTATAAATGAAGTGTCTCAAGTAGGGAAATATTTCATCCCAAAAGCACAGCTCTATGTCAGAAATGTCATTACTAAATCCAGAATTAAAATAGTGAATGACATAAAGTCTTGTAAGAATGAAAGTCCTGCCCAAGCTGCTTTCATAGGGATCTTAGCCTTTTGCTGTGTGGACATGGTGAGCTGTGATATCCTAGCTTCCCCCATCCTACATGTGTGAGATATGTTATTGTGGTTTTAACTTGTGGTCCCCTGACAATTGGTGATGTTGAGCATTTTTTCCATGTGTCTGTTGACCATCTCTATGTCTTCTTTGAAAAAAATACATTCAGGTCTTTTGCCCAGTTTTCAATCAGATCATTTGTTTTCTTGATTTTGTGTTAAAAGCTATTTGAGTTCTTTGTGTGTGTGATTTTATTTATTTGTCAGACAGAGAGAGAGACCACACAAGGAGGGGGAGTGGCAGGTAGAAGGAGAAGCAGGCTCTCAGCCAAGCGGGGAGCCTGACACGGGACTTGATCCCAGGACTCTGGGATCATGACCTGAGCTGAAGGCAGATGCTTAACTGACTGAGCCACCCAGGTATCCTGAGTTCTTTGTATATTTTAGGTATTAATCTCTTATCAGATATATTATTTGCAATACCCCCTCCCATTTAGTAGGTTCCTTTTTGTTTTGTTAAAACAGTTTTTCTTGATGTGCAAAAACTTTTCAGTTTGATATAGTTCCAATAGTTAATTTTTGCTTTTTTTGCCCCTTGCCCGAAGAGACATATTCAGGAAAATGTTGTTAAGACCAACGTCTAAGAGATTACTGGCTAGGATTTCTTTTAGAAATTTTGTGATTTTAGGTCTTATATTTAGGTCTTTAAATATATTCATTGTATATATGTCCATCTACCACATAGTTTATAAGAGTCTCTAGGGCAGAGATTTGATTAAAAAAAAATCAGAAATTTTGCACATAACACAGGTGAAAAATTTTCCCTGATTTTTATACTATGAAAGATCAGAAATAATGATTGTTTCCCCTTCCCCTGGGACCCATAAAGCACCAGATGTGCCAGAGATGAAAGAACAGACCACACTGAAGCCAGTCTATGTGTCTCTTGCATCCAAAGGCTTCTTTCTACTGTTCTCTCAAGAAACAGGAACCAATCCCCCTGGGCCTTGCAACTACCCCCACTTTATAGCTGTTCTCAGTCCTTTCTATCACATCTGAGGTGATGACTATGAATTGTGGGTATCCAGAGTAAGATGCAATGACAGGAGTCACAGAGAGGAGCTGGAAGGATATTTATCCTTGTGCTCCGATCTGATGGGTGGACGCCAGGTCTTCCTTGTTGTTTTGTATCTTCTATAACTGGGACCCTGGCCTTGTTTCCATGAGGAACATAAACCACTCCTAGAGAAAGAAGAGAAACAGGGAGCTCTATTCATCTGAATTGGGCAAGACTATGTCCAGTCTGGGTGGGTAGCAGGTCACTTTGATGTCCTTGGGATGGTGATCTCATTGAGATGGTGAATGGAAAGATAAATGCTTACCAACATCTAGACAAAACAAAGATGAATATGTGTGTGTGTGTACACACACACACACACACACACACACACACATACACATATTCATTCTATCTCCTCATCTCCAGGAAGAATTCATGGTTGTTGAAAATTTCTCTCCACATTAGTCGCTCTGATATGGTATTTGAAAATCCACTCAGCACTTCTGTTATCTGGAAGCCAACAACTCCTAAACCATTCTACATGTCCAGAAATATCTTCCATATGGCTGGGGCTGAGCCAGAGCCAGAGCCAGAAAAGGGGGCTGAGTTAGATCAGGGGCAAGGGCTGAAAATCCAGCACCTTTACATGGAGCTTCTGGTTGGGGGAAGCTATACCCCCATGAATTTTGAATTTAGCTTGAGTGGTCCAGCTTTAGCTGACCTAAGTGAATTGTTCTCCCAGGAGCTGTCAGCCAATGTCCTAGGTAAGTGCTGGAGAGATTTGGTTAAGCAATTTATTTAACAAGACTTTTACCAGCATGAGTATCTGATAGATCTATGGTGTGCTTCACAACCTGCCCCAGGCTTGGGCAGACTCTTAAAAAAAAAAAAAAAAAAAGAAAGATTTTATTAATTTATTTGACAGAGAGAGATCACAATTAGGCAGAAAGACAGGCAGAGGGAGGGGGGAAGCAGGCTCCCTGCTGAGCAGAAAGCCCGATGTGGGGCTCGATCCCAGGACTCTGAGATCATGACCTGAGCCAAAGGCAGAGGCTTAATGCACTGAGCTACCCAGGAGCCCCTTGAGTGGATGATAACCATACACTTAGTCAACTCACTTAGCTTTCAGTGTTTTAGTTTTTTGATCTGTGAATTGGTGGTAAAAATACATAAAAGGGCTTCAAGGAGAGAATAAAAATTTTCTCTAATGGGCTATGTAAATAAAGGGAAAAGTAAACATACATTCTGTAAGAATAATTAGAAAATCCTAATTGTGAAGGGTGTATAGCTGAGACATTTTCTGGATTCCAATAGTCTTGTTCCACTAAAAAAAAAAAAAAAAAAAAAAAAAAAAAAAAAAAAAAAAGACTGTATTGCAAGCAAATTGGATGATCTGAGGAAATACAGATAACAAAGTGCTGCCTACTTGGAAGTATAGTCAACAGCAGAGTTAGATAGGAATATAGGAGGATACATAGAAGCAGAAGGGAAAAGAAACCTGGAGAGTAGGCTGGGATTAATCATTGAAGACCTTGTATGCCCAGATTCCAGATAAATATGGATATTTCCATAAAGTTGGATAGAAGATATTTCAGACATTTGAACACAGTCATGATATAAAACAAAGTAGGGAACACACAGACCTCAGGCTGAAGTCAATGTACAGATGTTTTGCTCAAGAAAGTGTTTTATTACCATTTAAAAATTAATTTATTCTTTCTAGGTAGGGCCTGCTTATCATAAGTTTGGTATAGAAATCACCCACCCTATTGTTTTATGACCAAAAATTTACACATTTCTGTTATCTCTCTATCCTAGGAAATACATGGAATTTTAATATCTGATTATGTAAAGTTTTTTTTTTTTTTTTTTTTTTTTTTTTTTTAATATGGAACGCTTCACGAATTTGTGTGTCATCCTTGCGCAGGGGCCATGCTAATCTTCTCTGTATCGTTCCAATTTTAGTATATGTGCTGCCGAAGCGAGCACTGATTATGTAAAGTTCTGATAAAAATTAATCTGGTGCCAGGGTGGAGGATGCAATAAAGACTAGAAGAGGAGCTGGAGCAGATAATCCAAATTTGTATGGAATCAGAAGAGACCCCGAATCGCTAAGGAAATGTTGAAAAGCAAAAATAAAATGGGGGGCATCATGTTACCTGATTTCAAGCTTTATTACAAAGCTGTGATCACCAAGACAGCATGGTACTGGCATAAAAACAGACACATAGACCAGTGGAACAGAGTAGAGAGCCCATATATGGACGCTCAACTCTATGGTCCAATAATCTTCAACAAAACAGGAAAAAATATACAGTGGAAAAAAGACAGTCTCTTCAATAAATGGTGCTGGGAAAACTGGGAAGCTATATGTAGAAGAATGAAACTCGACCATTCTCTTACACCGTACACAAAGATAAACTCAAAATGGATAAAAGACCACAATGTGAGACAGGAATACATCAGAATCCTAGAGGAGAACATAGGCAGTAATCTCTTTGATATTGGCCACAGCAACTTCTTTCAAGATATGTCTCCAAAGGCAAAGGAAACAAAAGCGAAGATGAACTTTTGGGACTTCATCAAAATCAAAAGCTTCTGCACAGCAAAGGAAACAGTCAAGAAAACAAAGAGGCAACCCACGGAATGGAAGAAGATATTTGCAAATGACAGTACAGACAAAAGGTTGATACCCAAGATCTATAAAGAACTCCTCAAACTCAATACACACAAAACAGACAATCATATCAACCTGGTGATTCACAGACCTGTACCCCTGGGGATAAAAATGTATGTTTATAAAAAAATAAAAAAATAATTTAAAAAAATGGGCAGAAGTTATGAACAGACACTTCTCCAATGAAGACATACAAATGGCTATCAGACACATGAAAAATTGTTCATCATCACTAGCCCTCAGGGAGATTCAAATTAAAACCTCATTGAGATATCACCTTACACCAGTTAGAATGGCCAAAATTAACAAAACAGGAAACAACATGTGTTGGAGGGGATGTGGAGAAAGGGGAACCCTCTTCCACTGTTGGTGGGAATGCAAGTTGGTGCAGCCAATTTGGAGAACAGTGTGGAGATTCCTCAAGAAATTAAAAATAGAACTTCCCTATGACCCTGCCATTGCACTCCTGGGTATTTACCACAAAGATACAGATGTTGTGAAAAGAAGGGCCATCTGTACCCCAATGTTTATAGCAACAATGGCCACGGTTTCCAAACTGTGGAAAGAACCAAGATGCCCGTCAGCGGATGAATGGATAAGGAAGATGTGGTGCATATACACTATGGAGTATTATGCCTCCATCAGAAAGGACGAATACCCAACTTTTGTAGCAACATGGATGGGACTGGAAGAGATTATGCTGAGTGAAATAAGTCAAGCAGAGAGAGTCAATTATCATATGGTTTCACTTATTTGTGGAGCATAACAAATAGCATGGAGGATATGGGGAGATAGAGAGGAGAAGGGAGTTGGGGGAAATTGGAAGGGGAGGTGAATCATGAGAGACTATGGACTCTGAAAAACAATCTGAGGGTTTTGAAGGAGTGGGAGGTCAAGGTACCAGGGTGTGGGTATTCTAGAGGGCACGGATTGCATGGAGCACTGGGTGTGGTACAAAAATAATGAATACTGTTATGCTGAAAATAAATAAAAAATAAATTTAAAAAAAAAGACTACAAGAGGAGGAGCAAGTTAGGAGGGGTGAATTTTATACACATATATGTAGATTTCCTGGCACCATTCTTTCAGATTGAACTGGTGCTTTGGTGTTGCAGCCTTCAGGTTAGAAGATTCCAGTGTGAGGGGTTCAAAGCCTGGAACACTGCTACATCAACTATTCATTAGTCTAACAAACCAGCTTTGATTACTGACCACTTACCTAGGACATCTCCTGTATGGAGCATGATGTACAGAGACATTTTAAGGAAGATAGTTCTAGGTGTGCAGCCCAAGTTTAAATCTCTTACAGAGAATAAAATCAAAGAAATAAACATGCCTTGTTCACTACTTTCTGTAGGTCATATATAGAGCTTTGTGGGAAATTCCAAAAATATATACCTGGTTCTGGCCTTCAAGAAGTTCACAATCTAGATAAGAAAGCAAGACATAAATATACAGGGAAAAAATGTGATGCAGGAATTAAATTATAGCAGAAGGGATGTCTCAAAACAGAGTATGGTTAATTGCCAAATGAATTTAAGTCTCATCTTCTTTACTAAATTATTAGCTTTGTAATTTTAGATATATTGTTAATCTCCTTGAATTTTTTTTCTCATTTATACTCCTAGAATTAAAATGATTGTATTTTCTTCATTACCAATCAAAGAAACAAAATTTTGGACTGTAAGCGACCTTGATAATATGTAATCGTTTCTTTAATTTCCAGATAAGGGAAACTGAGGTTCTATGAGATATGTTCCCAAAGTTATTGAGCTGGTAATAATAATTGATACTATAAACTTATTTTTAATATGCACATATTTATCTCACTAATATTTGTTGAAAGTCTATGCTCAAGATCCTGTTTTAGACTCCGCAGATTAGTGAACAAAATGGACATCATATATTCTGCTCCCTAAGAACTTGCAGTTTCTCAGAGAAGACAGGTAATAACACATAATTACAAGTAGGATAGGATAGGAACACCAAAAAGGAAATTTAGAGTACTAGAAAGATAAGACAGAAGTCTTCAGCCTAGCATGTAAGATCGGGGTGGGGGGCCTCCCAAGATGGGACATCTATGCTCAGAAAAAATGTAGCACACCTGTATTATGGGCAAATTGAGACTCAAACACTTATTTTTTTGAATTGAAGGTCAATTTTCTTTCTTTAAAAGTATCCTACAGACTTTAGACTTAATCTCCACTTGTAAACAACTATAAAACTACACAAAATACATATAAAACAATTAATTTCATGTACTGGATGATATATAATGGGTGACTTATTCCGGAGATAAGGAAACAGGAAGTGAGCTTACAATCACCTGGCTTTCTATCTGAGAGCAATTTCAGGAGCACAGCACAAGGAGATGAAAACTAACAGAGCCTGAAAGTCTCATTATGCTGAGGAAACAAAAATCAGAGTTCAGGGACAGCAGGGTACTCAAAATTTGCAGAGCAAAGTACTAAACGGAGGAAACTATGCAGAGAAGTAACACCAGAAATCTGTACAGTGCCCCTCTTGAGTGGCTGAATACCAATCTGCATATCCATAGGGTGAAACATGAGGCTAGGCAAAACCAACCAACCAACCAAACAAACAAGCAAAATCCTTACAAGAAAAACAAACAAACAAAAAAAAAACACCTTTTTTTCTTTTAAATTAAATTATAATTAACCAACAGGAAATTAGTTTCAGAGGTACAATATAATGATTCAACAATTCTACACATTACTTAGTGCTTAACAATACTACTGTATGGTGTATTGATAATCCCCTTTATCTAGTTCACTCACAAAAGTAATTTTAAGCTGCAAAATTCCCACAGCTTACACAGCTTACACAGGACTGAAAATGGTTCAAATCCCAACCAGCCCTACTGATGAGATCTCATTGAACACACATAACATTTCACTGGAAGAAATCTTTCTTGATATTTGTTTTAGAAACTAAAAAAAGCAAGCCCTGAGAAAATCAATCTGATATAAAAGTAACTGAACTGCTTGTCAGTTCACCAGTTTTTGAAGGAATACTTTGAAATTCAGTACTCAGAAATGTAAAAGTTCCAGCAACCAATCAAAAATTATTATAAGGTGAAAATCAGGATAATATGACCAACATCAGATGAAAAAAATAAACATAAACATCTGGAAATGGGACAAATATTGTGAAAAGAGCAGATAGGTATATTAAAACAGCTATTATAAACATGCTCACTATATATAATAATTTGAAGGCAAGCATTAATATAATGAGAAGAGTGAAATATATAAAAATGAACAACATAGAATGTTTAAGAATAAAAACTAATGTATGAAATAATAATTTTACTAGATAGGATTAACTGTATATAGACAGTACAAATATTCAATTTTAATAGAGTAATAACCGTTTTAAAATAAAGCACAGCATGAATTGCATGAAAAGAATAGAACAAAATAGTTTTGATCTAAAAAAAAAAAAAACTGGTAACATTAAATCCAAGTGGTCTAAATTCTTCAATAAAAACTTTGTCAGAATTGATGACAAAGAGACCAAGACACAAGCAAATGTTGTTTATAAGAAAATCACTTTAAATATAAACATACAGAAGTATTAGAAGCCAGTGGGTAGAAAATTATATTCTATAGGAACATTACTCATAAGAAAGATGAGGTGGCTATGATCATACCAGACAAAGTTAACTGAAGAAAAAGGACTACTAGAAGAATTAAAGAAACATATTTTCTAATGATAAATAATTCAAGAAGACATAATAACTTTAAATGTGTACATACCCAATACCAGAAATTTAAAATACATGAAGCAAAATCTGACAGAGTGAAAGGAGAAATAGACAAATTTAGAATTGCATTTAGAAATTGAATACTTTTGTCCCAGTAACTGATAGAACAAATTGACATAAAATCAAACGGGATATAACAGACTTAAGACTACCAATGAATAGGATCTAATTGACATCCATAGACCACTCTATCCAACAACTACAGAATACACATTATTTTCAATCGTACATATAACATTCACCAAGAAAAACTATATTTGGAGTTGCAAAACAGTTATCAATGAATTTAAAAGAATTAAAGACCAAAAAAACATACCAAAGTCTTACAGTTATTTCTATGAGCACAATGGGATTAGATAAAAACAATAACAGTATATATAAAAATCACAAATATTTTGAAATTAATTAAACCTTTATAAGTAACCTGTGAGTCAAAAAAGAAATCAAGAGGAAATAGAGAACATTTTGAAGCATATGAAAGTAACAACATGACACACGACAATTTGTGGTTTGCTGCTAAAGAATTGCTAAAAGTTTACAGTTTAGACATAATGAACATCACACTTCATGCATGCCCATGACCACATCATCTTCAGAGGTCTGTAAGAAATATTTCCTATCAACTTATTTGAAAGATAATCAAGGGAGTTATCATAGTCTTCTTGACTTCTTTATCTTATACATGTATTTTTAAAGATTTTATTTATTTGAGAGAGAGAGAGAGAGAAATTGGAAGAGAGTGAGCATAGAGGGGTGGGAGCCAGAGGGAGGAGAGGGAGAAGCAGGGGATCCATCACAGGATCCTAGATGATGACCTGAGCTGAAGGCAGACATTTAACCAACTGAGCCACCCAGGAACCCCTGTCTCTTGGCTTCTTTAAAAAAGTAAATGCCTCCCTCCCCTGGGGATAAAAATATATGTTTATAAAAAATAAAAAATTAAAAAAAAAAAAAAAAAAAAAAAAAAAAAAAAAGAAATAAATACATAAATATCAAAATCACAAAAAAAAAAAAAAAAAAAAAAAAAAAAAAAAAAAAAAAAGTAAATGCCAAACACTGGCAGACAAAGCTGACAGAAGTATCCAGATATTTTTGACTACTAAAAGTAAAACATTGAGATATTTTGAAATACCCATGTAGTTATTTGAAGTTTTACTTTTTGAACTAGACTTTGACACTTTGTTGGTCTTAGTCAGGTTTCCTAGAGCTTAAGATGGGAATTCTCATGGAAGTGATTCACTGAGGGAGTACTCAGAGGGAGTACCCATACTTGTGAGGGAATAAAGGAAACAGGATAGAAAAGAGGGAAAAAATGAGGTTTACACACACAGAAAAAAAAGAGGTCTTTTAAAAGTCTGACCTAATGAGATACTGGTACATGCCTATTAGAAAAGTCAAAATCTGGAACACTGACAACATGAAGTGCTGGCAAAGGTATGGATCAATGAGGACATCATACATTGCTAATGGGAATGTCAAATGGTACAGTCACTTTGGAAAACAGTTTGGTGGTTTCTTACCAAACTAAACACATTTTTGCCATATGATCCAGTACTCATGTTCCCTGGCATTTACCAAAATAATTGAAAATGAGTCCACAAAAATCCTGAACACAAATGCAGCTTTATTTTTATAGCAGCTCTTTTATGGCTGCTTTATTCACAATTGCCAGAAACCTGGATGCAACCAAGATGTCCCTCAGTAGGTAGGTAAACAAATTGTGGTACATCCAGACAATGCACTAAACTAAAAAAAAAAAAAAAAAAAAAAGAAAAAAAAAAAGAAATCCATGATTCATCACTAGAGTTTTAACAGTATAACTCTGAGAGGAACCTTTGTTAATTCATTCCCTGGCTACTCAGGGTTATAAGGCCCTGGCCAAATGGAAACATAAAGAAATAAATAAAAGGACTTTATTAACCAAATAAAAATATAATGAAATAACTAAAAGTTGATCAACCCCCAATATATACATTGGGTATAAAATGTAATCAGACAACATTATCTGCATGAAAATATTAAATAGCTAAACAAAATAGAAAAAAAAAAAAAGAAATGTGATATCAAGAAATGAGCTATTACTGAGCAAAAGAAGCCTATCTGAAAAGGTTTATGTATGATTGTATACATATGTATACAATATTGTATGATTCCAACTATATGATATTCTGCAAAAGCAAAACTCTGGAGACAATTAAAAAGATCAGTGGTTGTCAGGGTTTGAGTGAAGAAGGGGAGGAATGAATAAATGGAGAATAGAGGATTTTCAATGTAG
Organism: Mustela lutreola; assembly: GCF_030435805.1. Taxonomy (NCBI): domain Eukaryota; kingdom Metazoa; phylum Chordata; class Mammalia; order Carnivora; family Mustelidae; genus Mustela; species Mustela lutreola. The sequence goes on along the minus strand of NC_081290.1, from coordinate 205,485,549 downwards.
TAAAAATATTCTATATGACACCATAATGTTAAACAAATATCATTATAAATTTGTCCAAAGCCACAGAATGTATAACACCAAGAGTGAGCCCCAAGGTAAATTATGGACTTAGGGTGATTATGATGTGTTAATATATGTTCTAACTTGGCTGGAAAAAAAAAAAGAGCAGCACTCTGATGCATGATATTGATAATGAGGGGGTGCTTTTCATTTGTAAAGACACAGGGTATATGATAAATCTTTGAATCTTCCTCCAATTTTGTTGTTAAACTAAAATTGCGCTAAAGAATAAGTTCTTAAAAGAAAGTCTAACCTCAGCCCAACCCAATATGGATTTGAAGTATAATTGTATCACAAAGCCTGTCCATCTGAAGACAGGTGTGGAAGTTTATGCTTTAGTGCTAGTTAGTTAGGGGCCTTAGACAGTGCCATGAAGCATGCCCTGGCATTTGTTATTCACCTACTGTTTTCACTCTTTCAGAAATCCACATGTGCCATCAGGAAAGATCAAGCCATAGGCTGTGAGAAAGTATTAATGCATCCTTCTTCTCATTGCTTTCAGAATCATATATACATTTTAGGAACAAAGAGAGTCATGGGGCAAGACACTGGTTTTTCTTGACACTGAATACTAACAGATCTATACTTACACCTCCTGAGAATGGTATTAAAAAAAAAAAAAATGGATGGGTTGTTTCCAAGGAGACTTTGGAAAGCTAACATATATAAACTGACCATAATGTGTCAGAGATCTTGTCAGTCACTTAATATGTTTTTTTGTTAAGTCACATGCTAATCCGGATGAAAAATTATTTTTTTCTTTTTTCTTTTTTTTTTTAAGATTTTTATTTATTTATTTGTTGGAGAGAGAGAGAGAGAGAGAGAGAGAGCAAGCCCCAGCAGGGGGAGCAGCAGTCAGAAGAAGAAGCAGGCTCCTTGCTGAGCAAGGAGCTTGATGCAGGACTTGATCCCAGGATCCTGAAATCATGACCTGAGCTGAAGGCTGACACTTAACTGACTGAGCCACCCAGGAATCCTGAGAAACAACTACTTCTGAAGACAGTTTTTAGATAAAGAAACAAGTTCATAGCATCAAAACTAGGATTGTAACCTGGCTCTCTAACTCCAACCTCTGGTTGACATATGTGATGTATGGACAATGACATTATGTTTATCATCATTATTAGAGGCACACTTGTTGGGCACTGTTCTTCTGCTTTCCTACTGGGCGATAATATGCCCTTTTGTGGGTTGTGCTGACTCCCTAGTCACCTCTGTGGCCTCATCAGTCCCATAGAGGCCTATAACAAGTGGTGGCATTCTGACGAGGAACTTCCTACTTGTCTATGCTGGCTGAAGCAGAGGTGGCTAAATGAGTACCATCACAATGCCACCATAATAAGATAAAAACAATAAAGAAAACTTGAAGAGGAATAATACTATATTGTTACAGAGTACCCAAAGGATGCAAATTGCTTTCAAAGGGAAGCAAACATAACACTTTTCTTTAAAATTTACTGGAATATGACACAGTTCTCTTTAATAAGAAAGAGTCTCTGGAGAACAGACCCACCTATTAAAATTATTATTTGTTACAATATTCAAATGTTCCTAGTGACCAGTCATCACATGTATATTAGGGGTTCACAACAATGATAGTCATGCAGTTAAATATGCCCCAAGGGAGGAGTCAAGATGATGGAGAATTAGCAGGCTGAGAGGATATCAGGTAGCAGGAGAATAGCTAGATAGCTTATCAAACCATTGTGAACACCAACAAATCCAACAGAAGATTGAAGAGAAATAATTCTAGAAACTGAAAATTGACCACTTTCTGAAAGGTAGGAGCAGTGCAGAGTGAATCCAAAGCAACAGGAAGATAGACCACAGGAGGAGGGGCCAGCTCCTGGCAAGCAGCAGAGCACCAGAGCACAAAATCAGGACTTTTTTTTTTTTAATTTTTAATTTTTTATAAACATATATTTTTATCCCCAGGGGTACAGGTCTGTGAATCACCAGATTTACACACTTCACAGCACTCACCAAAGCACATACCCTCCCCAATGTCCATAATCCCACCCCCCTCTCCCAACCCCCCTCCCCCCAGCAACCCTCAGTTTGTTTTGTGAGATTAAGAGTTACTTATGGTTTGTCTCCCTCCCAATCCCATCTTGTTTCATTGATTCTTCTTCTACCCACTTAAGTCCCCATGTTGCATCACCACTTCCTCATATCAGGGAGATCATATGATAGTTGTCTTTCTCTGCTTGACTTATTTCACTAAGCATGATACGCTCTAGTTCCATCCATGTTGTCGCAAATGGCAAGATTTCATTTCTTTTGATGGCTGCATAGTATTCCATTGTGTATATATACCACATCTTCTTGATCCATTCATCTGTTGATGGACATCTAGGTTCTTTCCATAGTTTGGCTATTGTGGACATTGCTGATAAAAACATTCGGGTGCACGTGCCCCTTTGGATCACTACGTTTCCGGACTTCAAGCTCTATTATGCTGTCATCATCAAGACAGCATGGTACTGGCACAAAAACAGACACATAGATCAATGGAACAGAATAGAGAGCCCAGAAATAGACCCTCAATTCTATGGCCAACTAATCTTTGACAAAGCAGGAAAGAATGTCCAATGGAAAAAAGACAGCCTCTTCAATAAATGGTGCTGGGAAAATTGGACAGCCACATACAGAAAAATGAAATTGGACCATTTCCTTACACCACACACGAAAATAGACTCAAAATGCATGAAAGACCTCAATGTGCAAAAGGAATCCATCAAGATCCTTGAGGAGAACACAGGCAGCAACCTCTTCGACCTCAGCTGCAGCAACATCTTCCTAGGAACATCGCCAAAGGCAAGGGAAGCAAGGGCAAAAATGAACTATTGGCATTTCATCAAGATCAAAAGCTTTTGCACAGCAAAGGAAACAGTTAACAAAATCAAAAGACAACTGACAGAATGGGAGAAGATATTTGCAAATGACATATCAGATAAAGGACTAGTGTCCAAAATCTATAAAGAACTTAGCAAACTCAACACCCAAGGAACAAATAATCCAATCAAGAAATGGGCAGAGGACATGAATAGATATTTCTGTAAAGAAGACATCCAGATGGCCATAGACACATGAAAAAGTGCTCCATATCACTCGGCATCAAAGAAATACAAATCAAAACCACAATGAGATATCACCTCTCACCAGTCAGAATGACTAAAATCAACAAGTCAGGAAATGACAGATGCTGGCGAGGATGCGGAGAAAGGGGAACCCTCCTACACTGTTGGTGGGAATGCAAGCTGGTGCAGCCTCTCTGGAAAACAGCATGGAGGTTCCTCAAAAAGTTGAAAATAGAACTGCCCTATGACCCAGCAATTGCACTACTGGGTATTTACCCTAAAATCAGGACTTTTAAAAGTCTGCTCCACTGAGGGACATTGCTCCAGAGGCTAAACCGGGGTGAAGCCCATGCAGGGTCAGCATGGTCCCAGTTCCCATGGAGTCACAGAAGGATCTGAGTATCTGAGTGTCCCAGAGCTCACAGGTATTAGATCAGGGAAGCCCGCTACAGACACAGAGCTGAGGAGTGAGCTCTCAGCTCAGGGTTACCTTGAACCATAATCTGTGGAACAGGTCCTGCTCTGTGAGTGGGGTCCCCACAAGATCTGGGGAGTCATGCCTTGGAAGTGTTCAGGGATCTGCAGGGTTTGGAGACTCCAGGTGGAGCTGTGTGCCAGAGATGCTTGGTCACAGGCTGGGTGACTACGTTTCCGGACTTCAAGCTCTATTACGCTGTCATCATCAAGACAGCATGGTACTGGCACAAAAACAGACACATAGATCAATGGAACAGAATAGAGAGCCCAGAAATAGACCCTCAACTCTATGGTCAACTAATCTTTGACAAAGCACATCGGAGCACAGATGGAGGCCAGGGAGATGGGAATGATTGAGTGCTTTTCTCTGAGGGCACACTGAGGAGTGGGACCCCAAGCTCTTGGCTCCTCCAGGCCAGGGATAGGGAGGCCACCATTTTCATTCCTGTCCTCCAGAACTCTACGGAAAGCGTTCAGGAACAAAAGCTCTCAAAAGCGAACCCCAGTGGAATACTTAGCATGGCCCCTGGTAAGGGTGGTGCAATTCTGCTTCGGGCAAAGACACTTGAGAATCATTACAACAGACCCCACCCCCCAGAAGATCAATAAGAAACCCAGCCAAGACAAAGTTTACTTACCAAGGAGAACAGCAGAATTCTGGAGGAGAAAGCAAAGCGTGGAATTCATGGCTTTCTCCCCATGATTCTTTAGTCTTGCAGTTAATTAATTTTTTAAACTTTATTTTGTTTTCTTCTGCTAATTTTTTTTAACTTTTACCCTTTATTCTTTTAACGTTTTTAAACTAGTTTATCTTAATATCTTTCATAAAAAAAATCTTTTCTGAACCTTCATTATTATAGTCATATTTTATCCTTCATTGTATCTAACTTTGTTTTGTGTGTACACATAGGGTTTTTTCTTCTAAAAAATTTGGGGTACAATTTGTTCTAATAGATCAAAATATACCTAAATCTAGCTCTGGGCTTGTTCTAGTTTACAGCCTGAGCAAATTCTTTCCACTTTCTTTTTCTTTATTCTCCCAACCAACTTTATCAACTCCTTTTTTAGAAATTAAAAAAAAAAAAATCTTTTTTTATCTTTTTTTTAAAAGATTTTATTTATTTATTTGACAGACAGAGATCACAAGTAGGCAGAGAGAGAGGGGGAAGCAGGCTCCCTGTGGAGCAGAGAGTCTGATGTGGGGCTCGATCCCAGGACCCTGGGAATCATGACCTGAGCTGAAGACAGAGGCTTTAATCCACTGAGCCACCCAGGCGCCCCTTTTTTTCATCTTTATAGGCATATTCCATCGCTTCATTGTGTTTACACTATATATGTTTTTTTATTCTTTAAAATTTTGGGAGGTAGTTTCTTCTAAGAGACCAAAATACTCCCAAAATTAAGTGGGTGAGCCTGTTCTAGTCACCAGTCTAAAATAAATGTATATATAAATATATAAATATATATATATATAAAATATAGAAACATATATATATGGAAATATATAAGGAAAAATATAAGGAAAAAGATATATATCTTTTTTTCCTTTTTTAAATTTTTCCTTTATTTATTTTCTTTTTAATATTTTTTTTTCCTGAACTTTTTTTAATCCCCTTTCTCCCCCCCCCCCACAGTTTGGGGTCTCTTCTGATTTGGCTAAAGCACATTTCCCTGGGGTCTTTGCCACCCTTTTTGTATTTTTGTATTTTATTTGCTCCTTCATATATTCTTATCTGGACAAAATGACAAGGTGGAAAAACTCACCACAAAAAAAAAAAAAAAAAAAAAAAAAAAAAAAGAACAAGAGGCAGAACCAAAGGCTAGGGACCTAATCAATATGGACATTGGTAATATGTCAGATCTAGAGTTCAGAAAGATGATTCTCAAGGTTCTAGATGGGCTCAAAAAAGGCATGGAAGATATTAGAGAAACCCTGTCCAGAGAAATAAAATCCCTTTCTGGAGAAATAAAGGAACTAAAAACTAACTAAGTTTATATCAAAAAAGCTATTAATGAGGTACAATAAAAAATGGAGGCTCTTACTGTGAGGATAAATGAGGTAGAAGAAAGAATTAGTGATATAGAAGACCAAACAGCAGAGAATAAAGAAGCTGAGCAAAAGAGAGACAAATAAATACTGGACTACAAGAGGATAATTTGTGAGATAAGTGACACCATAAGATGAAACAACATAAGAATAATTGGGATTCCAGAAGGAGAAAGAGAGAGGGGGTAGAAGGGACCATAAGGTATATTAGAGAGAATTATTGTAGAGAAATGTCCCTAATATGACAAAGGAAAGGAAACTAGCATCAAAATCCAGGAAGTGCATAGAATCAAGAAGAATATGTCCACACCCCATCATTAATAGTAAAATTTACAAGTCTTAGCAACAAAGAGAAAATCCTGAAAGCAGCCTGGGACAAGAACTCTGTGACATACAATGGTAAAAATATTAGATTGGTGGCGGACTTATCCATAGAGACCTAGAAGGCCAGAAAGAACTGGCATGATATATTCAGAGCACTAAACAAGAAAAACATGCAGCCAAGAATACTATATCCAGCTAGGCTATCATTGAAAATAGAAGGAGAGATTTAAAAAAAAAAAAAATTCCAGGACAAACAAAAACTGAAAGAATTTGCCAACACCTAACCAGCTCTACAGGAAATATTGAAAGGGGTCCTCTAAGCAAAGAGAGAGCCTACAAGTGGTAGATCAGAAAGGAACAGAGACAATATACAGTAACAGTCACCTTACAGGCAATACAATGGCACTAAATTCATATCTCTCAATAGTTACCCTGAATGTAAATGGGCTAAATGCCCCAATCAAAAGACACAGGGCATCAGAACGGATAAAAAAACAAAACCCATCAATATGCTGCCCAAAAGAAACTCATTTTAGACCCGAAGACACCTACAGACTTAAAGTGAGGGGATGGAAACAATTTCCCATGTTAATGGACTTCAGAAGAAAGCTGGGGTGGCAATCCTTATATCAGATAAATTAGATTTTAAGCCAAAGACTATAATAGGTGAGGAAAGACACTATATCATACTCAAAGTATCTGTCCAACAGGAATATCTAACAATTTTAAATATCTATGCCCCTAACATGGGAGCAGCCAACTATATAAGCCAATTAATAACAAAATCAAAGAAACACATCAAAAATAACACATTAATAGCAGGGGACTTTAACACTCCCCTCACTGAAATGGACAGAGCATCTAAGCAAAAGATCAACAAAGAAGTGAAGGCCTTAAATGACACACTGGGCCAGATGGACATCATAGATATATTCAGAACATTCCATCCCAAAGCAACAGAATACATATTCTTTTCTACTGCACATCGATTATTCTCCAGAATAGAACACATCCTGCCTCACAAATCAGGTCTCAACGGGTATCAAAAGAATGGGATCATTACCTGCATATTTTCAGACCATAATGCTCTGAAGCTAGAACTCAATCACCAGGGGAAGGTTGGAATGAACTCAAATACATGGAGGATAAAGAGCATTCATCTAAAGAATGAATGGGTCAACCAGAAAATTAAAGAAGAATTTTAAAAATCATGGAAACAAATGATAATGAAAACACAATGGTTCAAAATCTGTGGGACACAGCAAAGGCAGTCCTGAGAGGACAATATATACAAATACAAGCCTTTCTTAAGAAACAAGAAAGTTCTCAAATACACAACGTAACCTTACACCTAAAGGAGCTGGAGTAAGAACAATAAAGAAAGCCTAAACCCAGCAGAAGAAGAGAAATAATAATTAGCAGAAATCAATGAAATAGAAACAAAACAAAACAAAACAAAAACAAAAACAAACAAAATAAAAACACAAAAAATAGTAGAACAGATCAATAAAAGTTAGAGCTGGTTCTTTGAAAGAATCAATAAGATTGATAAACCCCTGGCAAGACTTATCCAAAAGAAAAGAGAAAGGACCCAAACAAATAAAATCATGAATGAAAAAGGAGAGATCATAACCAACACCAAAGAAATATAAACAATTATAAGAACATACTATGAGCAACACTACGCCAACAAATTTGACAATCTGGAAAAAATGGATGCATTCCTAGAGACATATAAACTACCACAACTGAACCAGGAAGAAATAGAAAACCTGAACAGACCCATAACCAGTAAGGAGTTGGGAACAGTCATTAAAAGCCTCCAAACAAACAAAAGCCCAGGGCCAGGGCAAGAAATGTTTCTACCAAACATTTAAAGAAGAATTAATTCCTATTCTCCCAAAATTGTTCCAAATAATAGAAATGGAAGGAAAACTTCTCAACTCATTTTATGAGGCCAGCATCACCTTGATCCCAAAACCAGACAAGGATCCCATCAAAAAATAGAATTACAGATCAATATCCTTGATGAACATAGATGTGAAAATTCTCACCAAAATACTAGCCAATAGGATTCAACAGTACATTAAACAGATTACTCAGCATAACGAAGTGGGATTTATTCCAGGGCTGCTAGATTAGTTCAACGTCTGCAAATCAATCATTGTGATACAATACATTAATAAAAGTAACAACAAGAACCACATGATACTCTCAATAGATGCTGAAAAAGCATTTGACAAAGTACAGCATTCCATCCTGATCAAAATTCTTCAAAGTGTAGGAATAGAGGGCACATACCTCAATATCATCAAAGCCATCTATGAAAAACCCACCTCAAATATCATTCTCAGTGGAGAAAAACTGAAAGCTTTTCTGCTAAGGTCAAGAACAGGTCAGGGATGTCCATTATCACCACTGCTACTCAACATAGTACTAGAAGTCCTAGCCTCAGCAATCAGACAACAAAAGGAAATTAAAGGCATCCAAATTGGCAATGAAAAAGTCAAACTATCACTCTTCGCAGATGATATGATAATATATGTGGAAAATGCAAAAGACTCCCCTCCAAAACTGCTAGAACCTGTACAGGAATTCAGTAAAGTGTCAGGATATAAAGTCAATGCACAGAGATCAGTTGCATTTCTTTACACCAAGAACAAGACAGAAGAAAGAGAAATTAAGGAGTCAGTCCCATTTACAATTGCATCCAAAACCATAAGATACTTAGGAATAAACCTAACCAAAGAGGCAAAGAATCTATACTCAGAAAACTATAAGTATTCATGAAAGAAATTGAGGAAAACACAAAAAAACTGGAAAAATGTTCCATGCTCCTGGATTGGAAGAATAAATATTGTGAAAATGTCTATGCTACCTAAAGCAAAATACATATTTAATGTAATCCCTATCAAAATCCCATCCTTTTTTTTTTTTTTCAAAGAAATGGAACAAATAATCCTAAAATTTATATGGAACCAAAAAAGACCTCGAATAGCCAAAGGAATATTGAAAAAGAAAGCCAAAGTTGGTGACATCACAGCTCCAGACTTCAAACTATTACAAAGCTGTCATCATCAAGATAGTATGATACTGGCACAACAACAGATACATAGATCAATGGAAGAGAATAAAGAGCCCATAAATAGACCCTCAACTCTATGGTCAACTAATATTCAACAGAGCAGGAAAGAATGTCCAATGGAAAAAAGACAGCCTCTTCAATATGTGGTGTTGGGAAAATTGGACAGTCACATGCAGAAAAATGAAACTGGGCCATTTCCTTACACAACACACAAAAATAGATTCAAAGTGGTTAACGGCCCTCAATGTGAGAAAGGAATCCATCAAAATCCTTGAGGAGGACACAGGCAGCACCCTCTTCGATCTCAGCCGCAGCAACTTCTTCCTAGGAACATCGCCAAAGGCAAGGGAAGCAAGGGCAAAAATGAACTATTGGCATTTCATCAAGATCAAAAGCTTTTGCACAGCAAAGGAAACATTGAACAACACCAAAAGACAACTGACAGAATAGGAGAAGATATTTGCAAACAACATATCAGACAAAAGGCTAGTATCCAAATCAATAAAGAGCTTAGCAAACTCAACACCCAAAGAACAAATAATCCAGTCAAGAAATGGACAGAGGACATGAACAGACATTTCTGCAAAGAAGACATCCAGATGCCAACAGACACATGAAAAAGGGCTCCATATCACTCGGCATCATGGAAATACAAATCAAAATCACAATGAGATGTTACCTCACACCAGTCAGAATGGCTAAAATTAACAAGTCAGGAAATGACAGATGCTGGCGAGGATGCAGAAAGAGGGGAACCCTCCTACGTTGTTGGTGGGAATGCAAGCTGGTGCAACCAGTCTGGAAAACAGCATGGAGATTCCTCAAAAAGTTGAAAATAGAGCTACCCTAGCAATCGCACTACTGGGTATTTACCCTAAAGATACAAACCTAGTGATGCGAAGGGGCACGTGCACCCGAATGTTTATAGCAGCAATGTCCACAATAGCCAAACTATGGAAAGAACCTAGATGTTCTTTCCATATCAACAGATGAATGGATAAAGAAGAAGTGGTATATATATGTGCAACAGAATACTATGCAGCCATGAAAAGAAATAAAATCTTTCCTTTTGCAATGAGATGGATGGAACTAGAGAGCATTATGCTGAGTGAAATAAGTTAATAGGAGAAAGACAACTATTATATTCTCTCCCTGAAATGAGGAAGTGGAGATTCAACATGGGTGGGTTGGGGGTAGGAAAAGAATAAATGAAACAAGACAAGATCGGGAGGGATACAAGCCATAAGAGACTTTTAATTTCACAAAACAGGGGGTTGCTGGGCGTAGGGGGGTCAGAAGTGGGTGGTGGGGTTATGGACATTGGCGAGGGTATGTGCTATGGTGAGTGCTGTGAAGTGTGTAAACCTGGCGATTCACACACCTGTACCCCTGGGCTAATAATACATTGTATGTTTATAAAAAATTTTTAATTAAAAAATATATATTCTCTTGAGCATGGAGAGCAGAATTTAAGAGAGAATCGGCAAGGATATCTCAGCGAACTTAGAATGCATTTTGGAAACAGAAAAGAAGAAAGAGGCCCATGACTCAGAGTGATTACATGAAAACCACACAGTAAAAGACATTACCTTTCCACTTCCTGAAGGACAGCTTTTTTGCTAATTTCCCTCTATGGGCTAGGTATTGTGTTGAACTGATATGCAGAGTATTAGTGAAGTAGATGCTGAAATGGACAGTTATGTTAAAATGAGATACCATAAGACACCAAATGTTTGTGAGGATGCAGAACAACTGGAGCTCTCAACTATTGTTGATGGAATATAAAATGTTTCTTTTTTTTTTTTTGAAGATTTTATTTATTTGTTTGACAGAGATCACAAGTAGGCAGAGAGGCATGCAGAGAGAGGAGGAAGCAGGCTTCCTGCTGAGCATAGAGCCTGATGAGGGACTCGATCCCAGGACCCTGAGATCATGACCTGAGCCGAAGGCAGTGGCTTAACCCACTGAGCCACCCAGGTGCCCTGAAATGGTTCTTTAAAAAAGGTTCTACCTACTTCTTGTGACCTAAAAGTATGTAATGGTGAAAAAAAATGTTAAAGACTATTAATAGTATATTTATTCGGAATAGTCAAAACCTGGGAAAAGCCCAGGTTTCTATCATTAGAAAAATCAATAAACAAACACAAGTATATCTGGCTACTGGAATGCTATTCTACAATCAGTAGGAATTAACTAATGTTTATACAACATCATGGGGGCATCTGGGTGGTTCAGTGGGTTAAGCCTCTGCCTTTGGCTCAGATCATGGTCTCAGGGTCCTGGGATCAAGCCCTGCATTGGGCTCTCTGCTCAGCAGTGCACCTGCTTCCCTCTCTCTCTGCCTGCCTCTCTGCCTACTTGTGATCTCTCTCTCTGTCAAATAAATAAAATCTTAAAAAACAACAGCATCATGAATCCCTCCAAAAACCAACACATTAAGTAAAAGATACTTAATACAAAATAATATATAATAATATACATTAATGATGATATGAATTTCTAGAAAAAAAATTGGACTTTAAGCTGTACTACAAAGCTCTAATCATTAAGACAGTATGGTTCTGGCACAAAAACAGACACAAAGATGAATGGAACAGAATAGAGAATCTAGAAATAGACCTTCAACTCTATTCTCAACTAATTGTTGACAAAGCAAGAAAGAATATCTAATATAAAAAAGACAGTCTCTTCAACAAATGGTGTTGGAAAAATTGGACAGCCACACACAGAAGAACAAAACTGAACCACTTTCTTACACCATACACAAAAATAAACTCAAAATGGATGAAAGACCTAAAGGTGAGACAAGAATCCATCAAAATCCTAGAGGAGAGCAGAAGCAGCAACCTCTTTGATCTCAGCCACAGCAACTTCTTGCTAGACACACATCTAGCAAATGGAAACAAAAATGAACCATTGGGATTTCATCAGGATAAAAACCTTGTGCAAAGCAAGGGAATGAATCAATAAAACTAAGAGGCAACCTACAGAATGGGAGAATATATTCACAAATGACATATCAGAAAAAGAGCTAGTATCCGAAATCTATAAAGAACGTACCAAACTCAACAGCAAAACCCAAAAAATCCAGTCAAGAAATGGGCAGTCTGGAGAACAGACTTTTCTCTCCAGAAGACTAACAATGACCAAAAGACACATGAAAAAGATATCATTCTTTTTGATGACTAACACTGCATTGTGTATATATACCACATCTTTTTTTTTTTTTTTAAGATTTTTTTTTATTTGGAGAGACAGACAGGAACACATACAAAAAGAGAGAGTGTGAGAGAAAAAGAGAGAATCTGAGGCAGACTCCATGCTAAGTGCAGAGCTCAACACAGGGCTCAATCCCATGACTTTGAGATCATGATCTGAGCCAAAACTAAGAGTCAGACACTCAACTGACAAGGCCACCCAGGTGCTCCTATATCATATCTTCTTTGTCCATTCATATATATATTTTTTAAGATTTTATTTATTTATTTGAAAGAGAGCGGATGAGAGAGGAGAGGGTTAGAAGGAGAAGTAGACTCTCCACTGAGCAGGAAGCCTGATGCAGACTCCATCCCAGGAACCCAGGATCATGACTTGAGCTGGAGGCAATCGCCCAACTGAGCCACCCTGACACCCCATTCATCTGTTGATGGACATCTGGGCTCTTTCCATAACTTGGCTATTATAGATAATGCTGCTACTAATATTGGGATGCATGTATTTCTTTGAATCACTATTTTTATACCTTTGGATAATTACCTAGTAGCACAATCACTGGGTCTTAGGGTAACTCTATCATTAACTTTTTGAGGAACTTCCATTCTGTTTTCCAGAATGGCTGTACCAACTTGCATTCCCATCAGCAGTGTAAGAGGGTTCCCCTTTCTCTAAATCCTCACCAACATCTTTTGATGTCTGACTTGTTAATTTTAGTTCTTCTGACCAGTGTGAGGTGGTATTTCATTGTGGTTTTTGATTTGTATTTCCTTGATGCCAAGTGATCTTGAACATTTTTTTCATGTATCTGTTCATTTAAGGTTTTAATATTTCATTTTATGTTTTTATGTTACTTTTATTTCAAAACAAAAATAAATAAATAATTTTGAACTCTAATAAATAAGGATGAATAAGTGTTTAATGAGCAGTGTACTAATGTTTTTAATATTTCCAAGAGATTATTGAGGTATATTTTACATACAATAAATCTCACATTTAAATTACAGAATTTGGTAATTTTTATGTAATTTTACATTTATAAGGTATCACTAAATCATACCCCTGCTTACTCTACTACCCCTCCTCCAACAAATACCAATTTGATTTCTGTTAGTACCTATAGTTGAATTCCATATAATTAATTAAAATATTTCAATAGATATTTTTAGGGAATTTTTGGTTTGTTAAAAAATGTATAAATTAGAAAGTTTCTCTATATGTTCCCCATACACAGTTTCCTTTATTAGTAACATTTTGCACTGTGTAGTATAGTAGTTACAATTGATGGATCAATATCGATACAGTATTACTAACTAAAGTCAGTAGTTTACATTAGGGTTCAGTCTTTGCATTGTACATAATGTGCTTTTGATAAAGGCATATCATGTATCCAGCACTATAGTAACACAGAGAATTTCATTTCTTTCCTTGTGTTCTCACTTATTTATCCCTGCCCCCACATTGCCCTGAACCCCTAGAAATCACTGATTTTATGATCTCTGTAGTTTTCTCTTTTCCAGAATGTCATATAGTGAGAATCATATGGTACACAGATTATCAGATGGGCTTCTTTTCATTAGTAATATGTTTTTAAGTTTCTTCCATGTCATTTCAAAACTTGATTGCTCATTTCTCTTTATATCTCTATTACTGACATTCTGTTGTATAGATTTAACACAGTTTATTTATTAACTTGTTGACAGACATCTAGGTTGCTTATAGCTTCTGGCAATTACAAATGAAGCTGCTATAAACATTTTTGTGCAGGATTTTGTGTGGACATAAGTTTTCAACTCATTTAAATATATACCTAGAAGCATGATTCCTGGATCAAATGGTAAAACATTTAGTTTTGTAGGACACTATCTTCCATACCATTTTGTGTTCCTACCAGGAGTACAGGAGATTGTTGCTCTACATTCTCGCCAGCATTTGATGTTGTCAGTGTTTTGAGTTTTAGCCTTTCTCTTCCTCTTCCTCCCTCTCCCATTCTACCTCCCCCTCCTTATTTCCCTCCCCTTCATTCTCCTCCTCCTCTTCCTTTTTGAGAGAGAGAGGGAGAGTGAGTTTGTGCAGGGGAAGGTCAGAGAGACAGTGAGAGAATCTTAAGCAAGCTCAATGTTCAACATGGAGCCTGACTTAGGGCTTGGTCTCATGCCACCAAGATCATAAACTGTCCAAAATCAAAAGTCAGATTCTTAACCACAAACCAAAGAATGTTCAGGATTATAAGAAGCTGGAAGACATAAGGAAGGATACACCTCTAAACTAGGTTTTGGAGGAGGGATGACCATTTCAACACTCCAATTTCAGACTTTAAACCTGCAGAACTGTTTTGAATTTCTGTTGTTTTAAAACATCCAGTGAATGGTACTTTGTTACTGCAGCTCTAAGAAATTAATACAATTGAGATCGCATGGATGCTATACATCAAAGTAGGAAAAACTGGTATCTTAATGATATTGAATCTTCCTATTAATGAATATTGAATATCTTCTCTTCATTGAGATCACTGATTTCTTTCATGAGTATTTTATAGTTTTATTCAAATAGAATAAAATATTGTACATATATATGCACATATAGAATGTTCATATATAATATATAATATATACCTTTATACATAAGTATTTAATTTTTTGATATATATAATTTTACATATATAATATATATAAAATGTTTATACCTAAGTATTTAATTTTTTTGATTAATGTAAATGATGTTTGTAATTTCAAATCCC
This sequence comes from Mustela lutreola, assembly GCF_030435805.1. Lineage (NCBI taxonomy): Eukaryota > Metazoa > Chordata > Mammalia > Carnivora > Mustelidae > Mustela > Mustela lutreola. Next base: position 205,470,523 of record NC_081290.1, on the reverse strand, counting down.
AGTTGCTCATGCTTAGTATATAGGGAAACAGTTGACTTTTGTATATTAACCTTCTATCCCAAAACCTTGCTATAATTGATTATCCTTAGAATGTTTTGTCAAGTCTTAATGATTTTCTGTATAGATGATCATGTCAAATGTGAACAAAGAGTTTTATTTCTTCCTTCCCAATTCCCTTCCCTTTTCTTTCTTTTATTTTTTATTTTTTGTCTTATTTCATTATGTAGTCTTCCAGCATTATGTTGAATAGGTGTAGTGAGAGAAGACATCCATGCCTTCTTCCTGTTGAAGGTGAACAGAATTTGCTCCTCCAAAATATGTCTTTTTGACTAAGGATTATCTTGAGCTTCTTATTTTTAAGAAAGAGCAGATATAGGAGATGCTCTGAAAACTGAGTAAAAGTTACCCTTTCATAACGAAAATTTACAATTATAAGAGAAATCTCTACTTGTAAAGGTATCGTCCTATCTCTCAGGATAAGAAGGATAATTAAATTTTAGAAACTTTTATCAATGGGAGGACAAAGATTTAAATCTGCATAATAATCTTAGCCCTGTTTATTTTGTTATTTCTGGTAAACTTCCATAACTACACTTTCAGGTTAGTCTTCATTTTTTTTCATTTTTATGGATAATATTAGTGCTTTTTCATGCACAGTAATTTTTATTGAATTTAATATTTTATTGAATTTAATATTTTAGAGTGTTAGTTTTCTATTCCAAACATAATCTGAGCTTTGTTCTGGTTTACAAGTTACTTGAACACATTTTGTTCTTTCTAGGCTTTGCTTTTAAAATTTGTTGGGTGGAATGGCATAATTTCTGAGTGTAGGTCTGAGTATTCCCAACTATGGAGGTAAGACCCCTCTGTGTACCCAATGCATTATGAATAAATAGTGAAGTTTTCTAGTCTGACTGGTAAGACTAATTAATATTCCTTGCTTTCTGTGAGTTTTGGACACTGTTATCTTTTTGTTTTGGTTGGGGGTGATCTTTTAGTGATCTTGAATAGTTTTCTCATATGCACTGAGTAGTGTTCAGCTAAGTCCCCAAGGTAGACCCTTTGCAGATCTCTGGGGTTTCACCTCTGGATATCTGTATTCTCTCTAACATTCAGTTCTGTGAACTCTGTCTTGGTCTCCCCAGACTGGCAGCTCCATCTCCTCAATGCAGGGGTTTAGCCAGTCTCTCTGCCTGATTTCTGTCATTTTGCATTGCAGCTTGAGAATGTCCTTGGATAGTAACCAGGTCTACTGTAGAGCTCTTCTCCTTGTTTTATATATCCCAGAGGTCATTATTCCATGCTGCCTTCTATATAGAGTCTTAAAAATCTTTATTTCATGTTTGTCCACTTTTTCATTGTTTTACTCAGGAGGGAAAGTCAATCCCTGCTACTTTATCTTGCCAGAAGGCCATTTTCTCAGTGTCTACAATTAGTTTTGAAAAACAACAGTAGAGTAACTTGATAGGTGAATAGAATATGAAGATAGAAGGATAGGTATGTGGTACAGCATGTATAATAGATTAAAGTTGGGGGGAAATATTATGCCTTAGATTTGTCTATTTCTGGCCTACCCACTGTGTGCCCTACAGAAATAACTTGTGCAAATCATTTTTCACTGTGAGAAATTTCTGCAGACAGGTGAGAGTGGAGGGTGAATCTGACTGTTGGAGCATTTTTTCACCTCTCTTGCAAGGGGGAAGACCTTAGGGATAAAGGTGTATGACTACAGGATCCTCCTCTATCTCCATTACCATGAGCTCCTGTTTGGCCTGCATGATGCTCCAAATGCACTTAATCTCTGTGGCCAAGCAACCTGGCAGTCTAACAGAGGAAAAGCAACAATCTGGCAAAGCAGAGTATAGCTCAGAAGGTCATTTGCAAGAAAGAGTATGTATGGGCTGTTAAGTTTCTTTCTGCTGCCCCTCTTATAGAAAATTGTAATATGTCTTGTTCCTTGATGCCTGGGCTGAGATTTTCTTCTTTTCCATAAACTGCCTTTAAATGGCTTGAAGGTAACAATTAAATATTTCCATTGGGGGTTCTGAAATCGTTTGGGGAGGCATGCTTTGGGGGGTCAAATTCAGTGTTCCCATTGAAACCATACAATCTCCATATACCCTTAATGGCTTGCCAAATGAAGGCAATAAAAGGACAAAAGTTAGAAAAATTTAGAAGCCAGCAGTGCCTTCGGCAGCCATGTGACAATCAGCATGCACTAGTTCAAAGACATATTGTGTTTTGTTTTTGTTTTTGTTTTGTCTGTTTGTCTCAATGACCTCACAGTCCTACCATACTAATGGGCCTATAAATAAATGTAATACAGTGCTCTTGCTTTAAATTGGTTTTTCTAAAGTTTATATGAAACAGGGAAGCACAAAGCCAGGACCATCATTCCATAGTCATCTATACATTCAATACAATCCCACTCAAACCTCCAGCATTTGTGTGCATGTGTGGTTGTAAAACTGAGAAGCCATTTCTAAAATACATATGGAAATACAAAGGACAAAGAATAATCAAGGTAATTTTAAAGAGCAAAAACAAATAACGCTTGTAGATCAGATCTATTGTAAAGCAATACTTTTTTAGGCAGTAAATTGGTGGTATAAGGATACATATTCTGACCAATGGAAAAAAAATTGAATCAAGAATGAGATGTGTGTGTATATGATCACTTAATTTATGATATAAGCATCACTCAATACAATAGAGAAAATAATATTCTTTTACAATCAGACATCTATGTGGAGACCTTGCCTGCAAGTCGGAGACAGCTCCATACTGTCAGGTAAACCTGATCCTTACCTTTCACCATAAACCATGACAACAACAAAATGCCCATTTTGAGTAGATTGCAGACTCAATCTGAAAACCAGACAATAAAGCATTTAAGAGGCATACATAAGAGTGATGAAGTTCTAGAGTATACATGAGGTTTGGTGGGGTGAGATCCAGAGCCAATGACCAAGAAAGAATTCTTGAGACAGCTTTGGTGCAAAATGGTGGTTTACTAAGACACTGGGATGGGACCATGGGCAGGAAGAGCTGCTGCCCTGCGGTTGTGAGAGGTGGTAGGTTATATACCATGGGAGTGGGGGAAAGTAAGGAAAAGGGAGTTTTCAGTAGAACTTTCATATGCTAAAGAGGATCTACAAGATACTGGATACCAGAGACCTTGCCATTGCCAAGGTCCTTCTGCTCTTTTTATCAAGCTATTAAGACAGTTGGGAGAGTCCTAAAGAATGTCACATATGTCCCACCCAGGAGTGGGGGTGAGAGAAGTTTGCTGGGTGTCAGCTTTTGCTTTGTCCTCAGCCAGCCTTCTGTTCCCTCATTAAGAGAACATCTTCATGATCTTAAAATAGAGAAAGATTTCCCAAAGACTACACAAGATTTTTTTAAAAAGAAAACAAGCAAAAAATGTGTCAATTTAAATTATATTATAATTAATAACTTCTGTTTATTCATTAAGAGTATGAAAAGATAACCCAGCTCTGCAATACTCATATCTGAAAGAAAGCTCATATCTAGAATATTAATTAGAGGAAACACAGATGACCCTTAAATAGGCAAAAGTCATGAAAAGGCTCTTCATAAGAAAATGCTCAATTGCTGATAGACAATAGAAAGTATACTCTCTAGCCATCAGAGAAAAATATATTAAATATCACCAAACACCTACCATAATGGTTGAGATGGAAAGAGAAAACAAACAAACAAACCAAAAACCTCCATGAGAATTGGAAGTAATCTTGTCTGGGACAAACTTGAGAATCAAAAAACTAGAGAAGAAAACCCAGCAAGGACAGCCCAGGTCTTTTTTCTAAAGATTCTAGGGACACCTAGCCTTGTAAGTAAGACCTGCCAAGGTTGCACCTCACTATCCTTTGAGACCCATCTTATGAAAATTTCCTGTATTCTAAACATATTTCAGCATTGTTTGGCAAATTATTTCACCAGGTCACTGCAGACCACATATAGGACTTTCTGTTGTAAAACTAATTGTCCTAGTGATGAAGTTCTAGAACATAGGTGAAGTTTGGTGGGGTGAGGTCCAGAGCCGATGACCAAGAAAGAATTCTTGAGACATGTTTGGTGCAAAATGGTGGTTTATCAACAGGGACAGGACCCATGGGCAGGAAGAGCTGCTGCCCCAGGGATGTGAGGAGTGGTCTATTATACACTAGTAAGTTGGGGAGGGGATTAGGGATGATATAAGTCTCTAAGGAATTTTGGAAGCAAGGTTTCTAGGACCTTGAGGGGCTAGCTATTTCTGGGGAAAAGGTTATTCATTACCAGTAATAAAACCTTCTCATGAGACTCTTTAGATGTATCTCAGTGGGCCATATGCTTGGGAATGATTCTCGACACTATCTTGGAGGTTTAGAGATAAAGTTTCCTAAAGGAATTGCTAAAGTAAACTTACAGGATTCTGGTTGGGGATAGGGGGTTGGTCAGGCTAGGATTGTCCTTTGCCCTTAGCAAAGCCTTAAGGTGGAGGTCACTCTGCCTGTTTTAAGGGCTTGTCAGTAGGTAAGAAAATTTAATAATTATTCTTCTGCCTCTGTGTCCCATAACACTAGCACTGTGTATTGAAAAGCCTATTCTTTCCTCCACCATGTTGAGTGATATCTTTATCATAAATTAGGTACTCACGTACTCACACATCTCTTTTTTGACTGTTTTATTCTTTAATCAAATTGTTTATCCTTGTACCAATAATATGTTGACAACATCAAAGTTGCTTTATATTTTTAAGATTTTATTTATTTACTTATTTGACAGAGAGAAAGAGAGAGCACACAAGCAGTGTGGAGGGGCAGAGCAATAGGGACAGGAGAAACTGACTCCCCACTCAGCAGAAGCCTGACATGGGGCTCTATCCCAGGACCTGGCAATTATGACCTGTGTCCAAGGCAGAGGCTTAGCCAACTGAGCCACTCAGGTGCTCCTTCCCCCCAAACTGCTTTATAATAGAAACCAAAATCTGCAAGAGTAAGTCTTTTAGTTCCTGGGACTGGAGGAGAAAATGCAGTCACTCATATTTCCCCAGTAGTTAGGCAGGGGACTTTTAAAAAGCAGTCAAACAGGAGACATATTGAAGCCTTTGTGGCATACTGAAGACCAGACCCCCTTAATAGCAAAGGTCAGTGCTGTCTTTTTCACATGATCAAGTTTAGAGGCCACAGCACCTCCACTGAGAAGTGTTCCAGTGAGCTGACTGATTTTCCCAAGAAGGATGCAACTTCTCACCACTTTACTCAGTGGTCACAATGGACAATCAATTATTCAACTTAGCATAGTTCAATATGCACTCACTAAACATTGCCTAATCATTATCATTCTGCTAAGAGGTATGTGTATGGGAAGAGAAAGGAGTGCTAAGGGATAACGTAAGATACCTGTCCTGGTCTAGAGAATGAAACAAAATTAATTAATCCATCAAGCATTTAAATAACCCAAAATCAGACTACAATTTATATGAAAATAAATGCATTATAGAATAAACAATATAAGAATTCAAAGAAAGGTGCAATCAATGAATAGTCATGACCAGTTTCCTGAGCTCAGCCTTGAAGCATGGGTAAGATTTAAACAGTGAAAATCTGGCCAGTGTTGTGGTTACAGCATCTTAATCTCTGGAGAACCTCATATATTCTTGCTCAGAAGTGACTATGCTTCTCTACTAATAAAGGAAGATGATGAGTGGTGAATAATGGACCATAGCATAGTTTCTACATGAACCCACTTGCTCCTCCCATTAGAATAGTGTATTCAAGCACACCCTACCTCTGCTGGTCCTGTGCAGTGTTCCACTGGGTAAGCCTTTGCCTAGCATTTGCTGGCACCACAGCAGAGTAGACTTATTAGTCTTACTTCAACTGCTCTGAGGTCCTGTCTGGCTTAGTGTGAACAGCTGTTACAGTGAAGAAAGAGGACCAGGACACACCCATCCTGCATCTCTATCACCCTTGACTTTGTCCTGGGTCTAAGTTCTTGGGGGAACAATGCCATTTAGCATGAGGATCACATGGAATGTCCTGCTGATGGGGAGATAGTAGATGTTGGTACCCATGAGTTTGTTGTTGTTTTTTTTTTTTTTTAAACTAGAGTTTTATTTATTTGACAGAAAGAGATCACAAGTAGACAGAGAGGCTGGCAGAGAGACAGGGGAAAGCAGGCTCCCTGCTGAGCAGAGAGCCTGATGTGGGACTCGATCCCAGGACCCTGAGATCATGACCTGAGCCAAAGGTAGAGGGTTAATGCACTGAGCAACGCAGGTTTCCCCCATGAGGTTTTAATGTTCATTTTAAAGACAATCAGAATCACACTCCACATCAATGGTTGAGCTAGAACTACAATTTGAGATTCTGGATTCTTATAAAACAGACTTTATTCCTAAAATGCAACTAAATTATTCCTAGTGAAAAGAAAGAACAAATTTGAGGTCAACTTGGATTTGTAGCTAAAGAAAAATTGTTCACCAACTGCAATACCTAGACACTAGATAAACATCACTAGGAATTAAGGTAGAATTCAGGGTAAATACACTTTCCTGTGCATACAAACAAGGAAGGAATGACCTTGAGAGTATATCCAGAGATGGGATGGGTATGTTTTGGTTGAAAATCAGGAGAGGGATAAGTATGAAAATGTGTTTGGGAGGATTATGGATGGTCCAGGAAAATGGGTGTGGAGCAATGCCTATCAAGAGCTCCTTTGGCAGAGGGTTTTAGGGGTTCCATGGCTTGACTTGAGGTAGTCAGAAATGGAGATGACCTGTATAGTAGCAGGCTCATTGAGATACTGAGCAATGATTTATTGCAGGAAGCATTGGGAATCATCAAGCTTTTGGAACCAAGCACTATCCTGCTTACCTTTCTGGCAGTGGCTTTGGAAAATCTTCTGGAATGACTCATGCCTAAGAATTGGAATCAAGAGGAAGCATCGGGAGTACAGTGGGTGATGCTTGTTAGGATAAGTGCAATTAACCCCTCTGATGGTCCAGGTCTTGATTTCTATTTACCACTCAGGGGTATAGGATAATTTAATGGGAACTAATAGTGATAAGGATAAAACAGGGCACTGGTAAGTAGAAAAATTATATAGAGGCTCAGAGAGGTAGAACTCAGTTTCCCTTTTTTTAATACCTGAACTGAGATGTGAGTAATTGGAAGAAAAATACACCAGTACTTTTCTAATTTGCTATTACCAAAGAGCCTCTGTTAAACTCCCAGTTATATGAAGTACTGATAAATTACAATATCTGAAGTAGTTTACAGTGTCCCTTGGTCTCATGTAGTTGGCAGGAGATAGCTCAGACGTTTTTAAGGACAATGTGGAATTGGTGGCAAGATTGCCAGGATTAGATTCTTTATGGAATTTTAATTTCAGTGCCATGAATATAGAAATATAAATAATACTTCCAATTTTGGAGGCAATGAAGGGTTTGTGCAAGGCAGAACCTAGTAACCAAGGTGTCTCCATGAGGTCACCAAATACTTTTAAAAATCAAGCAAAAATCCTGCCATCTTCTATCTTAATTACTGTGCAAAGTCCAATAATCAGCTCTCAGCACTTTTGTGAATTCCCATGATTTTTTTCCCTCTCTGGTTTCTTCTTTCTTCAGAATGCTTCCTCTCTACAATTTGCCTATCATTTTTTTAAATTTATTTTTAATTTATTTTCAGCATAACAGTATTCATTATTTTTGCACCACACCCAGTGCCCCATGCCTATCATTTTGATTTATTTGCTTCCCTCTACTCTCTAACATACTGAATATGGAACTTAATATCCTCAATGTAGCATTTAACTTGTTCTTTCCAAAACACCAATACACAACACAATATGAAGAGAATTTTACTGAGAATTTGAGAAGGTTACAACATAGCCAAGTTAATGAACTAACTAAATAAATTATTTAATAAATAATCTATGTATTAGGCATTCTTACACTTATCAGTCCTATAGTCATTTCTTCTACTAAGATTTTCACACCAGAAACAAATCCCAGTCTCTTCTCACATTCTTGGACTTTCTCAAATTAAAAATCTAGAAAAATGACAAAAAAGTAATTTTTACATAAGTTAAAAGAGAAGAGGTTTGAGCACAAAATCAGAAATAAATGATATAAAAAAACAGAAAGAAATCAGCTCTAATTAATCAATCAACAAATAAACCATTGACCATTGAAAAAGAATAGAAGGATGTGTGCGTGTCTATGTATGTGTGTGTATGTATATGTATGTATGTATATGTATATATACATATATACATATATATGCATGTATGTATATATATAAAAGTGAAAGAGGAAATATTAAATTTGACTATTTGTATACCACTACAAAAGCAAAAGTGAAATAAATAATTTCTCAGGAAATTACAGGTTCTGCAAAATTATCCCAACAGAGAAAGTTTAAACAGATTAATTTTAATAAAATAAATATAGAAAGTTATTTTGCCCCCCTCCAAACACATACACACAAGCAACAGGCCCAATGTTTTTATAGATGAATTCCACCATACCTTCAAAGAATTGATAGTTCCAATCCTAAATAAATTGTTCCAACCAATGAAAATGAAGTAAATATTTATATTATTTATGAAGCAGGTATAATGTTGATATAAACCTCATAAACATAGAAGAGAAGGAAAATTATAAACTAATATCACAAATATTGATTCAAAAATCTGAAATAAAATATTAAAGAATCCAAAGCCAGCATTTTCTTTAAGATGGTATGATTTAAAGACAGATTTAAATATAACAAATCTAATGCATCCTCTCTTGTTCTCTTTCCAAGTTTTTGTCATGAAAGACAGCTTGTCACGGTGGTTAGTAATATGGTCCCTGGGTTCCCAATGTCAGTCCCACTATGCATACCTCTGTGACCTTAAAAATTTTACTTGCCCTCAAAAGACTTTGTTTTCTCATCTGCTAAAGTGGTGCCAATAACAGATGCATTTCCTGGAGTCAGTGATAAGCCAATGAATAATGGATATAAGAACACAGAGATTGCCAGGTAATAAGAACTCAGTACATCCTTGTTATTAGTCTATCAGTCACCACTTAATATAGCTTTAAGACCAAGCTTTGGCTATAGTGCTCCCCTATCCAATCTTCCTTCCTCAACATTTTTCTTAAAACTCGCTGTGAAGTCTCTCAAGGTACTAAATACCTCCTGTAACTTCAGCTCCATGGTTTTGGAATAGCTTGGTGTCAGAAACCTCAAAGTTCCTGACTTAGAGCAGCTCTCTCCAAACTTTAGTTCTTATAGTTATCTTCTGACTTTTCTTCCACATCAGGAAGGAGAAAAAAAAATGCACCTGGGTAGCTCAGTGGGTTAAGCCTCTGTCCTCAGCTCAGGTCATGATCTCAAGGTCCTGGGATCAAGTCCCTTATGGGGCTCGCTACTCAGCAGGAAGCCTGCTCCTACCCCCTGCCCCCGCCGCCTGCCTCTCTGCCTACCTGTAATCTGTCAAATAAATAATCAAAATCTTTTCTAAAAAAAGGAGAAAAAATGTACATAGGGCATACTTAAACTGGTAATTAAAACTCTATAATTAAAGAAGAGAGAAATTGATATCCTTAAAAATATTGAATATTTAAATGCATTCTGCCTCTCCCCTCATCAATGGCTGGAAACTTTGCAACTTGTCTCTGTCAAAATAATTTCTGTTTTTAAAAAATCCAAGCTTTAATGAAACATAGCATTTTGCATAACAATATTAAATATGATATTCTAATGTAAATTTATTTCAGACCTTGTTAGGAATCCAGAGACCTGTATTTTTTATTTATTTTATTTTACTTTATTTTTTAAAGATTTTATTTGTTTATTTGAGAGAGAGAGAGAGAGCACTAAAGAGAGAGAACAAGCACAAGTAGAAGGCAGAGGGAAAGAGAGAAGCCGGCTCCTCACTGAGCAGGGAGCCAGATGTGGAGCTTGATCTCAGGACCCTAAGATCATGACCTGAGTGGAAGGCAGTCACTTAACTCTCTGAGCCACCCAGGCACCCTAGGCCTTTATTTTTAGAACCAGAACAAGGCAGGGGACTTCTTGCCTTCCATTTTTCCACCGTTAACCTTGCTTTCTGCCTTTTTCTCTCATTTGGTCTTCTGTCACATCTTATTACAATATCTTATTAGACCTTCCCCTAAATCTTGCTCTATATGTTAGTCATGATGAGTTCCATGTTAAGTTCTTATCAAATGGGATAGCCAGATAAAGTACATCTGCCTCACTAGATACTCAACAGTTACCTGGAGGTTCTATGGAATTACACATGACCCAAGAGCTCTTGATATGACCTACTCCTGAACTGACCTTTAAGACATTCTTACCCTTTATTTCTAAGAAAATTTTAGATTAACAGACTACTTGGAGACATCACAGTAGTCTGGGATTGTCTATACTGTACCCAAGACCTTGCATTTTCTCCTTGCTCTATACCTTTGAAGTTACATGTTTATCTCAGAGAAGCTGTTAGGTTCACTGATCATCCACCCAAGAAAAGCATCCATGAAGAATGGATAATGGAGCATGGGCTTGTATGAGTGACGGGAGACAATATAGGAACCGATGTTTGACAAAACTCTAAAGACAACTCTGATAACAGGTCAGCAAAATTAGCATCCTCTTCACAAAATATTGTAAATTATCCAACAAGAGGAGGAAGTCTTGCCTGAATACTACCTGGAAAATAATTTCACTCTGGAATAAACAAGGAGAGATTAAAAATGATAAATGCATTGTACCATCCATTTCCTAACTTAGGTCATGACATAAAGATAGGGAGGGGAGAAAGGTGGGAGTGAGGGTAGGAGGGAGACAATCAATTTCATCAATGACTGCAGCTTGTCTTCCTTAGCAAAACAAGAGGAAATCTGATAATGGCAAGCTAATACTGAAGAATGGTATTCTGAAATGAAAAATGCCTAATGTGAAAACTCTGCTCAGTTGCAGAATTCTTACATACAGACATCAGCTAGTTTGGTTCTACTCAGTGAGAAAAAGGACAAGAAAAGGTGCAGGAGAGCATTAGGAGAAGGGAATATATATTAGCCATCAGGGGGTGATTGTTAAAATGTAGAGAAAAACTTGGAAAACACAGTTATTCTTCAAGAAAACACCATATTTCTCCATAAACTTGTTAGTTTCTTGCTTTAGCCTTCTGTGCAGCACCTTAAGAAAACATTTGGTTTTCAGGATCAAAGAAAGAGGACACCTTATTTTTGTTTCTCAAAAATAAGGTGGACTGCTCCTATTTCTCTCTGCTAGATGATAGCTGTACATTATACATTCATGCTAAACTGTTCAAAAGACAAAAATAAAACAATTTTGCTCCAAGGTGATTGGGTTTGTATCACTTTAGACCCAAAGTGGTAAATATTAAAAACTCCTTGTCCATTAAAAATTGAAATTATATTGGCTTCACAGAAAACTGGTTGTTCTAAAGTAACATTGGTAACAGTGGGAAAATGTCAAATGGTCTTCTGGGGAGTGGATGATTGACTACCAAATCAGTATGGCTTCACTGTGTAAGTGACTTATGAGATGGTGACACAGAGCAGAAGCATGATGGATACAATGGTTCTTGGAGTTTATGGTAGTCCTTGGAAAGTGCTCAGGATTCCTTGGTGCAGTTAGTCTGTATTCCTCTGAGGTTTTGTAATTTAATGGTTTTATCTCTGTTTCCAGAGATACACCAGGGATGTGCTCTAAGAATCAATGATGTGTTAAGTCACTATTAAGGGCCTATTTGAGCATACACTATCACAATATTTTGGGTGATTTTGAGGATTATACCAACTGCTCTTTTAATACACAAGTACATTTCTAAAAGGGGAAAATGAAATTTACTAATCCAAACAATGGAAATTCTTATTGACAAAGGATATTAAAGTAGTTTTCATTCATGTGAACTGTATTTTAGACTCTAACCTTCACAGGGCCAGAAACTACACTTGTCTAATATACCAGTGTATATCAACACCACCCCTAAACCTGCTCACATCACATCAGTCCATCATGAGGATAAGCCATCTCTTCCCTTCATGCTGATCTTGAGTGCCAACCAAAAGATGACAGAAGTCAGACTGAGGCTTCTCCTAAAGGAATTGGGGTCAGTGAGGACAAGGGGCAACTTAAGCCTAGGTCATTTTAATGCCATATGTTGGGGTGGGAATTCATGTTCCCACTAAAACTGAGGAAAGAACACCTTCTAGTGGAGGGGTCCCAATGTGCAAAGATGGGACCAAGTGGAGAATGGGCATGTAGTATGACAGGGAAAGGGGATCATTTAATGGGATCTCTGAGCAACACAAACTACCAGATACAAGCCAAATGACATACAAAACACAGTGCTACAGTTTAACTTAATTTAAAATCAATCTTTTAAATACTAGATTTAATTTGCTTTATGTGCACATCACAAGTTTATAGTTATACACAGAAGAGAGACTTGTAAAGGTACACATGTGTGGCTAACAGATGAAACTTTAAATGAAAATGACAAAAGAAGCCTCACTTCTGGCCCTATGAGAGTTAAGTGGTACCAGACTTGATCTCCTGTCTACACAATGGGGAAACTGAACAACATGTGTGAAATAACAGTTTTTCCCAAGTTAGACAACACACAGTACAGAACTATGATGTCTGAGAGGAGATATTTTCTCTGGAGTCCCCTTCCTACCATGGAACAGGGAGAGGGAATCCCAGTGGGGCACAGCTGTTTCACAGAAGTAAGAAGCAATTGGAAGCCAGAGACAAGCCGTTGGAATTTGCAGGGCAATGACATATGGAAAATATCAAGAAACTAGACAATACTCAAAGATACATAATCCAATAGATATATAATCATATATAATCATATGATTGCATATATCATAATGGATATATCCACTATATCCATGGAAACCACCCTATGTTGCATTATGGTCCAGTTGCTGAAGAAAAGTGACAAATAGAAATTCTTAAAAAAAGCAGGGCACAAAAAAAATACCTCATTCTATAAAGGAAGAAAACATTAAAATGTTTACAGATTGCCATTAGAAACAATGCAAGTCCAAAGATAATGGAAGTGCATATTTAAAGTCCTAAGAGGGAAAAATAGTGTGTTGGGTTTTTGTTATTGTTTAAATATCTATATAAATTTTTCTTTTGATTCTTTCTTCACCTATTGGTTGTTTAAGAGTGCTACTTAATTTCTGTACATTTATGAACTTTCTAGCTTTCCTCTTGTTATGTATATGAATGGGATAAAATATTTATAAAACATTAACCTGATAAGGGGTTAACATCACAAATACATAAGGAAATCATCTCATAGAACTGAATAGCAAATATATATATGTATGAATAGCATATATATATGTAGCATGCATATATATATATATATGTATATATACATATATATATAAATGATTAATAAATAGGCAGAGGAGCTGAATAAACATTTTTCCAAAGAAGACATACAAATGGCCAACAGGTACATGAGAAGATACTCAACATCACTAATCATCAGGAAAATGTAAATAAAAACCACAATATGATATCACCTCACACCTGTTTAAATAGCTATCATCCAAAAGGTAAAAGAAAAATAGTTGGCAAGCATGTGGAAAAAAGAGAAGCTGTGTACACTGTAGGAATGTAAATTGGTACAGCCATTATAGAAGGCATTTCTGAGGCACTCCCCCCAAAAATAAAAATGGAACTAACATATGATTTCATTATCCTGTTTCTGGTTATATATATGAAGGAAATGAAATCAGGATATTGAAGAGACATTTACACTCCCATGCCCATTGCATTTTTTTAATAGCCAAGGTATGAAAATGAACTATATCTATCTGTGGATGAATGGATATACATATAGATAGCTACAGATAGATAATACAGCTAATAATACTATATTATATGATTGAAAGTTGCTAAGAAAATAAATCTTAAATGTCCCTACCACAAAAAAGAAATGGTGAATTTGTGAAGTGAGGAAAGTGCTAGATAACTCAAATGTAGTGATCATTTTGTCATATGTGTATAAAATCAATACTTTGTACTCCTTAAATTTATACAATGTCATATATCAATTATGTCTGAATACATCTGGAAAATGTGTATAAGAGGAAAGGGAAAAAACACTGTCAGTCTTAGGATATTGATGATAATCTCACTGTAGCTGGGGGAAAAGAACAGAAAAAAAGGGGGGCGCACCTGGGTGACTCAGTTGGTTAAAGCCTCTGCTTTCGGCTCAGATCATGATCTCAGAGTCCTGGGATGGAGCCCTGCATCAGGCTTTCTGCTCAGCAGGGAGCCTGCTTCCCTTCCTCTTTCTCTGCCAGCCTTTCTGCCTGCTTGTGATCTCTGTCTGTCAAATAAATAAAATAAAAATATTAAAAAAAAAAAAAACTCAACCCTGGGAGTAGGGAGATATATGTGCCAGACTCACAACTACACCAGGTGACAGGCAGAATCACCTTACATCTAAGCCTGCCCTCCCAACATAGTGTTTATCTGTGACTGACATATAGCTTAATCAGATCCACAGAATTCCCGTTCACACGTCAGACCCTATCAGGGTAAGATCATGACACAGATCCTCTCTGTGCCTTATGCAAAAGGAATACTTCAGCATATGGAAGCAGCAGTCCCTGGGAAAAAATATCCAACTAACCCTCACCTTAAATTCCAGCAATCTCTAGAAAAATTAATATTGTTGTTCTCTACGGGTAAGTATAGGAACAACAAACTTTAAATCCAGTTCATCAAAAAATTAGGTGTACTCAAAGCCTTTCCTAGTAGACAAAAAGATATGCTGACTTCTAGGTCCATAACTATTTATTAGGTATTTTCAGTATCTACTGTGCTATACAAGATACACAGCTTCCACAAGAATACCACAAGGAAGATGGAACCTCAATAAAAAAATACACTTTTAAAAAAAGATTTTGTTTTTATTTATTTGACAAACAGAGATCACAAGTAGGCAGAGAGGCAGGCGGAGAGAAAGAGAGGAGGAAGCAGGCTCTTCCTCTGCTGAGCAGAGAGCCCAATGTGGGACCCCATCCCAGGACCCTGGGATCATGACCTGAGCCAAAGACAGAGGCCTTAACCTACTGAGCCACTCAGGTGTCCCAAAAAATATATTTTTAAGGATCAAAGTAATCATTAGAACCAGACTGAAATATGAAACAGATGTCAGTACTATCAGATGAGA